>NC_000078.6:57696299-58013799 GCF_000001635.26 Mus musculus | reverse complement strand
CTGTAACAGGCCTTGGTCTAGGACACACAGCTGCAGAACTAGCAGCTATTTGCCTTATTTAAGCCATTCTGTAGGTGGTATTTAGGTATGATAGCTCAAGTACAGTGACACATGTTCTATTTCTGGTCTAACTGCCTCAGTGCCATCAGGTTGTACCCTTTCTACTTTACAGATGAGGGCAAGATCATACATCTCTTTATTAGGGAAGCTAGGGCTGGATTTCAATTTTATCGGAGTCTCACAATCTTTAATTTTGAAAGACTTGTATTTCAAACCTCTTTTCAAAGGTAAGAATCAATCTTGCCTAAGGCTAAATCTATACATATGGTTATTTTGGGGTCAGGTATTTTATCTGACAAAAAAGAAACAGCCCTTTAAAAATTCCAATGAGATTTGTATTTTGATGCCCTTTAATTAAGTTCTATACCACCTAAATGATCGATGCTTTTCTCAGTCTTGACTTTAAGCATGATTATACCTAATTCTTTTATATATGATTACTGTATGATTCTGTAATTCAGTCTTCCACATCTCTCTTTTCTATGCTAATTAATACACTGTTTTTTCTGTCTTTTTTATGAAAAAGGCCCATGTAATAAAAGATTAGCATTGTATCTCCTTCCTCTGTACTAGCAAAATGGATTGCTCCCAGAAATCTTTCATTAGTGCCATCAGTCTTAGAAATACTACATTTGTCCTGAGCACTGAAGCCTGATATTCAGTGGTTCCTGATGAGAGTTTCCATATGTGGATAGAGCAAAGGTATTTAGGGGGAAACCCACATCATTATTTATATCAAAAGGAGAGATTCATTGTGAAAAGCAGTATTTTCTTTCTTTCAAAATTCATTTTGGCATTTTGTTGCTCAGAATAGAAGAGTTAAACTAATATTATCAGAGAAATTACTCAAAACCCACTGTCCAGCCATAGTATATATTTCACCCTTTGTGATTTCAAATACTTCTCAACAAACCAAAATGAATTAAAGTCATAAGTAATGTTTTAATAACATGTAAACTCAATATTTTTCCATAAAACTCCTTATCAACTAAAATCCATTGCATAAAACAGAGACTATTACTAGAGAAACTGAAAAAAAATCAACATTTATTTGCCAAATGTTTCAAAGATTTGAATGAACTTTTGACCAGAAACAGTTTAAGGAAAAAAATGACTCATTTTTCCCTCATATTCAGAGAAAATCCTGAAGCTCTTAATATCAGCTCATAATTCCATAAGGATTCATCCAGCCAAGAGTGAGTAACTTGTACTTGTCTTTCAATAAATGAATCAAACAGTCCTTGAGAATTTCTCTCACTTCTATTGTCCACAGGAAAGCTGAATTATCCACTATTTCATTGTGTAGAGTGTAATGTCTCCTCCACTCAGAGCAAAGGCAGGGTGCTCAGTAGAAAAATGAACTGCAAAACTTCTCCAAATCAGTTAGTTCATGGGATGAGTGTCCAAAGCACATCCACACTCACCCTGAGGGTCTGACTCAGCAGCTCAAAATGGAGGTGAGGCATGACTGCCACCCGAAGCCTGCATGGAAGCCCACTATGATAAGCGGATGTTCAGATGACAGCAGGGAATATTTGGGAACTTGGCAGCCTCAGGAGCTTTGCAGAGAACTGACATCCTTACAATCAGAAGACTGGCACCCTGGGTCCATACTCCACAGTCCCCAAAGATAAATAGTGCTAGAATTCCAGCAAGAAAGCTATCAAAACGTCCCCTGCCTCTTGTGTGTGCCCAAGCAAGTAACTTAGTGTTTGCTGCTCCCAATTCCATTTTTCAGATGGGGCTAACTGTTCTATCTCATGAGATTGTCAGGAGGACGAAATGAGATAATCCATATGAGACGTCAGCTCAGTGTCTGGAACAGCAATGTCCTCAGTACCTGCTCTCTTGACTGCTCCATTGGTGATGGCATGGGGGCATCCCTTTGCCTTTCAAGCACTTACTATGTTATTAACCTACACAAAGCAACAATAACAAACTCAAATGGCACACGATAAACATCAGATGAAGTGAGGGATGAGAATGCTAATACAGTCTTCCTGGAAAGTGCACTGAGCTTGAAATCAGATGTCACCCTTGGGATATGCTTCCTCTTCCTCTGGTACAAGGGCTTGCATGCTCTGTAACTGTCTTTTCATGACAAAGGAGAGAAGCTGAAGACTGGCTGTGTCTGGGTAGTGTTACACTGCTATTGTTTAAATTGAAGAAACGTGCATATATGTGTATGTAGAAAGGAGAGAGAGAGTGAAAGAGAAGCAGAGTAAGTGAGAGAGGGGGAGAGGGACAGAGAGACAGAGAGAGTGGGAGAGAGAGACAGAGAGAGTGGGAGAGAGAGACAGAGAGAATGGGAGAGAGAGAAAGAGAGAGAGAGAGAGAGAGAGAGAGAGAGAGAGAGAGAGAGAGAGAGAGAGAGAGAGAACAGTAAGAATATAAGAAAGGGGGCCAAGAGGGAGATAGAGGTTAGATAGATAGATAGATAGATAGATAGATAGATAGATAGATAGATAGATAGATAATAGATGGATGGATAGATAGATAGGCAGGCAGACAGACAGTCAGACAGATAAATAGGGAACAGTAACAAGGGGGAAATAGGAAAGGATGCCTGTCAATCATCTTGTAGGGAAGTAGAGACGAGTCCTCCATCCCCTGAGACTGAAGGAGCAGTCATTAGGGTTTTGGAAGCTATAAGTAGTGCAGTGTGTGGCCTTGACAGGAGAGGAAAGAGAGCTAGCTGCATAGTCCTTATTTTTCTGTAAAAAATGAGCTGTGGTCATCTGCAGAGATTGCAGGGAAAACAGAGAGGAAGGGAGCTGAGACAAACCTAGAATTTTAATAAGTATAGAGGAGATCTCAAGAGCTCTAAAGTATCCCTTACTTCACAAATCATCTGGACGGTAGTCCTGCTTTTTCTTTTTGGCAGATTATTGAAATCGGCAGCCATTTGAACATAATTAGTTTTCAAACTAGATCACACTCTGGGAGAACCAATATTGTATTATTTTGATGCAGAATTTTATAAATAGCAATAAAATATTCTTCCATCCAACCATAAAGAAGAGATTTATATAAAATCCTCTGTTCAATTAAAAATAGAGATGTTGTCTTCTAAAACTACATTTCAAATATAATTTATTCCAAATCCTTACTTTAAAATATTCCTTTTTGGTATTGGGTAACCAATTAGTGTGATCATCCTAGAAGACTATTCTCTCACTCTCAGTATACATATGAGTAACAATATACAGACTGAACAGGTTATATTTAGGAATCTATATGGGTAAACATAGAAATCTACATCTATATGCTTATAATAGCAATTAATGAAGAAAGAGGTCATGGTTTGACAAAGAGCAAAGAGTTTATGGGAGTGTTTGGAAGAGGAAAAGAAAGGGAGAAGTGCTGTTCCCTTTGATGTTGTAACCTTTGATAGAGACAGTAGAGGTTAAAAACTTCTATTTTATTCCCTCAAAATTTTAATTTCTGTTTTTAATTATACAATTTGAGGACTTTTTTAATTAATATTTTTTATTACATATTTTCCTCAATTATATTTGCAATGCTATCCCAAAAGTCCCCCATACCCTCCCCCCCCCACTTCCCTACCCACTCATTCCCATTTTTTTGGCCCTGGCGTTCCCCTGTACTGGGGCATATACAGTTTGCGTGTCCAATGGGCCTCTCTTTCCAGTGATGGCCGACTTTTGTAAGTAGAAAGAAGCCAAGAACTTCTAAAAGAAAAAAATAATCACTAAGAAATATAAAAAGTAAATATTCATGCCAAAAAGCTAATTATCTTTTGCATTTTTCCTGACTTAACCTTTAACCAAAGAAAACAAACAAAAACCAAAATAACCACAAAAACCAAAAAAACTCGTATTCTACTCAGTGTAAGTTAGTGAACAAAATGCCAAAGAACCAAGAAAAGATTGTCAAGAGAAGCATCAAACAGCTAAGAGATTCGAGGAAAGCCCTGGGGTGAAACACTGTGCACTCGGGCCAAGAGGCTTATGAACACAGAAGTTGAAATGCAGTTGAAAGCTTAAAAGGTGAGGTGATAAGAAAATGCAGCACAGGTCGTAAAAGCTCTGCAAGGGTCTAATCACAAGCTGGAGTGGACTTCAAGAAACAGAACACTGCTTTAGGGAAAGTCAAAAGCAGAATAAAAAGCAAAATACGATTCTTTTTCCAAGAAGGAATCAAACACAAATTTTATCTTCAAGAGCAACAAGGAAAAAAATATAAGGTTAGAACATAATTTTTTTATTAATTAGTATCCAGTGTCTCTAATACCCATCATGTATTTCATGAGAATGTGTGAGTATATAGTTCAATTTAAATAATGTGATCTATAGCTGCCCTGGAGTGTATAAACTGCTACCCAGCAAGCAGAGCATGCCTTCTTATACCTGTGCAATAAAATGTGAGTATGCTTGTTGTTTGTCAGTGTAAGAAAAGTGTAATTGAACTGAGGCTATTGGCTTGGAAAAGCCTGTGTGCAAGGTTGACTCAGCTGACACGGGAGGGTGGCTGCCATGGCTTGAGAAGAACGGCTCATTCTACTAACATATTTGAAAAAGATAGGACTGAAGATGAGTACCTGCTTCTGTCTAGGAGTCCAGAATTTGGATACCCACTAGGAAGATGTTGTCTGCATAAACATCTTCCAATAAAAATTTATCGCATAAATTTTCTCATGAGCGTCATGATGGACAACCATCATGCACATTGTCATAATTGGACACTGAAGGAATTGTGAAACTCTTGTTGGAAAGGACTCCTAGAAATTATCATTTGGGTTCCTCCAATCGAGGGAAGAATTCAAGTGGTGTTTTACCACTTCAGTTGCAACTGCTTCACTTTCTGAGTCCTTGTGCCTAACAAAGCCATGGCCAACCAGAAGGTGACTGATATGAACAAAAATATAACCTCATAATATCTCCTATATATATATCAGAGAAGCTGCACTCATAAAATCTCAACAATATGGCCACCTGAACAAAGACGGAAAACTGATTATAGGAACTGGAATGCCAACATGGATGGTGGAAATCTCAAAAGGTCACACCAGGAAATAAACAGCTACAGGCAAATTAAGGTTTCAGAGAGTGGGAGAATCAGTCTTCTCTATAGACAAGCCCTGTCATAGGTTATCTAATCCAGGCAGTCAGCCCAAAATATACATATACATGTTAGCAACATTAAACGAGCTTAGTGGATATATACACATATATATGTAAATGATGTAAAGTACATATACATCATACAATCATAATACACACATACACACATACATACATACATACATACATACATACATACATACATGCATACTTATATAGGAACAAACATATATATTATCTGAGTAAAAACATACTTATATAGAAACATACATATTCTCTGAGTTTCTGACTCTAAAAATTTTGAAATATGAAGTATCTAGAAAATTTGAGATTTATATAGATTTATATAGAAATATTCAATAAGATATCTCTTCTTTATATTGTTTATAAAATAAGTGCTAATGAATTATAACAGAAGAAAAATTGGTAATATGAACATTTTAAAGGAAAATGTATAATTTATGATTTGTGATAAGGAAAATATTTTTATTTTAAAAAATCACACATAAAATATAAGCTAGAAGAGGTGGCTTCTGGTAGGCTCCCCATGCTGGCCCATACCCATGTGCATATGTCCATGGTATCACTAAGTGGACTCAGTAGTTCTTTTTTTGAGGACATGCATATGTACTTAACTGACCTAAAACCACTTGGAGTCCAAACCTACAGCCAGTTCTTCTTTACACCTGCCTTTCAGTTATCCCATCCATAATCTCAAACTGGGATGATGTTACTCTGACCTAGAATTCAAGATCAGAACTCCTAGGACTACGTCAATTCACTACTCTGACCCACGAC
The DNA here is from genome assembly GCF_000001635.26 of Mus musculus. Taxonomy (NCBI): domain Eukaryota; kingdom Metazoa; phylum Chordata; class Mammalia; order Rodentia; family Muridae; genus Mus; species Mus musculus. The sequence goes on along the minus strand of NC_000078.6, from coordinate 58,007,857 downwards.
TACCTAAAGCCTGATCCGGAATTTCAGTTAGTCACCACCAGTGCCAGTCTATCTCTTAGCTCTTGGCCTCCCCACCACCATGCCTGATGAGACCATGTAGATTTGGGCCATGAACTCCAAGGAAAAACCCCTACACCTATTTTTCTGCTCGTATAATAAGGCTGTTTATCAGCCCATCCTATCACAGCTTGTTTCTAGACCACCAGTTAGAGATTGACAGAGCAAGTCTTTCTGCCATTCACCTATTAGCTATTTCACTCACCTTTTAGCTCTGTGACACATAAAGTTCACACCATAACCAAAAGACCGGAGCCAATTTTCCAACCAGCTTACATTTCAACTAACCTATAAACAGAACTGAGCCAGGATATCATGGAGCATTGTCTGAAACTCCAACACAGTCCTGGGACCATATCTACAGCCTGACCTACAACCCAAATAGGTAGCCCCAAAGGCAGACTTCTCACCCACTGTACCACTTCAAGACCACATGAAAACTAAATAAAAACTCTAGACACAGAAGGTTGAATTTATCTGTAGCCTAACTGTCACCCCTTCTGACATCTTATTTGCACATCAACACAGAGTGGTTTCAAGATGAAAAACTAAGAATCAATCAACTGTTCCACAAACTCAGAAGTTGGGAAAACAGCAAACAAAGATTCAAACATCTATTCAACAAAGTTGGGAGATATCTACTTCCAAAAAACACCCCCAATACCTAACTCCACATACCTAGATTATATTGCAAAAATACAAATAACATGAATAAGCAAGAAATATGTCTCTTCCAGAAATGAACAAGTTCTTCATAAAGTTCTCTTAGAAAATTAACTTTGCTAATTAGAGCATAAGACAATGACTTCAAAATAGCAATTATAAATATTTTCAAGGAACTCAAAGATTATTAGAATAAAGACCTGATTGAAAACTATGAGAACACAAACAGGTCAATGAAATAAAAATAATTTAAATAATTTAATATTTAAATTCTAGAAGACTGGAATTTAATAAGGAGATAGAATCTCTAAAGAAAAGCAGAACTAAAGTAAAACTCAAAATGAAAACCTGGTAAATTTGTGGTGATTTCAATAAGAATAGACACCATAGGTTTGTATTTGAAAGCTTAGTCACCAGAGTGGAACTCTTCAATAAGATCAGAAATATTAGGATGTATGGCCATGTTGGAGTAAGTATGACACCAGAGGTGGGCTTTGAAAACTCAAAACTCAAACTTCAAAACTCTCAGTCTCTCTCTTGTCCTGTGGATCAGGATGTAGCACTTAGCTTCTTCTCCAGCACCACGCCTGTCTACTGCCATGCTCCCTACCACTATGTTCCCTGCCATGATAATAGGTAGTAATGGTTTAAGTCCCTGAAACTGTAAGCAAGCTACCCCCCATATTCTTTCCTATATAACAGTTGCCTTGGTAGTAGTGTCTCTTCACAACAACAGAACAGTGTCTAGGAAAGGGGAGAAGAAAATTCAGATAGGATCAAGTGAAATACAGAATATCAGATTTCAAAAACAGTGGAATAAATGGATTACTCAGTGGGAAAAAAACAAAAAACAAAAATGGAAGAACAATCAGGAGCTGTAGGACATGATAAAAAGGTTAAACCCAAGAATAATAGTTATCAGAGAAGAAGAAAGTCAGATCAAAGACATAGGAAATATTTTCAATGAAGCCATACTAGAAAATGTCCCAAATTGAAGGAAAAAGAACCCTATCAAGGTTCAGAGGCATACACTGCACCAAATAGAATTAGAGAAGAAATTCTACATGACATATAATAATCAAAATAATAAGTGAACATAAAAAGAAAGGATATTAAAAACTAAAGATAAAAATACCATGTCACTATAAAGGCGAACCCATGGGCATAGCAATTGACTTTCAATAGAAACTTTGAAATCTGTAAGGGACTTGATTTATTTTCTACAAGTTCAATGAGACCACAGATGACAGCCTGGACTAGCAGTTTTACCTAGCAAAACTGTAAGCTATAATAAAAAAATGTTTTGTGATAAAAACAGAATTAATGAATTTATGCACATCAAACAAACTCTATAGAGCATATAAAAAGAAATAGTTTGGGCTAAAGAAGAGTAAACACAACCAAGATGATAAAAGAAATATAAAACCTCAGAACAGTCAACAAAAGCAGGGCTAACACAACAATAATACAAAATAATAAATGTTGTTCAATAATAATTCTTAACATTCATTGCCTCAATTCCCCCCAAAGAAGATACTACCAACATATTATATTAGAAAACAAAATCAATTTTTTGCTGCCTCTAAGTATCCTGCCTTCCTCCGGGTGGTGGTGGCACATGCCTTTAATCCCAGCACTTGGGAGGCAGAGGCAGGCAGATTTCTGAGTTCGAGGCCAGCCTGGTCTACAGAGTGAGTTCCAGGACAGCCAGGGCTATACAGAGAAACCCTGTCTCGAAAAACCAAACCAAACCAAACCAAATCAAACCAAAACAAAACAAAACAGAACAAAACAAAACAAAAGAATCCTGCCTTCCCACTAACATTTGACAACACTTTGGTAAAAGGATGGAACAAGATAGTCCAAGAAAATGAAAAGGAGAAACAAGTAGATGTAGCTATTCTAATATCTGTTAAAATAGATTCAAACTAAAATTAGTCTAGAAAGACAGAGAACGATAGCTCATACTCATTAAAGTAAAAATCCACAAAGAAGCTATAGCAGTCCTAAACATTTACATAGCAAACACAAGGGTACCCAATTCGATTAAAACAAAACGAAACCACCATTAGATCTGAAATCACCAATCACAGCCAGGTTGACCCCAATACAGTCAAAACAAAACAAAAGCTAACCAGAAATCTTGGAGTTAAGTGATATTAGCCAAATGGCTATAACAGTCAGTTGCAGAACATTATAACACCAATATTCTTTTTTCTCTGTGACCATGGAATTTTCTTGAAAACTGACCATATAAGGCAAGCTTCAACAAATATAGGAAATTTGAAATATTTTATTCAACCATTAAAAAAATAAAGCTGGATATTAAGAACAATGGAAATGAAGTAAATATCTTATAGAAACTAAACAGCATACTACTAAATGAAAATTAGGTCAAAAGGGGAAAAGAAGAGAATTTTAAAATTCTAGAATGGAATAAAATTAAAAACATGACACATCAGAAACTACAGGATACAGTGAAACACAAAAACAACAAAACAAACTATCGACCAATATCCCTGATAAACATAGATTCAAAAATCTTCAATAGAATACTTACAAATTAAATACAAGCATACATCAAAAATCCACCATGATCAATTTGGCTTTATTCTAGAGAGAGAGATTCAGGATTGATTCAACACATGCAAATCAGCAAATGGAATAAAACATATGAACGTAAGAACAAAACTCACATGATCAAAATCAACACAGAAAATCCTTTGACAAACTCCAACATGATGTCATTATAAAAATTCTTTAAAAATATACGACTAGAAGTAGCATAGCTGAACACAACAAAAGCTATACATGAGAAACCTACAGCCCACATCATCTCTGAAAAAAATAAAACCAATCAAATCACACTTAAATTGCTTGTAAATAAAAATACATGCAAATATCCATCAGTCCTGGTGTTCCCTACAAATCTAAATCAATCAATCAATCAATCAATCAATACTACACTGGCTTGGATCTATCATTTTCTGGACATGGCCAGATTACTAAAAGCTATGCTGTGAATTGTCTTAATTTTTAAAGTCTAATAAATCTATTTTGTTCATAGAAGAAAGGCTTAACTTTGTCCTTCTCTAGGGGAGTCCTAATCTTGTTCTATTTCTAACCATATTTAGGACTGGATAGGAATACACGCTGGAGATATGTATCCAATCTTCCAGAGGCTTATCCAGAATAAATCCTGAATAGAGCCCTAAACTTTTAAGGGATTCCCTGAGAACTAATCCTTTAAGCTTAGAATCAGGCAATTATGAGCACTAAAGTGGGAATTTGACCCATTCCTGGGCAGGAAAATGCAAACAAAATCATGAATTTTAGCCAAGAAGCCCCTACACTGAGAATAATTGTGTGTGTGTGTGTGTGTTTGTGTGTGATATGAGGAGTGTGTGTATGCATGGGAATAATATGACCCTTTGTTCAAATAGATTCCCTCCACCCAGAGCAGTGAGTCTCAACCTTCCTAATGCTACAACACCTTAATTCGGTTTTTCATGTTGTGGTGACTTGACCAATCATAAAATTATTTTTGTTGCTACTTCATAACTACAATTTTTTCCACTGTTATGAATTGTAATGTAACTATAAGATATTCAGGATATCTGATATGTGACCCCTGTGAAAGGTTCATTCAATGTCCAAATGGGTCACAACCCTCAGGTTGAGAACCACTGATCCAGGCGTACACAGTTGCTCATCCTCTGTGGCAGAGGTTTCTAAGTTGCCACAGTAATCTTTGGGTAAAACAACCAGAGAATAAATTTCTGTGTTATTCTAATCCTACATTCTCTAAACCTCTTGATTACCCTACAAACCACTTTCCTCTGCTCTCCTGTCATCTCTCATCCACTAACAAATCAGTAATTACTGCGTACTGTCTCTGAGCATATTCTCCACTAAGCAACTCACCCCCAAGGCTACGAGATCATAGGGCAGTACATCCGTTCTTGGCAGCTTCCTTTTTTTTTTTTCTTTATCAATTACACTGCAGGAAAATTAAGTCACCAATTCTTAGTGGAAGATATGATTTAAAGTCATATAATCAGAAAATCTGATATCTAGTGAGACGGGTGGCAATAACTCTCCATCACAGGATGCAATGTACCGCCAGTAACTCAGCAGAATTAGACAGGGTGACAACAAGAGGAAATCAAGATGATTTGTAAAGCAAGAATGTATCACATTTTCAGGAAAAACTGCACAGTACCCTGCAATGGGAGCCATTAGAGAGAAAGCGCATTTCATTAGCCTCATTTTCTAAGGGCAGTTGGGTTATAAAACCAGTTTACCTTCTTTGAATCCCTTTCCTTCACTCTCTTCCATTAATCGTCCTGTTGTCTTGGGTTCGCCATGATCAACTTGGAATGTTTGTGAGGACAGAGAAAAATGAAACTGAAACATATTTGGGAATATTGTTATTATGTATGATGGATTATATTTGACCTTTCATTTTCTGCCCCAGAGAAATTTCAACAGACCAAAATATCCACTGACCTCAAAAACACAAATCTTGGCTATATAGTTAAAATTTTCTTGAATGTATTTCTTGACTGGGAGGAAATATAAGTAAAAGCCTGAGAAGCTCAAATCTTTCAAAAAAGAATGTTTTCAATCAATTTGGGTAGTTATATCCAAGTTCTTTCGTGATACTTTTAATTCTCAAAATGTCTCCTTGCTCATGACATAAATGAGGAAAATTGATCACTCGTGTGTGTGTGTGTGTGTGTGTGTGTGTGTGAGCATGTGTGCATGTGTAGGCATGCTTTTTTGCATGTATGCATGCCCAGAGAAAGAGAAGGAACATGAAAATGAGAGAGATGGGAAGAGAAAAGAAGGTCAAAAAACAAGAGAGACAGATGGGGAGAAATACAAACTAAGTCAAAACAACAACAAATTCTGTACAAATTAGTGTGTAGCCATCAACTTTTATGGTAGAATTTGTGAGGTGAGAATACAATAATATCCTTTAAAATAAATGAGCCAAGCCGAGTGAGAATCGACAGTGTTTCTTAATGGGATTAATAATAGTTGTAAATCTATCTATAAGAGATAGTCCTAGGAATGGGGATAACATTTATAGGCATTGTATGAAGGTTTGTCTCTGTCCTTCCTTGCTTGCCTAAGGCACCTTCTGACTGGTTAAAATAAAAAGCCCATGACCTATAGCAAAAGGTAGAACACAAGGTGGGACATGCTGGGAAAGAATTGGGAGTGGGAAGAATCACCCACTGGAGGAAGTCAGAAGTGTGAAACTGAGGAGGGGTAGGCCAGCCATGTGCCAGAACTTAGTTTAGTATGAACGGGATAATTGAGTTACAAGCTAGTTGAGAACAGGCCTAGCATAAGGCTAAAAATCTATTAAATAAATATAAGTCTCTGTGCCATTATTCAGAGCGAGGGTGGGCATAGAAAGGCCCATGGCTACACTTGGGAATAGAGAGGCCTAGGTGACGGTATTAACATATATTCTGAAACAATGTCATCAGTAGAAAGAAGAATCTTAGGCTGTTCTTTTCCAAGACAAAGTCACTTTATGACTGTTTCAACTACATCTGAATCCTGGAAATTGGTGCCTTTCTGCTATATCATCTAAACAATAAATCATCAAATCAGTAGGGCACATATGTCCTGGTGGAAATAAAATATTGGCACAAAATGAGTTATGATGCATTTAGTGATGTCCCTAGCCTCTGCCACCCAGGTCGAACAATAAGCTACCAAATACACACAGGCTGACCTGAAATGGTAATAGAGACCTTCATGTTTTAGATGACTAGACACATTTTACATTTATTTATGTGTATTTTTTGTCCATAGAAACATCTAAAGGGTATTCACTTATCCTTTTAATTATATTTGTTGTTTTTTGAAGGTCAGACTGATCTTTCAATTTTCTTTTGCCTACTTTTTATTTTCTAATGTTCCATAATGTATGTACTGCTTTGTTGTGATAAAAAATATTATTAAGGTAACAATCAAACATCAAAGACATAAAAAAAATAAGGGGACAGTAGGTCACACTCTAAAAGAAAGTACCCAATATACATAAAAAAGTTATTGTAATAGGTACCCATCATCTTAACAAAAGATAAAATTGTTTTTTTAACTCAACAAAACATTAACTGACTGAAAAAAAAAGTTTTAAGTGAGTTCTAGTAAGCAGGGTATCAATATGAAAATGAATAAAATGTTGTTAAGTATAGATACAGAATGCAACAACATCATCCTTATAATGAAAAAAATAAATATACTCTCTGGAGAAAAGAACGTATAGGAAATATGAAACTCAAGAAGAACAAAGACCAAAGTGTGGACACTTTGCCCCTTCTTAGAATTTGGAACAAAACACCCATGGAAGGAGTTACAGAGACAAAATTTGGAGCTGTAACGAAAGGATGGACCATCTAGAGACTGTCATATCCGGGGATCCATCCCATAATCAGCCTTCAAACGCTGACACCGTTGCATACACTAGCAAGATTTTGCTGAAAGGACCCAGATATAGCTGTCTCTTGTGAGACTATGCCGGGGCCTAGCAAACACAGAAGTGGATGATCACAGTTAGCAATTGGATGGATCACAGGGCCCCCAATGGAGGAGCTAGAGAAAGTATCCAAGGAGCTAAAGGGAACTGCAACCCTATAGAAGGAACAACAATATGAACTAACCAGTACCCCAGAGCTCTTGACTCTAGCTGCATATGTATCAAAAGATGACCTAGTCGGCCATCACTGGAAAGAGAGGCCCATTGGACTTGCAAACTTTATATGCCCCAGTACAGGGGAACGCCAGGGCCAAAAGGGGGGAGTGGGGTGGGTAGGGGAGTGGGGGGGGGGTATGGGGGACTTTTGGGATAGCATGGAAATGTAAATGAGGAAAATAACTAATAAATTTTTTTAATAAAGGAAGTAATCTGAAAGATAGAACACTAGTGTTTGCTCATGAATGGACACAGTATCTATGGAAACCTCTAATAGGAAAGCAATTGATGCAACTGATGCCGTAACCACAGAGATGCTTATCAAATCTGTAGATAAGAGAATATCATTTAATAAGATTCAAATCTTTTGGCTCTGTGGAAGACATGTTCTAGTGATGTACACTTAATAAATGGTACTTGTTGCAAGTTTACATAAAAATCTCATTTTTTTCAAAAACCAATAGCTGGCCCATCAACTTACAAAACAAGCTTTAAATTTTTTATTTACATAAACATTATTTTAATGAGAAAAAATATATAATGTGTATTGTATCCTTAAGTTTCGGTAGTACTAAATTATAAATAAATTTAAAATAATTATTTGGTAGGCATAATTTAAGCGTATTAAAGATTAAAGCAAGTTTATATACTGTACTGGCTAGTTTTGTGTCAACTTGACACAGCTGGATTTATCACAGAGAAAGCATCTTCAGTTGAGGAAATGCCTCCACGAGATCCAGCTGTGGGGCATTTTCTCAATTAGTGATCAAGGGTGAAAGGCCCCTTGTGGGTGGGACCATCTCTGGGCTGGTAGTCTTGGGTTCTATAAAAGAGCAGGCTGAGCAAGCCAGGAGAGGCAAGCCAGTAAAGAACATCCCTCCATGGCCTCTGCATCAGCTCCTGCTTTCTGACCTGCTTGAGTTCCAGTCCTACATCCTTTGGTGATCAACAGCAGTATGGAAGTGTAAGCCGAATAAACCCTTTCCTCCCCAACTTGCTCCTTGGTCATGATGTTTGTGCAGGAATAGAAACCCTGACTAAGACATATACTAAAAATAAAAAAAAAAAAACAGACTTTCTCATCAATGTTATAAAAGTACCAGTCAATTCCATTTTCTACAAGAAAAGGTATATATTCAGAAAGAAGGAGTTAGCAAAATTATCTACAACTACTATGATTATGTGGTTGTGCAACTGAAACCAAGCAAAAAAGTGTCAAGTAAAGAGGGGAGCATGGGAAATGGGGAAGGGTGTGGGGAGCCACAAAATATTCAAAACAGCTAATCATTTCAAAATTAATATTCCAATCTTTTTTAAAATTTCCTATATTTTGTTAAAATATTCCTATAATTGTTTCCCAGCACTAAGGTCTGTGAGCACACATATAACTACTCATTAAAAAGTTCTGGGAACTCAAGTCCAGACTTTTTTCTTAATCACTTGAAAAATATGAAGTACTAGAAATGTATGCTTTATCGTTAGTAAAGCTTGCCCATATTGGTATCCTATGTATTGGTCCAAAATATTTAGTGTGATATTATCAAAAATAGAACTTTGGAGAAGGCAAATAATTTTTACATTAAATTGAAAAAAAATGGATGAGAATATATTTTTCGTGGATTTCTGTAGCAGAACAGAAATGCAGGAGATTGCAGAGCAGAGGGAAGTACTGATGTCCAGATTACAGACAGAGTTTAGAATATATACAACTAGATAGATAGCTAGTCTTGTGAGTGGAGAGATTATTCAACAAATCTTAATGATGTATCCAGTTAGACATATTAATTAACCCCTCCTTATTTAATTAGCCCTTCCCATGCCCACTTCTCAAGTTATGAGCCCTTTTTTATTATTATTACTCTTAATATGTATGCCTATATGTATGTTGTGATAACCTGTTGAGTCCATTTTTTTCAAGGTGTATGTTTGGTTTCAGAGCTGACCATTCTGCACTGAACAACCAAAAATAGTTGTATCCCTGAAATAAGCCAATTCTGTTCACAGAGTTCATTAGTTCTTAGTCTACATTTTTGTGGAGGATAGGGCTCCACAAACTATTGAAATTGGTATCACCATTGTTCTGATCTTGTTCATGCAATCATGTCTAGAAGAGACTGTTTTGCAGCAAACATCCTGAAATGTTTCTTAGAATCTTTCCACACCCCCTCTTCCGTGATGCTCCCTTAGCTAGAGACGCAAGAGCTGTGATATAGATGTATCCACCAGAGCTGGGCGCCCATATCCCACTCCTCTCTGTGTTGTGACTCATTCTCGATTTGTGTAGTGGTCTCCATTTGCTGTAAGGAGAGGCTTCTTTGATTAACGGTTGTGCCTACTTACCTGTGGGTATAAAATACGATTTAGACTATAGGAAGGAAGTTTGCTTTTCTAGCAAAATAGTAGGTTTTTTTTCTTTTGATCCATGACCTCATTAACCCTGGAAAGTCGACTAGTTCTTCAGTACCAGCATGATTTTCCTGATGTTGAGGGGCCTTAAGTTCAATTAGATATCATATACACCTAGAGCCCACGTTTCCAGAAATTTTCTGGTATCTAGAACAACAGCAACTATAACAACAACAACAACAACAACAACAAATTCAAACCTAACATTTGGACATAATACATCAGGGAAGTTCATAGTGTTGAGGTTGTTTTAATAATATTTCCTGAAACCTTAAAGTCTAAAATAAGCCAGACACCTGTTCATAGCAAGTCAAGGAGATAATGTCAGGGGGTATAAATGTTTACAAGGGCTGCCACTCCTCATCACTCCCTCATTTCCTTTGCAGCTACTTCTGGAAATATCCTTACTTTAGTCACTGAGTTTTTAAATTCATCTGAGTAGCTACAGAACACTTCTAATTCAGAGATTTTCTTAGGATATGGAGAGGTGAGATAATTAAATTCACTTATTTCCAGACTTTCTTCAAGAAAATTTAGAGGGTGGTAAATAATTTGCATTAATTTATGAATATGATTTAAGCACTGCATAGATTCCCTTGAAAAATTACAGAAACTGAAGTAGTCACATCAATTCAAATAGAGATACAGAGGGAATATGCAGAGGTTGCATTGAAAAAAACACTTTCACAATCAGCTTGTAGTAGGAAATCAACTAGATTGGAGAAATGATTCCATGGATACAGTCCTTCCTTTGCAAATGTGAGGACCCAAGTTGAGATTCACAGAGTCCATGGTAAAAGCCTGGCACAACGAACACATAACGATTCCACTGGACATGGGAGCAGAGGAGGCATTCAGATTCCGGGAAGCTCACAACCCAAATAGACTCTGGTAAGGTTTCAGACCAGTGAGAGACCCGTTGTCAATCAAAAGGTAGAAAGCTCCTGAGGACTAACATACAAGGTACTCTAATATACACACACATGCCCTGAACACACATGTAGTACCCACACACGAGGACACAGACACATGTACGCATGCACGCATGCACATGCGCAAGTGTGCACACACAGACACACACACAGAGCTGTTCAGTTCAGAAGACTGAACAATATCTGAGAAGAGTGGGGTATTGAAAGACCCCAGAACATTTGGATACTGATCTATTCTAGAGAAGACTGACTGCAGAGCTTAGAAGTATAATTAACTGTGGAGTGCTACTCTAAGATATAGTTAAGACACCTGCAGAAATAGCAATCTTCACATTGAATTTAAGTTCTAGATTGCCTATTCCTGCCTGACCCAGCAGGGCCTTAAAACATCACTTACTGTGAACTCCATAAATTGCTTCCTCAACTACCAATTTACAAAGCCTCAACTATTCCTTTATTATAAAAAGTTAATTAACCCCTCAGAGACTCGATTTATGCATTTGTAAAATAAGGTAACTATACAACCTATGAAGTTATCCAAACTTAGAGAGACATTGCCTGCAACTGATTTTAATGTTGCTCTTTGTACTAATTACGTGATATTACTACTAAAACCATGTTGAAAATCTGCTTAGTCACCATCATGCACAGACAAGTTTCTGTTAGCATTTTATCTAAGTTCAGCCCCACAGTTACTATAAAAGGGGCTGCTTGGCCCCTCTGCTCTCTCTTGCCTTCTTGTTCTCACTCTGTCCTCTCATCCCACTCCCTCTCCCCCCATTCCCCTTCACGTGCTCATGGCTGACCTCTACTCCTCTACACTGTCTCTGTCTCTCTGTCTCTGTCTCTCTTTTTCTGCCTTTCTCTGTCCCTACTACCCTCTCAACTCCCCTCCCTATGCCTTGAATAAACTCTATTCTATACTGTACCATCTCCTGAACTCTCCCTCAGGGGGAAGGGATGCCTTGGCATGGGCTTCCCGGGGGCACGCTTTCCCTCACACCTTGCTGCACCTCCACCAAACATATTCCTTTTCTCTTTATTTTTATAAAACACAACAGTTTCTATACTATCTTATTAGCAGGATATATGTAAGCTTCTTTGTGGTGTTTGGTGGTGGGCATTTTTAATCTTAAATAGAAAATAACACAATGATAGATGTGAGCAGCTCTGTGTGTGGTCTAGCCATGGTACTGGGGCTTTTTTATAAAGCTACCTGCAACTTCACGTAGCCTTATGGCAGGGAAATGGTTTTCTGAAGTTTCACTTATCATCATTGAAAGAGGAAACAAAGAGATTTCTTTTTTTTTTTCCTTATTTTAAATGCCATTTCTGAATCAGAGTAGAAAAATATATATAGCCATTTCTTCCTCCTGGGGAGAAAAATCTAGCATTCTAGCATAGCACTGTTACTGTCAACTGAGAACTTTATGATTTAATGTCTTCTTAATCCCATTTTGCATTGTTTGAGATGCTGTCAGATGAAGTGAATCTCTGTCTCTGTCTCACACTGTCTCTGTCACTGACTCTCTGTCTCTGTCTATGTTTCTGTCTCTGTCTCTCTCTGTCTCTCTGTCTCTGTCTCTTTCTCTCTCTTTGGTTCTCTGACTCTCCTCTTTCTTAATCCTCATGGATTTGATCATCTCATTATTGAAAGGCATTGTCCTTTGTTCACATCTAAGGAAAATATTAACATTTTTATTGGAAGCTAAAGTAATTCGCTTACCCTGTGAATTTTACACCACTGTAAAATGACAAAAGAGACCTCTCACCAAGTGCAGTTGCTTCAGAGGCTTTATTGCATTCAAGAGGAAAAGGTCTAGGTTAAAATGAACTTAACAGATTTGCTGAAGGGCATGTTTCAACACAGCAGAAAGTGTTTCCATTTTCAACATATTCTGCTGTTGAACTCTACCATCTCCCCTCACAGGACTGCCTGTCATAAGGGGCTCAATATGCTCTCAGCTACAAGCTCTACATGTAAACACTTGATGCCTTGGAGCCAGAGATCATGAAAGCCAAACTACACTACACACAATGTCGAAGGTAGTGACTAATTCTTAACTTATTTCAATTGGATGTTTTACTGAAACGTTTACCTAAAAATTGACAAATGAGTCACATGCTAAGCTGCAATCCAAAGGGCAAAACCACAGGACATAAGTTGGCTTCTTGGAGTGAACAGATAGCTCACATAGGAATCTCCTGAAATCAGTTTTATTGGTCTTAATTAAAAAGTTCCAACAGCAAAGAGGCTCTCAGACATTACAGAATTTAAGAGGTGTTGGGTCTTTCTAAAATGACTTTTGTCTGCTAGAAGACCCTGGATTTTACATCTATCTTGGGGGAACCATCATTAAACATCAGCTAAAACATCTTAACACTATTTTTCCATCTTAGTAGACTCATCAATGTAGTTCGAAGCAGATGTAATGAGCAGTCAAGAGACCTGAGTTCTAACCACATACTTGTCTGCCTTTCAACTTTTCCTCTTCTAACACTGAAGGTCAGTGGAGGTATAACTGGCATTATAGAGTCAAACCAATCACTAAGCAGATAATTAGCAATTGTCTCATGCTGAGTGTCCAGGAGAATTTATTAGAAAGAATGCTGACAAGAATCACCATCTTTTCTACTTTTCTTTCATCTCTCCTCTGTTCCTGCAGATAATTATATGCATTGTAGTAATTAAACTACACTATCAACTTGATGGGACTTTTTGAGTCAATTAACAAATACATATCTATGATAGTGGTTCTAGAAGGATTTAACTAGGGAGACAGACCCACCCTCAGTGTTGGCTTTACCCTTTATATGCTAGAGTTGCAAACTGAATGGGAGACAAAATGAGAATGTTATCAAGGTATCAGTGTTCCTCCCTTCTCTGCTTCCTGAAAACAAATGCAACATGACCAGTTGTCTCAGCCCCTGCCGCCACAGGGGCCTTTCCACCATGCTTTCTCTGACATGAATGGACTATGCCTCCAAACTGTGAACCAAATGAACTCTTTCTCCCTAAGTTGCTTTTTGTGCTCAGAGCAAAGATATGGTAACTAATAATACATCAGCCTTTGTCTTTGATGGAACAAAAAAAAAATAAGACTGAATAATTTATCTTAAATTTAGGTTCTAGAACTCAGGTGGGCTGAGTACACATTTTATATTTTCATAAGAACCTCTAAAATAAAAAATTGGAGTTTTCTTAGGGAAAGGCTAGAGGTATGGGGAAGATGAAGCTGTAAATACTGGAATCGTACTCTAACAGGACAGGAACATGACAATAAGATACAATGGCTTTCACACAGAAGCTGTTGCCTGGCAGCCCAGGTGTTATTATTATGAACTTTTTAGGAGGTAAACATCCTAGAAGAGCCTACATTTCTTCATTCAGAAATTTATTTGTAAACAGAGCTGTGACATAATCCCTAATGGGAAATTGACTGTGGTGGTGGTGTGTGCCCATAGCTCTATAACCCTAGGGCTCAGCACCCTAAACCAGGAGGATCTCAATGTCCAGGCTTAATTTTAGTCTGAGCTATATAGTGAGTTTGAAACTAGCTTGGCCAATATTACAAGACTCAGTCTTAAAAACAAACCAAAACAACAACAACAAAACCCCAAATATCAGTATTTTACAACTTAGATGGTTGTCAGAAACTTCATATGTAATCAATTGAATTCTATGGGATCCCTTGACCCCACAAGATTAGAACAAATTGTCAGAGTTAGTTTGAGGCCAAGCAGAGCAATTCAGTGAGAAGCTGAGAGAAGGCAGATTGAATCAGTCAGGCTGAAGAGGAGTTTGAGTCAGAATAGCTGAGTTTAACCAGTCAGCCAGAGTCCAGAAAGAACTAGAAAGGGTGAGATTATTCAGCAGTAAACCTCAGAGATGACAATTACATCTGGTGGATAAAAGTTACATTTACAGTGTAGCTTTTACCTCCCCACCCCAACTTTGATGTCTATACTTTCTCCAATTTATTCACATTGCACCTGAAATATTCTTTATATAATACACTAACAATACTGTATCTTAAGATACTTCAACTTATTCTATATATGTTCATAATCAAATCAAAAATTAGCACAACAGAAAGGACCCACTGCCATCTCTAGATCCTAGCATCCTTATCTCAGTCCAGGTACCAATCCTGAATAAACTATTTTAAATTATTGAAAGAAAGAAAAAATGGTCTTTCTAAGTTAATTTTTTTGTGCATTCTCTTTCCTTTTTAAAATGATTCTTCTAACCTCTACTCATTCTTCAGGTCTCAGCTAGCTCAAATTGTTATTTCCTATAGAATAATCTCCTGCCCTCTAACCAGGCCTATATATCTCTTCTGGGTTGCCATGGCACCCTGTTTTTAACACATACCACACTATAAAAAAAATCTCTCTTTATCTGCTGTCTCTCCTGCAGGCAAAAAGTCCTTGACATCCAGAATAGTTCCTTATATCCTGAATATCCAAGTGCTGATTATGATGGCTGACAGCTAAACATCCAGGACCAAGCAATTACATGAGACTTGGTATCATGACATTTTCCTTTAAAGAACTTATAATTTCTTGACTATATGCTAGCTCTGATAATGTATCACCATTATTGTTTTCACATCAGTGAATTACACACATTTTAAATTACAACAATGTTCCCAACTAGAGTTAGGTACAGCTTTGTCTTAAGAAGACCAGCTTCAAGTTAGAATACAAAACTAATATTGTAGGTAGCAAGTCTTAAATCAGATAATTAGATGAAAATCAATACAGAATGTATCTTTAAAAAATAGCTAACTGTGTGGTAAAATGTGAACATTATTGATGTTCTCAAGAGAGAACATTGAAAACTGCAGGAGTAACAGGAGGATTGTTGATGGAATTAAATGTGAACAATGTCTTATGGGGAGGGTAGAATTCATACTATTCATATTTAGAAGGAGGTATCTATAGTCCACTTATGGGACACCTTTGACATTTTGTCCAACTCGCACCATCCTTGTGGATTTAAAATTAAAAATTCTTTTAGAATAATTTGTATCTTAAGCTTTGAAAAGTGAATTGACCTGGGTAAACTGAAATCCGTTCTTAAGGTCTGATGGTGCCTGCTCTTCTTAAGTCTGCTCTTTAGTTTCACACTATCATTAGATCCCACTGCCTTGTGTGGTCAGTCTGCTAGGAAAAGTGTATATACAGAAATGCTGATGAGGTACAAAGATAATTGCAGTGAAAGAAAAAATGTCAGCCACACAATAGAAATGTACATGATGGCAGCATTCCCCTGAGTGGGCCAATGTTGGCAACCCATCAATTTCTCTGATAAGTCACAGTGACCTATGCTTGAAGAGAAGTCACTCTGAACCACTTAAACAAAATGACAGACATGTCCCTGGTGATGCAACATTTGAATGGTCAATCACAGGTTTGCAGGGTAATGGTCTTTAGGACTCATTGAAACTGCAATTGCTCCCAACGATCTGTTAAAGGCTGCTGCCAATGCTGCCTTCTTTGTTTCTGAAAATATTTTTATTTTAACAGTAGTGAAATAAATTACTGATATGGACATCTGTTTTATATTAATTTGTCAAGCTTGCTACTCCTTGGATAATAGTTACAGGAAGTCAAAATAAAAAGATGGGCAACCATTGACCTTGAACTGAAACAGAACAAAAATAAGACAGGGAAACGTGGCCAGAACAAAGAACCTGCATGGAATATAATAGGTGTAAAATTGCAAAAGGAGGGTGGAAGGGTGCTTCCTCTTTTCTTTCAAAACTAGAATCACATCTCTGTGAATCTCTCTGCTTCCCTTGTGTGTCATTTCTTCAAGAACTATTTTAACAGAGATTCCACCTTTATGGTGCTAGACCATGAATTTGCTCATTATCAGCAATTATGGATCCTTCAATGATATTAGTTTCATACATCACCTTTTCACCCAACTCTATCTAGACTACAATCTTATAAAAGCATCTAATGATTGCGAGATTCCACCTTTATCCTGAGCTTGTGACAACATGCTGTATGCAGGGTCCATCACTGTGATCTCCTTTTGGAATACACGATCGGAAAAAAATGTTTTGTTTTTGCTTTTTATGTCAAGAAAAGCTGTTGGTGACAAAATTGCTCTCGGCTTCTATTTATTGAAACATGATGCTGCTTTTCTTTTACACATAAAAGACACAGATATTACTAATTAGATTAAACAAAGTTCACTTCGAAAATGTAAAGATGTCACTTTAGTATTCTGTGGTTTACATTACTTCTCTGGTGGGAAATCTATAGAAATTTATTGTTCTATAATTATTTTGTTTGTTTGTTTGTCTTTCATTTCTTTTGTTTGCTTTCTTTTCATTCCAGGTTCTCAGCAATTGCACAATGATGTCCTTTAGCTCATTTACCTTTGTGTGTATCTTTAGAGTTCAATGAGTTTATTGTGCTTCATTCACTAAAAATTTTCGTCAAAACAAAAGGATCGTGAAACAAATTTATAACCTTTTTTAAAAATTTAACCTTTCAAATTTTAGCACCATAACATTCCTCAACATTTTCTTCTTATCTTACCAAAATGTTTTCTGCATATGATACAGAAATGCCTCCAGGAAGACACCACGGTGTTCATTTCATTTATCCCTCCTCTTACAAATCATAGTCCTATCTGTCTGTTGTTCAGTGTTTAAAACATTCTCATGCATTTATTTCAGTTTTCTAGTTATTAAGGAAATAAGTAATCAGAGATAACCACTACCTTTCTGCTTCTGATAATTAAACAATTTTTAAGTAGCAAGTTAGCTAATCTAAGGCAAGACTCCACACTGACATTATAAACTCCATGTTACTGAGTTCAGTTTACCCTTTCAAAGCTGCCCACTATATTGTGTATTTATTATGCAGCTTGAATATAATTTTAAAATTGAATATATTTTATAATACCATAAGGGAAACCGCTGTGTTGTAACTGGCCTGACAGAAATGAAGATATTTTCAAAAAAATACACTTGCATCTTTTATTTTATCAAACTGTTAAGGCAATAGATCCTAAAGACATGATATTCTCCCTCGTGAATCCCATGCTGTAAGGAAAAAGAAAAAGAAAAACAAACGACATCAGCAACAAAAAAGGCACCAGTCAGGGGTAGTCAGGGGTAGAACTTCTCTCAGAGATCACACACAGTCCTAACAACTTATCAGACCATCTTACTGAAACCCATACAATAATTGATCAGTGATAGATAGGACCACATCTTGGCCAGAACTACATAGATGTGCTTATCCTTGGCCCTATAATGAAACTTTAATCTCATTTCAAGACTCTTACAGGAAGACCTGAGGCATTCCATGGATCTCTTTCCAGTGCAGGCATGTTGTATCAGTCTCCTTTTTCTGTTTCCCACCATTAATGTGGCTCCCTTATTTGCTTTGTTGAGGATTCATGGGTTAACCTGACTTGCAGCACGGGCTATGAGCCCCAAACTCAATAGCAGTATCGTCAGACATTTAACATCACCCCTCTACTACACGCAGTTCTTTCTGCCATTGAGAACAGCTTTAAAATACAATCTCAGTGATTCCTTACTTTTGTAATAGATGGTACATTCTGTGAATACAGTGTCCACATGGCTCACAAATCTTGAGCTGAAAAAGAAAGCACTGAGCTGACCAGTGGGATCACTGCTATGACTTAGTACTGCCCAATTGGGTGAGTTGTTAAATCCTGTGTGCAAAAGATAATGGATTCAACATTAGGATGGATTTCAACTCTGTCTGAACTCCAGGTAGTCTATAAGCATAGCTTTGTACTATACACCTCTACTAATAATTCCCGCCTCTGATCCCCAGCTTCAGACACACGAATGTCCTCCAACATTCTGAACCAGTAGTATTTTTGACTATGGTGACCCTATGGTGATTTCTGCAGCCTTGGTAATAGCAGACAAATTGAGATTGTTACTCTGTCAGCTAGTTGAATGACTCATTAACCATTGTGTCAAAATTCTGCACGGTTGCAAATAGGTTATTGATCCTGTAAGCTGAGATACACTCAAAACTTACATAGATGTCATGGTTTTTCTTTTTAAATCCCAGATAATACATTTCTTTTCTTTTCTTTTTATTCTCAGAAAACCAAATATAACAGTGAGTGACCGCAATTTTAAAAAGCTTAATACCTTCAAAATGCCCCCATAGATAAAATTACTTTGCCATGCAAGCTGGATGACATGAGTTCAGTTTCTGGAACCTGTGGTGAAAGACAACATCAACTCCTGAATGCTGACATCTGGTATCCACATAAGTGCTGTGGCAAGCACATACTCACAGATACCTCTACCCATCTCTCTTAAATAAATAAAACAAAAGACTTTTGCTACTTTATAGGTAATTCTTTCCAATTCCCTTTTGTAGGGAGTGATTGCCCTTACTCAAACCTCAGTTTCTTTTTTAAAAAATACTAAAATAATTTTCATACAATATATTTTGATCATGTTACTCCTTCCAATTCCTCTCAGATCTTCTCCACTACTCTAAACTCCCAACATGTTCTTTCTCCTCTTTTTAAAACACTGGCCTGTGTGACTTCGATAAAATCATACCATTTAGGATTGAGTGTTCCAAAGTCTCTCTGGGCACTATCCAGTTGTGAGTATCTGTATTATTCTCATCTATGGTAAAAAGAAGTTTCTCCAATAAGCAGAGAGAGAGAGAAAGACTAATCTAAAGGCATAATAGTATATCATTGGAAATCACTTTATTGCTATGTTCCTTAGCAAAATGGTAGTATTTGATTTTCGCCCACATATGCTCTAAATAGTCTCAGGTTCTTGAGCACCGTAGCAGTGTCAGCTATGGGCTCCATCTCATGGAGAAGTAAGTCAAAATTCCAATCAGAAAGTTGTTGGTTACTCTCATAACATTTATAGCACTATTAGGCCAGTATTTCTTACAGGCAGACCAGTATTATAAGTCATGCAGTGACTGGCAGGTATCAGTGATTACCTTTCCTTCTAATGGCGTGCAGAATAACTTCCAGTACCAAGAAAACTAGACAGTAAGGATGAAGCTTCTAATTTTGTAACAGCTCAGCTTCTCCATTTTCAATATTCAACATAAATATTGTCTTCAACAATAGGGCTCTATTAGTCAGGGCTCTTTAGAGAAGCAAAACTTATAGAATGAGTTTGTAATTTACATATATTTTATATTTTGTTCTGACATATCTTATGTATAACAGTATCTGGCAAATAAATAAATATGCAGGCTCAAAACAAATCTGTTCAGTGAATATATACAATCCATATGGCTTTCCAAAATCCCTGATGAGAAGATGGTTTTAAGCATCCATCATAGCAGCCTTGCTACCACTCTCCACGTTTTATATTGCTCATTGTCATTGCATCTTTCCAGGATTTGTGGCTCATTTGCTAGCTTCTAGAACTTCCTAGTTATTCCCAGGCATTTTTCTTAATCACATGTGCTGAAACCACATACTCGGCTATCTATGTCTGGGAATTCTATGCCTGTGACTTCGACCAACCAAAAAGTGAAGACATAATATTATCAAAAGCTCTGTATTGTACTTTTTATTATTATTGACTTAACAAAGTATAAGAAATAATTTCATACTAATCACATTAAACTTGTTACTAGATACAATCTCATAATGATCTAAAATACTCAGGAAGTTATGTGTATGTCACAAGCAAGTAATATACCATTTTATATAAAATACTGTCATCTGTTCATGAAGTGTTCTCTCAACACAGGTACTTATCTTAGGAAAACTACAAATTAAATGACTAGTTTATAATATTGGGATAGTTTTATTATTCTTGTATTTTGCCTCATTTATTGTAGAGCCCTAGCTGAAGTTCTTATCAGAGCTTCTTAATTTTAGGGTCCTAAGAATGTAATATAGTTAAAACATAATATAACATAATATAATATAATATAATATAATAGATTTTAAGTACCTTATTTTGTGTGTATATGTGTGTGTTTTCTTGTCATCTGCTATCTTTAAAATGCACCATTACTTTAAATGCAGTTTTTTTCTGAAATCAGAAAAGATTTTTCTCATACCCATGTCATTAATTCCTCTCACAATACCCCAAACTGGATATATATATTCAACATCTATTTGTTGAATGAAAATCAAGATATCAAACCTAATTTGCTAAAGACTCCCTAAGAACATAATCTTTTAAAATAGGCAACATACATATACATGATAATAAAATATTGTGAAGTAACAAGATATGAGATGTGAAAATTATTCCCAGAGAAGGGAAGCCGTCCCAGAGAGCTATGCTCTCCAAGGACCCAAACAAAGCATGTGCCACAAACCTTCACACATGCTCACTAGTACACATGTATACACACACACACACACACACACACACACACACACATTATTAATAAATAAAATAATTTAAATATACAGGACAAAATATTACTATGAACATCCATAAGCTAACAAAAAGCAGAATGTAGAAAATGATAAATTTATCAAAAGCTATACAGCAAAGCTGAAAGATGGAGAAATTGAAAATAAGAACAGACATATAATAAGTACGGAGATAAAATTTGTAAGTAAAAGTGTATCATTAAAGAAAAGCCTAGACCAGACAGCTTTAAAGTTGGATTCAAATCAACATTTACAATAGATCTATTATCACAATTCTTAGATATCTTCAAAAAACCAGAAGATGAACAAATACTTTCAAATTCATTTTGTAAAGCCACTATTTACTTACACTAAAGCCAGTCAAAGGCAATATAAGAAAAAATATAGGCCAATATCCCTACTGATGAAAGATATAAAAATCCTCAACAAAATACTGACAAAGTCTATTGAGTGGCACATAGAAAGCGCCATTCGACATGATCAAGTAGTATTTACTACTGGATGCAAGTTTGGTTCAATAATATGTAAATCAATAAATGTGATTTTCCATATGACAGGTGAAAGAAAAATATATAGTAATTTCAATAAGTGAAAAAAGTACTTGATAAAATACACATTCCCTTGATTAAAAACCATCATTGGGGCCAGCAAGGTTGCCCAGTGAGTAATGTGTCAGCCCTGCAAGCATGGCATGAGATCAGATTCCCAGGACCTCACATAACAAAGCTGGGCACCTTGCCCATGCTTATTATTCCAGTGTTGTGGAGGTCAACGCAGAAGAGCCCAGGAGTTGGTACCATGATCACCTAGTCTAGCCAAATTGGTGAGCTTCAGGCTCAGTGATGCCTTAGTTCAAAAGTGTTGGTGAGAAGCGATAGAGGAAGGCATCCAAACTGCATCCAAGCTGGATCTCGTGTGTGTGTGTGTGTGTGTGTGTGTGTGTGTGTGTGTGTGTGTGTGTGTGCAAACACTCCCGCAGCTATGTTAAACTCAGTAGTAAAAAAGGTACAGGCTTTTGTTATTAAATCTGGAATAAAACAAAAATGTCTTGTCCTCCTGCATCTATCTGACACAGATCTTGTCCAGCCAGAGCAATTATATAAGACAATGAAACAAAAAGAATCCTAATTATAAAAAATAAAATAAAATTTTTATCCAAATCCATGATCTTATACAGAGAAATATTCCACTAAAATTATAATAGTAAATAAATTTAGTAAATTTGCTCTTCGGTAATAGTACTCTATATATTAATAACAAATACTCCGAAAAAATTAAAAATAATTCCTTATAATAGCAAGAAAACAAAATGAATTGTAGGTGTAAATTTAGCTAGGAAAGTCAAAGACCTATATTCTAAAATACTGAAAATATTGAGGGAAGAAATTGAAGATGACACAAATAAATAGAAATACAAACCTGGGTTTATGGTTTGTAAAAAACTGATACTATTAAAATATCATATCACTAATAAAATAAATACAAATTAATACCACAATTAATTATAACGTCTATTAGAATATCCATTTCAAAATGAGTTGTGAGGGTGTGTGGAATTAATAGAGCTCTTAGATTCTATTACTTGACAGTTCTGCATGTCCATTTTGGAAATGTGAAAGTTGAACAGTGGTGTGTAGCAATGGGGCATGGGGAACTGGAGGTAGCCACCAGAAAGTCCCAGGAAAGCAAAAGGCTCCCAGGACCCAATGGGGATGAGATTAGCTGAAAAGCCAAAAAAAAGAGGGAGGGAGAACCTGTAGAGACCATATCTAGAGATTAGGCAAGGCCCTCAGTTGGGGGATGGGGCCACCTATTCATCTCCAAATTTTTAACCCAGAATTGCTCCTGTCTAAAGGAAATACAAGGACAAAGTGTGAAGCAGAGACTGAAGTAAAGGCCATCCAGAGACTGCCCCATCTGGGGATCCAGATCATAAACAGTTACCAAACCAGACACTATTGTGGATGCCAAGAAGTCCTTGCTTGCAGGAGCCTGCTATAGCTGTCTCCTGAGAGGCTCTGCAAAAGCCTGACAAATACAGAGGTGGATGTTCGCAGCCAACCATTATACTGAGCACAGGGTCCCCAATGGTGGAGTTAGAGAAAGGTCTGAAGAAGGTGAAGGGTTTTGCATCCACATAGAAAAAAAACAATAATATCAACTAATCAGACCCCCCCCCCCAGCTCCCAGGGATTAAACCACCAACCAAAGAGTACACATCAAGGGACCCATTGCTCCAATTGCATATGTAGCAGAGGATGGTCTTATCTGGCATCAATGGGAGGAGAGGCCCTTGGTTCTGTGAAGGCTCGATGCCCCAGTGTAGGGAATACCAGAGTGGTAAGGTGGGAGTGGGTGGGGGGGGAGCACCCTCATAGAAGCAGGGAGAGGGAGATGGGATAGAGGGTTTGCAGAGGAGAAACCTGGAAAGGGGATAGCATTTGAAATGTAAATAAAGAAAATAATCAATTAAAAAAAAGAATTACATAGGTACAAAATCCTAAAAAGAATTGAAATGAAACAACAAAACAAAACAAAAACACCTAAAATTTAATTAATGTATGATCCAACACTTCTACTAAAAATGTATTGAAACCTCTGTACTAATATAACTGCACCTCCACATTTACAGCCAAGTCTCCATCAGTAGATACATGTATTTAAAAATATTCTATATACGGAAGATGGAATCTTGTCATTTGTACCCATAAGGATGCACTTAGAGACCATTGTGTTGCAAGTGACTTAGCTGGGCCTAGAGAGTGAGATATCACATGACTGTACTCACTGAATTTATGACCATTGAACTCTTCAAAGTAGGTAATAGAATGGTAGTTACCATGAGGTAACATGTGTATAAAAGAGCAATGGTGGTGAGCAGGTACAAATTATAGGCAGCTAGGAGGGGTACACTCTAGTGCTAAATCACATGCAAGGGTGTTATTTTTAATAATAATACATTCCTTTTTTAAGAGGAATCACAAGAGGAGTTTCTAAAGTTCTCACCAGGAAATAATAAATATTAGACGTATGTTAATTAGGCTGATGTACAAGATGTACATGTAGCTCAAAACAGTATACACCATAAATATGTACACTTATTTTGTTAAATAAGCAAAAACAAAACTTTACAAGATCCAGCAGCAGAGTATTTAGAGGGTAAGTCACGTGTCTTGGGTATGATGTAACCACATTCTAAAGGGAATTGTTATTTATTGTCATGTTCAAGGCAAAGTGTCCTTACGACTTCATTCTTTACTGCAGTTATGAAATCTTAGAACTAGGAGCCATTGGTCTTAACTTTAAAGCACAATTCTTCCTTTAAGTAGCTGTGATCTGGGGTAAAAATTTCAACTACATGTAGTTTCCATTTTACACTATGAAGCGAAAGTATGATGTCCACGATTACTGAGTTCCCTCCAGGGATGAAATTCAGAGGCAATCATCCTATAGAGACACACAATTCACCACTATAAATCAAGCTACAAACAGAATTGTTTAAAAGATTCAAACTCCAGTTGGAAAATAACTCAATTTATTATGTCTGTAGGAGTTCTGTTCCATCTCCATGCAACAAGGAGTCAGAGCAGCCCGGGCATGCAGAGGAGCAATTTAGCTCACTACTTTTAGCATCACTACTGTGGTTAAACAGGAGAGCTCAGCAGATGCTGGCATGGATGTGGAGAAAGAGGAACACTCCTCCATTGTTGGTGGGATTGCAGGCTTGTACAACCACTCTGGAAATCAGTCTGGCGGTTCCTCAGAAAACTGGACATAGTACTACCGGAGGATCCAGCACTACCTCTCCTGGGCATATATCCAGAAGATGCCCCAACTGGTAAGAAGGACACATGCTCCACTATGTTCATAGCAGCCTTGTTTATAATAGCCAGAAGCTGGAAAGAATCCAGATGCCCCTCAAAAGAGGAATGGATACAAAAAATGTGGTACATCTACACAATGGAGTACTACTCAGCTATTAAAAAGAATGAATTTATGAAATTCCTAGCCAAATGGATGGACCTGGAGGGCATCATCCTGAGTGAGGTAACACATTCACAAAGGAACTCACACAATATGTACTCACTGATAAGTGGATATTAGCCCAAAACCTAGGATACCCAAGATATAAGATACAATTTCCTAAACACATGAAACTCAAGAAAAATGAAGACTGAAGTGTGGACTCTATGCCTCTCCTTAGAAGTGGGAACAAAACACCCTTGGAAGGAGTTACAGAGACAAAGTTTGGAGCTGAGATGAAAGGATGGACCATGTAGAGACTGCCATATCCAGGGATCCACCCCATAATCAGCATCCAAACGCTGACACCATTGCATACACTAGCAAGATTTTATCAAAAGGACCCAGATGTAGCTGTCTCTTGTGAGACTATGCCGGGGCCTAGCAAACACAGAAGTGGATGCTCACAGTCAGCTAATGGATGGATCACAGGGCTCCCAATGGAGGAGCTAGAGAAAGTACCCAAGGAGCTAAAGGGATCTGCAACCCTATAGGTGGAACAACATTATGAACTAACCAGTACCCCGGAGCTCTTGACTCTAGCTGCATATGTATCAAAAGATGGCCTAGTTGGCCATCACTGGAAAGAGAGGCCCATTGGACATGCAAACTTTATATGCCCCAGTACAGGGGAACGCCAGGGCCAAAAAGGGGGAGTGGGTGGGTAGGGGAGTGGGGGTGGGTGGGTATGGGGGACTTTTGGTATAGCATTGAAAATGTAAATGAGCTAAATACCTAATAAAAAATTTTTAAAAAAAAGATTTAGACAGAAAGGAAAAAAAAAAAACAGGAGAGCCACACCTGATCCAATACTGCAAAAGCCACAAATTATACGTGGTGGTGGTGTTCCCATAGGATGTCCCTAGTGACTGTTGTTCATCTGTATTACACAGTTCTTGGGTACAACAAACATTAGTATACTCAACTATCTAAAGCAAAACGGGAACATTTTGTGAAGACATGGGCTCTTTCAGAATTGACTGTGGAGAGAGGATACAATACAAAGTTAGAGGCTCAAAAAATAAAAAAATAAAAAAGCCGGGCGTGGTGACGCACGCCTTTAATCCCAGCACAGATGGGAGGCAGAGGCAGGCAGATTTCTGAGTCTGAGGCCAGCCTGGTCTACAAAGTGAGTTCCAGGACAGCCAGGGCTATACAGAGAAACCCTGTCTCAAAAAGAAAAAGAAGGAGGAGAAGAAGAAGAAGAAGAAGAAGAAGAAGAAGGAGGAGGAGGAGGAGGAGGAGGAGGAGGAGGAGGAGGAGGAGGAGGAGGAGGAGGAGGAGGAAGAGGAGGAGGAGGAGGAGGAGGAGGAGGAGGAGGAGGAGGAGGAAGAGGAAGAGGAAGAGGAAGAGGAAGATGAAGAAGAGGAAGAAGAGGAAGAAGAGGAAGAAGAGGAAGAAGAGGAAGAAGAGGAAGAAGAGGAAGAAGAGGAAGAAGAGGAAGAAGAGGAAGAAGAGGAAGAAGAGGAAGAAGAGGAAGAAGAGGAAGAGGAGGAAGAAGAGGAGGAAGAAGAGGAGGAAGAAGAGGAGGAAGAAGAGGAGGAAGAAGAAGGGGAAGGGGAAGAAGAAGGGGAAGGGGAAGAAGAAGGGGAAGGGGAAGGGGAAGGGGAAGGGGAAGGGGAAGGTTAAGGAAGTTGGAGGCTTCCCATTAGACGCAGGATTTCTGTTCCTTCCAAACAGATACTTATATAAGAGTCCCAGAAACAAGTGCTACCCATTCCTCCTTGAGTTAAGAACTTAGACTACAGAAGTAGAATCTAAAGTCAAAGAACATACATGATTTCTAGATTGTCCTCGCTGGAAAAGTCCCACACAGCAGAAATAAAGGCCTTGGGGAGAAAGGAAGTAATAGGAGGAGGAAGAAAGGTGACTAGGTAATGGAAAGAGAAGGGTGAGATAATATTCTGTCCAAAACGTTAATATAAGAAAGTAAATAGTATATCAATATTTTTGTTTAATGCATTAGGTGGGAAGTGATTATCACAGAGCTCAAAGCAGTGATAAATATTTTAAATATTTTAACATGACCTTGAATTCTGTTTTTTTTAATTATGTAGGTAGTACATGAGTAAATTCATTCAGTAACTTCATATATTATTTAAACACCATAATAAAATCTTAAAATACTCTTCAGCATTTCCAGTCTTGATCCTATTCCCAAAAGTAATGTCAAGTTTGAATTTGTTTCATTCTTAAAGGCATATGTGTGTGCCTTTGACAAGTCTGGTGTGTGTGTGTGTGTGTGTGTGTGTGTGTGTGTTCATACACTTATATACAGAATTGTGAAATTATGTATTGTTTGTTTTTTGTGTGGAAATACATATTAAAGTTATTTAAGGTAACATTGTATAGTTATACCTCATTGATTTATTTGTATGGAAATCCATGATCTATCTATCTATCTATCTATCTATCTATCTATCTATCTATCTATCTATCTATCTATCTACTATCTACTATCTATCATCTATCTATCTATCTATCTATCTATCTATCTATCTATCTATCTATCTATCTATCTACATATCTAGAGAGAGAGAGAGAGAGAGAGAGTAAAAGGACACTATGGGTGGTTTAGTGGGTAAAGGCATGTGCTACTGAGACTGAAAACCTAAGTCCAGTTCACATGGTGAATGAACAGAACAGAATCCCTTAAATTGTCTGCTGGTCTCCATGCATGATATTAACTGGAACTATGAGGGATAAAGGCATCCTGCTCAGTTGCGATCCACAATCCAGAGATGCCTATCAGCAAAGGGACATCAGCAGCATGATATCCTCATGGTTGCAGAGGCCAGGACATTACTGGGGCTTGACAGGTGACAATTGTGTAACTAAGATATGCCCAAAACACTGTTTTTGCCTTTTTCTTTCATACATATACACACCAACACCAACACCACTGCAGCCACTGCTGCCACCACCAAAACTTCATGTATGCATGAGTGCATGCACACACACACTCTTAAACATGATTTTTATTGGATATTTTATTTATTTACATTTCAAATGTTATCCATTTCCAGTTTTCCCCTCCATTTTAAAAATCATTTTTTACTATATTTATAGCTTTAATATGTATTTTCCCAGGAAAAAAACAAAAAAATACATAATTTCATAATTCTGTGTATTAATGTATGAATACACACATGTACTTCCATTTATATGAAATATATTTATATTATATGAATGAATGATTCAAAAATGAAGTTTAGATAGATATTTAAATTGATTCTACTCTCATTAAAATTTGATCAAAACACTAAATTGTTATTTTTAAAGCACTTGCACTAAGTGTATGGAGTGTTGTCCTTAAAATGCAGTGGTATACATGTGGGCTAACACCAACAGTGTGGTTACCTCAGTTGTGGGGTCATCCTTCTGTGGAACTGTGACCTACAGAGAGAGAGGGGAAACCTCACTTTGAGGTCTGATTGTACTTATGAGCTAGTTAAGATAATTTCAATTGTTTCAGGATCCAACAAAACAATGACTGTAGACATAAAAATCACCACCTCACATAAAATTAAGGAGTAAAAATTTCAGCAACAGTAATATCACCAGCAGACAAACTTGTCCTATTATTCTCCAGTCTCCCCAAGACAATGATTTTCTCCTGTATTTTCCAATGGTAGCAAGCTTGTTTCAGGCTTTTCTTCCTCACTAAGTGTATGTGTTTGTATGTGTGTGTGTGTGTGTGTGTGTGTGTGTGTGTGTCTGTTTGTGTATATATAAAGAGAGATAGATACACACACAGACATACACACACACACACACACACACACACACACACACACACACACACACATATATATATGTATATATAATTTAAAAAATTTTTTCCTCAGTGAACTGTCATTTATACCTAGCTAGTTTACATTATGTTGTATGTTGGAGGAAAAAGATTACCACCAGACGGGAACTAGAAATCATGCTCTAGAACCAGACCACAGAGTTAGAGAAGAACTTGTGAAACATGGTCATCCAAAACCCAATTTTATTTAAAGTTTCATTGAAAAGGAAACAGTTGACTCAGCAGTCAGCCATGATCATACTGCAGTGAACATTCATGATGCACAGAATGAGAACCCCTGACATCAGTCTTCAGCCATGAAGCACATGGCTCCAGAGTCATTTAGAATGCCAAGTAACTAATTTCTCTGCTCCTGAATTTATAAGTACAAAGGTTTGGGTACTCACAATCAAGTTATATATAGCCAGAGAGACTGGGGGTAAAATCTACTTCCAGGCAGCAGCTACTGTTAAGAGATTAAATTCCCCTCCATTCATCAGTCTGCTTGTTTCTATCCACTTCTTTATTCATTCTATTTAATGAGCACACATTTCTCATACAGAAATTTAGATCATAAAAATTCAATTGAAATGACAGGTCTGCATAATGCAATACCCACTCAAATATGTGGGAGGTGGTAGTGGGTGTAAATACACGTTCATATATGCATATATGCACTGTGTTTACATTATAAAATTGGAAAATATAAGCAATAGGAAGAATTTTAAAGAATGATAATCCTCCATCCAAAACCAATTTCTATTGACAAAGAATTATACCATTTTGCCACTTAAAACTCCTTATATGGGATTGGCGAGGTGGCTCAACAGTTAAGAATGATTATTGTTCTTGAAGAAGACTCAAATTTAGCTCCTAGAACTCATATCAGGCAGTTCACAACCAACTGTAATTACATTTTGTGTCCTCTCCAGGTCTCTGTTGACATCTTCATTCATGTGGCATAAATAAACTCATATGATCACATATACATACATAATATAAAAGTAGGTAGATAGATAGATAGATAGATAGATAGATAGATAGATAGATAGATAGATAGATAGATATCTCAAGGCTCCTTTGACATCAATGTTTGTTACTCCTGGAATATCCATGCGCCCATATGTACATCTCTCCTGGTAGGTCACTACTATAGCACATAGGATCAACAGTTGAACTGTATTATTGAAGACTTTCCTTTCTCAACACATCACATAATAAGCATTTTGAAACTAATCATTAGGGAGGAAGCTTCTAGATTTGTCCCCAAATTTTTCTTTGTAACCTGTATCCAAAGTGTATGTTGCCTTCAGTACTAAGGTATTTAAGATATGAAAATATCTTTGTTATCAAAATATCAAAATTAGAAGCTACAAAATGGAGGTGGAGCAGATCCTCAGCCCTCTGTGCTCCTTCCCTGCCAGAGGGAAATATATAAGATTAGACATGAGATTTTCAGGTCTTGAAGACAAGGTAGAAGAAATTGATAACTCAGTCAAAATGTTAAATTTTAAAAATATGTAAAATGTAAAACTAACATCCAAGACATGTTAAATTTAAAACAAAACATCCAAGAAATTTGAGGGTACTATGACAAGAACAAAACTTCAAGTAACAGGGGTAGAACAAGGAGAAAAAATACAGGTCAAGAACACAGAAAATATTTTAAGATAGTTGTAGAAAAAAATCCCTAGTCTAAGAAAGGAGTGCTTATCAAGATATAAGGAGCATACAGAACACCAAATAGATAAGACCAGAAAAAAAATTCTCATGACTAATAAAGTTCAAAATACTAAATGTACAGAACAAAGTTATGATATTAAGGGCTACAAAGGAAAAAGGACCAAGTCACATAAAATGCAGATGTATTTGAATGGCATCTGATTTTTAGTGAAGATTCTAAAAGCCAGAAGGGTCTGGAAAGATGTTCTACAGATTCTAAGATACCAAAGATACAAGCCAGGACTATTATATCCAGGAAAACTATCTATCAGAATCAATAGAGAAGTGAATTCCATAATAAAAGCAAATTTTTATAGTATCTATCTACCACTCCACTTCTATAGAAGGTGCTAGAAGGAATATTTTAGTCTGAATATGTTAACCACACTCAAGAAAACATAGGGACTAAGTCATTTCACAAGAGAAATCAGAAGAATGGAGGAAAAACACACACCATTACAACAAAATAACAGAAATCAATAAACGATACTCATTGATAACTCCAAATATTAATGGTCTCAATTTGCCACAAAAAGAAAAAGACAAAATTTACAAATTGTATTAGAAAACAGGATCCATCTTTCTTCTGTGTCAATTAAGAATTGACTTCCTCTCTGGTAAACAATGTAAAACTATTTTCCAAGTAAATAAACCTAAGAAGCAAGCCAGTGCAGCCATTTTAATATCTAACAAAACAGACTTCAAACCAAAACTAATCAGAAGAGATAGGGAAGGACTCTGTATATTAATCAAAGGAAAAAGTTGCCAAGAGGATATGACAATTCTAAACATTTAGGCAAGAAAAACACAAAGGCACCCAGGTTCATAAAAGGAACACTACTACAGTTTAAATTTTCATATTGTCTTTTACACTGTGATAATGGATGACTTCAATAGCCCATTTCCACCAGAAGACTAGTAATCCAGGCAAAAACTAAACAGACAAATGCTAGATATAATAACATCATAAATCAAAGGGAAGTAGCAAACATCTTCAAAATATTATGCGCAATCACTAAATAACACATTTTCTCCTCAGCAGCTGATGGAACTTTCTACAAAATTGGCCACATATAAAGCAAGTCTTAACAGAGATAGGAAAATTAAGCAACACTCTGTATTTTATCTAATCACCAAGGATTAAATCTGGGTATGAATAAGAAAAAAAAAGTATACAAACTTATGGTAACTGAACCACTCATTGCTAAGTGAAAGATGAATCAAGAGAGAAATCATAAGAGAATTTATAATTAAATGAAATGAAACATATACCCAAACTCATTGGACACAATGTAGGCAGTTAATGACACATAAAATATCTGAGGGAGAGGGAGGGGGAGGGGGAGAGGGAGGGGCAGAGGAGGGGGAGAGGGAGAGGGGGAGGGGAGGGGGAGAGGGAGAGAGAAAGGAAAAGGAGGAGGAAAAAAGAGGGAGGAGGAGAGGAGAAGGAGGAGGAGGAAGAAAAAAGAAAGAGAGAGAGAGAAAGAAAGAAAGAAAGAAAGAAAGAAAGAAAGAAAGAAAGAAAGAAAGAAAGACAGCAAGAAACTCAAACTCAAGGATGAAATAAATACAAACAAACACAGACAAAAATATAACAAATGAAATGAAGATAAGAAAAAAGAAAATGCTACTACACTCATAGTGTGAACCCATTATTGCACTATGACCAATGCTGGATAAGGTAGATATAAAAGAAAACTAAAGATTAATTTCTTTGATGAACATTGACACAATAATTTTGAATGCAATTCAAACTAAATCTGAAAATACTTTTCATTGAGCACATATACTCAAGTCACTCCGAGGATAAAAGGATAATTTAGCATATACACATCAGGGTGGGGAGGAGATATGATCACCTTCATAGAAGAGCAAACATATTTTGGCAAAATTAAACATCCTCTGAAGAAACTAGGGATAGGTCACTTCATACTGAAAACCACATAATAAACCTGTTGTCAAGATTACACTGGTAGATGAAAACTAAAAGAAAGTTATAAATGAGAAGTGGGTCTACTTCTCTCCACTGTGCTTCTTTAATTCTTAGGCAATATAAATATAAAGAAGGCAAGATAATGAAAGAAGTATTGGACTAAAGGAATTTTACAAATATAAATAATCCCATGTAAAGATGACTAGCAGAAAACTCATATCTGAGAAACACTTTTCAGTGAAATAGCATCATACAAAACCACCATATAAAAACTAGCAGTTTTCTCTTACCCAAGAATGAACATGTTGAGAAAAAGCTTCAAGAACAATGCATCCATAGTAGTTTCAAATCATAAATAAATTAAATGCTAAAGAATAAACTGAAATAACAGAAATCCTTTATAAGAAAATCTACAAAACAGTCAAGAAAAAACCTGAAAAAAGTATTAGAAAGTAGAAGTGCCCCTCATGTACATGTATCAACAGAGTTATCACTGTGACAGTGGCTGTCACAGTAACTTTTGACTGCTGTGACAAAACACCATGACCAAGGCAACTTATGGAAAAAACAAAAAACATTTAAAGGAGACTTACAGTTTCAAAGAGTTCATCCATGCCCATCATGGCTGAGAGTATGGCAGCAGTCAGACATGGCACTAGAATGGCAGCTGGAGCTTACATCCTTGACCACAATCACAGGGAAGAACAAAAATGGGAAGGAGGGAAGGGAAGGGCAGAGAGGGAGGGAGAGGTAATTGGGAATGGTGTGAGTTACTGAAACCTCAAAGCCTAGCTCATGGTACATAGCTCCTCCAATAAGGCCATACCTCCTAATCCTTCCCAAACAGTTTCATCAACTGGAGACCCAACATTCAAGCAAATAAGCCTATGGGGCCATTCTCATTCAAACCACCAGAATGGTTTCAAACACATGAAATATATTCACCCCACTTAAAAGCAACCCATAGCAAACCCTATACAAAAATCAATCCTAAAGTTCATGTGCAAGTATGAAAGACCCTAAACAACCAAAGCAATCCTGAGAGAGAAGACCAATGGGTCACCCAAGGAGCTAAAGGGATCTGCAAGCCTATAGGTGGAACAACAATATGAACTAACCAGTACCCCGGAGCTCTTGACTCTAGCTGCATATGTATCAAAAGATGGCCTAGTCGGCCATCACTGGAAAGAGAGGCCCCTTGGTCTTGCAAACTTTATATGCCCCAGTACAGGGGAACGCCAGGGCCAAGAAGTCAGAGTGGGTGGGTTAGGGAGCAGGTTGGGGGGGTAGGTATAGGGGACTTTCGGAATAGCATTTGAAATGTAAATAAAATATCTAATAAAAAAAATAAAAAATAAAGACACAGTCGCAAAACACACAGCAGTGCTGGCACAAAAGCAAGTAAATGAATGGATTAGGGCAGGATGTCCAGCCTGTGCTAACTTTTACCAAGAACATACCTTGGAGAAAAGACAGTCTCTAACAAATGGTGCTTGGGGAAACAATAGTCATTGTAAAACGTGGAAACAAAATTCTTATCTCTCATTCTGATATGCACAGACACTAACACACACGAGCGCGCACACACACACACACACATACACACACACACACACACCACTCACAAAATTGTCCAAAATTAGTCATACTTAATGTATTATTTCAAATTTGAAATCTGAAGCTACAGAATAATAATAACAATAATAACTAAAGGAAAAATACTCTAAAGTGTAGGCATAGTCAGTAATCAGACTTAGGTAGTTTAGAAAATACTCCCAAAAATGTACAAATGGAATTGTATCAAATTATAACATTTTCACACAGCAAAGAAAATAATTTCACAGTGAAAAGACAGCTTATAAAGCACGAACAAATCATCGGCAACTCTTCATACAACAAGGGATTAATATCTGGAATATAAAAGAACAAAAAAAGGACCAAAACCCCCAAACAATTCAACCAATAAATGGGTAAATGAACCAAACAGGCAGTGTTCAAAAAGAACATTTGTTCAATAAACACCTGGCAAATGTTCAACATCCTTAACCATCCAGGAAATGCAAAACAAAACCACATGTAAAGTCCATGTTGCCTTGGTGAGAACAGCTCTGATGAAGAAAATAAACAAGTGTCCACGGAGATGAGGAGGACAGGACACCTCCTACACTGCTGGTGGGAATGTAAATCAGGTCAACCACTGTGGAAGTCAGCTCTGGAAAAAACTAAAAATAGAAGTACCTTATGACGGTCAGGTGTAGTTGCTAGTAGCTGTAGTTATCTAATTAAAATGTCACAATGCACAAAATCCTAACCCAAACTGATTTTAATTATTTATAAGCTCAGTTTCTTTTTTTTTTTCAAAATTATTTTGCCACTTGCTACTTAGGTGATGTGGAAAACATTATACTAATAAAGTAAGCCAGACACAGAAAGACAGATATTGTATAACCTCGCCTTGCTGAAATCCAAATACTGTGTCAATGAAAGAGGAAGTGAAGTAGTGGTTGCCAGGGGTAAGGTAGTTAAGTGGAGAGCTGATAAGAAGTTCCAGTCTATACTATATGATTCATAGATTGAGGGCTGGGGAGATGGCTCAGTAGTTAGGAACACCAGGTGCTCTTTCACAGAAACCAGATTAAATTCCCAGTACCCACAAGGTAACTCACAGCCTAATCGGTTCCAGGGGCTCTGATACTCTCTTCTGGCCTCTGCACACCTGCACACACAGGATATACATACATACATACATATATACATACATGTAGGAAAAGACTTACAAATATAAAATTCAAATAAATTCAAATTATTTAAAGATGTGTAAGTACTATAGATCTAAATATAAAGATTATGATTAATATTACTGTATTATGCATTTAAATTACCAAGTGAGTGTATCTTAAGTGCTGTTACCACACACACACACACACACACACACACACACACACACACAAACACAAAATCTATGTGAGGTGATGGATGTTTTAAGTTACTTGTAATATACATATACATTAAATCATCACACATCATGGATCTTAAATATATATAATTATAATTTGTTATTAATAGATAAACATATAAATTAAAAGCTAGTCTTGATATTTGGGTTTATTTTTTTTTGTTTGTGTATTTTTTATTGATTCTTTGTGAGTTTCACATTATGCACTCTAGACTCATCTCCCTGGGCCTTCATATCTGCCCTTTGCCTTTCAGCCTTCCCCCCTCCCAAACACACACACACACACACACACACACACACACACACACACACAGAGAGAGAGAGAGAGAGAGAGAGAGAGAGAGAGAGAGAGAGAGAGAGAGAGAGAGCAAAGCATAGAAAACATCTCATCATGGAAATGCTGTAGTATGTCACAGTGTATCACACAGTGTATTCCTCTGTCCACACATCTTCATTTGCAAAAGATCATTGCAAAGTCATTGGTCTGTTTCAAGATCTCTGGCTTCTGTAATACCATCAATATTGGATTCTCCAGGTTATCTATCCTGTTGTGGATCTGTGTCATAGAGATCTGCTTGGGATCGCAGGACATTTTGGAGTGGACCAATTCACAGTCCTGAATCAGAGACTAGGTGGTCGCTGAGCTGGTTACCTCACCAGCTCTCCCTTGACCGTCTGCACCACCGTGGCAAGCTCTCCAGCACTGCTCTGGTAAGGTCACCCAGTGCAGCTCTGACAGGACGCGGAGTCAGCTCTCCCACTCTTCATGCCCTAGGGCTGACTCACACACACTTCTGTCTTTAGAACCCCCTCTACTGTGCTGGTCAGTTAAGGCCCAGGGGTTCTTGTTCCCAAATGCTGAGTCTTGTAAGGGGCTGGACCAGCTTGTCTCTGAGCAAGCTCACACATGCCTTCACCATCAGGGCCAGCCAGCTCTGCTGTGTTGCCCAGGCGAGGTGCGAGGCCACTTTCCCAAGTACTCCTGCTCTCAGGCCCAGGAAGCCAGCTTTCCTGAATATCACAGGAGGCAAGGGATGCATCACCCCTGCACCCATGCCACCCCACATCAGACAAGTGGCAGGGCCAGCTTTACAATGCTCTCACCCTCGGGGCCCGATCACCATGCCCCCTTCACCAGGGCCAGTTCTACTATGCTGCCCAGGCAAGTCGCAGGATCTGCTATCCCTGGTGCTGCAGCTGGTGAGGGCCAGGGCCAGCTCACCCACTCTCACGACCCCAAGGTCAACTCTCAGGTGGCCATGGTTGAGGAGGTAGAGGGCACACATAAAAAAAAAATCTCTGTGATATGATGGATGTTTTAATTTACTTGATTGTGGCCATTACAATATACACATATATTAAATCATCATACATCATGTATCTTAAATATACATAGTTGTAATTTGTCAATTGTAGCTGAAAATACAGGTAAAAACTAATTCTTGGTTTCTTAAAGACAGAAAGGAGGTTTGTGCTGCCCAAGGTCATGGCTGGCTGAGAATGGACAAGATTTTATTTGAGGTCTCATTGGGAGGCAATGGAAGCACTACAGAATTACGTGTCAGTGATGGCTGCACATAGTTGGGACTAAATACTACCATAAAATTTGTGATGCTGTGGCTGAAATTAAAGTTAAAAAAAAAAACTGGAGAAATGTCACCACAATGCAATAAAAAGAAAGGAAGAAAAATTAAAAGAAATCAGATGAAACCCAAATGCTTCCTTTGTGAGCAACCCTGATGCACCCCCCCCACACACACACACACACATACACACACACACTCTAACACTGTGCTAGGAAGTTATTTTGGAATACATGCTAGTTTTAAGTTTTGACTGGCTGGATTTTATCACACAATTTACAAAGCTAACAGCCTCCACGAGAGCGGCCATATCTCTAACCCAGATGTTCTGTAGCCGGCCATATCTCTTGTATCCTCTGGTATTGGCTGGTACCTTCTTTCTATCCCAGGGGCAATGCACTGACAATCCAGAACACCATGAAATTAAACAAGAAGGATATCCAACAAGAAGGATATTCAACAAATATAGAAACAAGGCTTCACTGACTTAGAAAATTCGGGGCTAAAGATGAATGTTTCCTGCAATTTCTTTACCTAATTAAGCCAAGGATTAAACACACACCCACAGTCATTTTATTCGGGTTATTTGTGTTTCAAGTGAGGAAGCCCTAGTTAAAAGATCAGGGTTTGTCCTTTCACACTTGGGCTCTAAAAGCTGAACAGAAGAGCTCAGATCAAGACAAGTCATGTTCAATCCATGCTGAAATCAGGGAAAAACAAGTACTTATGGTCATGTTGTGTATCATGTATGTGAGAATGGAGCTGTGGAGAAAATGCAGGGCAGTACTGTTGTCCCTACCACAACATGAGAAATGGTACAATCAGGTGTGCCCTCCTTGCTGCCCAGGCCAAAGCTGCACTAGCAGGATATTTAAAATAAACATCTTGGCATGGTACTGTGGGGTCTCATCCTCTCTTCGCTCAAACACAATCTTTTGAATAATTTTGAAAGTTCTAATAAAAGAGAAAGGGATGGAGTTAAAGAAACCTGATTCATTGGTGTGGGTAAAAAGATAAATGCTTTAAAAATATCCTCTATGTCATAATCTATTGCAAGTATTATAGAGTATTACAAGCAATAAATCGTGACAATGTCTAGTGCTGTTCACCGTAAAAAAAGCTTTTAAAAGAAAGAGTTTGAATAATAATTACTTAATGTGTTTATATAAAGACACTGACCTTACTGTCAAATTTGACATGTGGTATTAAAGAACTGCCTGTAATGCATGCCTCCCAGCAAAACAGGTCAGAAAACGAACACAAGACTGCTTGTTCTTTAACGTAAAAGTGGCTACTTGGTATCTTAGTATAAAGTGGATGTCGTTCCTTGTGGTTCAACAACTTGATTATTCTTCAAGATAAATTTAAAGTAAAAAAGGAACTTGGCTGTGTTTAGAGTGGTCTGTAGTTGGGCACAGCACCCTAGAGAATGACCTGGCCTGTGTTTAAAGAAGACAGAGCTTTTAAAGACCAGGAGGTCAGTGATAGTGGGTCCCTAAGAACTGCCAAGAATTGCTTCAGGATGCCATTGATTCCTGGAAGTTCTGGGCGGTGTCTGGACACAAGGGATGTCTTCCCAGACTCCTTGTCTAGAGATAAATCAGTCTATGCCCTTGTTCCTGTGTCCTTGATGACTTTGGGATACTGGATAAAAAGACTATGTGCTTGATTTGATTTTTCAAAGGATGGAGTAACACTTCATTTAATCAGCAAATCATCCTATAAATATCCACTCAGCATTTCCGATATTCCCAACATTTTTATTAAATACTCAAAGCATAATTTCGGGGTCAAACAAATAATCCCACTTTTCATGAAGTTCAAAGTTTACTAAAAATGACTTCAATGACAAAATTATATGAATGACTTTAGTACTGTCACTATGATAAATGTTGCCAATGGAAAATCTAGGCACTGTCCAGCCAGTGCCTAGAAGAGGGGAATCTTAAAGAATTTGGGTGAGAAAGAGGTGTTTCCTTGGAAAAGAGACAATAGAAAGGAGGTTTGAAGAATGAGAGTAGGTAGGAGATTATCTAAATATAATGAATGTTCCCAAGCCTAGCTATAAGCTAGTTTAGCCATGCTGCAGGGGTTGGGAATTAGTTTGGCTAAAGCAGAGAGGAGACAGACCTGAAGAGCGAAGATAGAGATGCACTTTACAGGGTCTGGTACATCATGCTAAGTGCTCATAGCTTTAGTATTGTGGAGAAAATAGATTCAGCCATACTTTTAAAGGGATTAACAAATGCTTATAAAACAAAGTCACGATGCTAATTTTAGAAGATGATACCAAATGAGCACAGCTGTGTCTGTGATTCATAGTTAGGCTAACACTGATGAACATTTTAAAGCAATACAGAGATTTACTGGAAGATGGTAGCTTAGATTACAAGAAGGACTGTCTAACCAGAGAGTCTTCCATATCCACGTGTATTACGCTATCCACGGGAGCTAGGGAACGGAACTAGCCTAGATGTTCATCAGCAGATGAGGTCCATAATGAAGCTGTGGTCAGTGTACACAGTAGAAAGTGTTTTCAGCCACAGAGAAAAATGGAATCATGGAGTTGGCAGGAGTTTGAACAGAACTGGAAAATACTGTAACTGGGAAAGGTAACCCAGGCTCAAGAAAAGAAGTCTAGTGTGTTGGAGGCTTACTCTCTACTTTTTGTCTATGTGTATTTATATGGCAGTGGTTGTGGGTAAAAGTTAGTTCATAGAAAAGGGTCCCATGTAAGGAGTAAAAGGAGGCTTTCACCCCTGATATTTTAAACATAATATTTTGAGTTTCTTCTTTGAGAATTTTATACATGCATACAATATATTTTGATCATAGCCACTCTTTACTTGCCCATCTTACTCCTCTCAGAACTCCAAGCCACACCCCCACAGCTTCATACCTTCTTATTATTCTTAATGGCCCACTAAGTTCCACACTGCCTGTGTGCACATAGATGTCGAGTCACGGAAAGCCTACCAGGTGCCACAACCTTAAGGAAAACTGACTATACTCATCACAGCAGCCATCAATAGCCAATAGCTTCTCAGTTTAGGGAAAAGCCTCAGGAGTGCATCCCCCAACTCATGCTGTAATTTGGGATAGCTTGATCTAAAAGCTTTTCAAATGGGCATTTAGAGCTACAATAACCTATAAGTATTCAGAATGTAGTTTAATATTATGTACACTTATCAAAAGAATAAGAATAGGCTCCCCTCCCCCCAGTTATTTATGATGTCCTCAGCTATGGGTGACTAAGTTCATAGTACAAGACATGAGTTCCATCCTGTGGAGTAGCCCCTAAATCCAACCAAAAGATCGTTGGTTACCCCATAACATTCACATCACTGCACCATGCATGGACACATCTCGCCAAGCCAGTTTTTATTCTACTCACAGATGAATAGGGTCACTGATGTTTTGTTTTTCCATCAACGACATAGACTTGATGTTCCTTTGAAAGCTAGCCAGCAAGAATAAAGTTTATGATAGCAGCTTAATTTTTTTCATGACTTGTGACCAAAATCTATGATATCTTCAGCAACATTAAGTTCTAGTGGGCAACCAAATGTAATGGCAAGAGCCTGTGCTGTTTTTTCACTCTCAGAGAAACCCATGACCAACATCTCAAGGGGAGGGACTCCACACCCAGAACTGAATTTTGTTTTATTGTGGTTTCTAAAAGGACCATTATCCCCTGGGAAGAAAGACAGAGTACATGTGATCTGAAAGCAGGAATGGCACCAATAGGTTGTAGAAGAGTACAAGTAAGAGAGATGGGAACACTGCATTTCCTTTTTTATTAGACATTTTCTTCGTTTACATTTCAAATACTACCCTGAAAGTCCCCTATACCCTCCCTGCACCCTGCTCCTCAACCCACCCACTCATGCTTCCTGGCCCTGGCATTCCCCTGTACTGGGGCATATGATCTTCTCAAGACCAAGAGCCTCTCCTCCCATTGATGGCCGACTAGGCCATCCTCTGCTATATATGCAACTAGAGACACAGCTCTGGGAGAGTTACTGGTTACTTCATATTGTTGTTCCCCCTATAGGGTTACAGACACCTTTAGCTCTTTGGGTACTTTCTCTAGGTCCTTCATTAGGGGCCCTGTGTCATCCAATAGATGACTGTAAGTATACACTTCTGTATTTACCAGGCACTGGCAGAGCCTCACCAGAGAGAGCTACATCAGGGTTCTTTCAGCAAAATCTTACTGGCATAAGCAATAGTGTCTGGGTTTGGTGGTTGTATATGGGATGGATCCCCTGGTGGGGCAGTTTCTGGATGGTCCTTCCTTCTGTATCAACTCCAAACTTTGTCTCTGTACCTCCTTCCATGGGCATTTTGTTCCCCATTCTAAGAAGTGAAGTATCCACACTTGGTCTTCCTTCTTCTTAAGTTTCATGTGTTTTGCAAATTGTATCTTGGGTATTCTAAGTTTCTGGGCTAATGTCCACTTAACAGTGAATGCATATCATGTGTGTTCTTTTGTGATTGGGTTACCTCACTCAGGATGATATCCTCCAGATCTATCCATTTGCCTAAGAATTTCTTAAATTCATTGTTTTTGATAGCTGAGTAGTACTCCATTGTGTAAATGTGCCACATTTTCTGTATCCATTCCTCTGTTGAGGGACATCTGTGTTCTTTCCAGCTTCTGGCTATTATGAATAAGGCTACTATGAACATAGTGGAGCATGTATCCTTATTACTGAAGAAAGAGGAACACTCCTCCATTGTTGGTGGGATTGCAAGCTGGTACAACCACTCTGGAAATCAGTCTGGTGATTCCTCAGAAAATTGGACATAGTACTACTGGAAGATCCAGCAATACCTCTCCTGGGCATATACCCAGAAGATGTTCCAACTTGCATTTACCTTAAAAGATACAAAATTAGCAAATTCAACAGTGGCAGGTATATTCAGAGAAAATAAAAGGACACAAAGAAGAATTATACACAAAATTTTAGCTTAATAACTGTTATGTTGGATTTGAAAACAAACAAATTAACAAAACGCTTTTGATTTGGCTAACACTTGTAACCCTAACACTCTGAAGGTTGAGACAAGAGAATTACCAGGAGTGTACAGAGTGAGATCTTGTCTAAAAAGAAGAGAATGGGGAAGGAGGGAAGAGAGGGAAGAAGGAAGGAAGGTAGGTAGGTTTCATACAAAGATCTATGTCAGAATAAATAAATATTCTTACCAATGGTGCATATTTATTGTTATATATCTAAAATTTTACAACAAAATCTTTTAAATAATATATAGTATTTGAACCTGATTATTCTGAAAAGAATTAACTGAAGTTGGAAAATGCACAAAAATAAAACTTTCAGTGTATTTAACGTGTAAATGTTTAGCATCCAGTGTTTAAAGAAATGTCATCAGCTTCAGTGGAGAGAAACTCTCTATC
Source organism: Mus musculus (assembly GCF_000001635.26). Lineage (NCBI taxonomy): Eukaryota > Metazoa > Chordata > Mammalia > Rodentia > Muridae > Mus > Mus musculus. The sequence goes on along the minus strand of NC_000078.6, from coordinate 57,965,259 downwards.
TTGAAGAAAACAACTGAAAATGTACCTTGAAAAGAATAGCTATCACAAATAAAATGATATAACGATGACAAAAATTCAATGACATTTGAGAATGTTAGCTACGTGATATCACTTGCTGAGGATATACAAATGTTAGCTCCGTAATATCAATTGTTGAGGATATATGGAATGTTAGTTACGTGATATCACTTGCTGAAGATATATAGAAACAGAATTTCCCATTCTCTTCTTTTTCCCAAAATGTCATCTTTGGACTTCAGCTACTTATGAAATTTCACACATACTCACGTTTAATCATTTTTAAAACCAAAGCTCAAAACTTATTAGATATTAAATGCTGCTTATGTTTATATACTTTTACATTTATGCTTATATTACTTACTCCTAATTATTTGTATTAAGAACAATATAGCTAAGTAATTGAATATTGAAATGCTTAGTGCTAAATATGCCCACAATGGACTAAGTGCTTTAAAATACAACTTCTTATAATCCTTATTACAATGCTAGTGTAATAAAGATGAAGTGAAACACAACTCACTTTTAAGTGAATCCCATGGAGGCTGGGTGTCAGCTTGACTGTGGATAAGTTCCTTGTCCATGCCAGCCCCTTGGTTTGATAGCTATCCATGAAAAACAAAGTACAAAAAGGGCTAATAACCCAAACATCTCAGGTGAGAGGAGAGACTCTGGACAGATCTGCAGACCATCGACCACAACAGATCCTTTTTCTGCCCTATAAATCTTCAAGACTCCTGTGCCTCAGAGATGCTGGGCCTTCCGCTGTTCTGATGTAAGGACATCTTTGGAAGTCAGGCTCCTTTATTTTTACAACATCATGATCAATCCCACCCTAAGGTTTAGTGCTGAACCCTGGAGAGGTGTGGAGTCCCTCATCCCAGCCCTCTTGTTTGAGTGGTCTTTCCTCTCTCCCCTTACCTATCTCTCTCACTTTTTCTGACACCCATCCCACCTAGGGTCAGACTACTTTTTGCACACACTAAAGCTCTAAACAGCCACAAGTCCTAGACTGAAACCTCTGAGATGTTGTGATCTTTGTCTATGTGAGCAGTCCAAGCACTGTTCTGGGGTTTTGTTGGTATGCCACATAACCTCAGTTTAGGTCCATTTTCTTATTTGCCTTCTTTCCTCTCTACAGATCATCAGAGAAGAACCTTTTGTCATTTGCCTTACCATTACAGCCACTATTCACACACCAAGGTAAGGACTGGGTTCAGTCCACAGGTACCTGAGATTGACAACCTCCATCCAGATCCTGGGGGGGAGGGTCCTTCAGGTTGTCTGTCTCTGGCTGGAACTGGGGCCTATTCCAGCCTCCTGGTCACTCAATTCTGGCCCCTTTCTGGTTAGAGGTGATAGCTTATTACTGGATACAAGCCTCAGCCTTGCCTTACTCAAAACAGGGTTCAAGATCTATATTCCTACACACCTGTGGCTTGCCTTCAAACAAACCCCGAAGTATTAGTACACCTAATTATATACATGTGGTCTGGACCCAATAGAAATTATAAAATACTTTGGACTTTCAATTTTTCATTGACTACCGTTCTGGACCAGGCTGAGCCCCTGAATCTATGATATAGAAAAGCAGAACAAAAGAGTCCAAAAAAATAAAGACACTGCACCCTTAAGGTCAGCTAAGAGTTAAACTATTTCCAGCATACCTTACATTATTTGTCTCATAATATTGAGATATTTATAGTAAAAGCAACTACTGTAAAAGGATACAAAAGTAACAGCTAGCACCCTGCTCCCGCAAGTGGCTCTTGGTACCTTTCCTCATCTTGACCTGGGCTGGTCAAGTTATTTAAGGAGGTTGGAGGAGTTACTCTCTACCTGGAGATAAACAAAACTCCAGACATTTAGAAGCATCTTTATCTTTCCCTGTTTCCTCTGTAACTTTGAGCGTGACCTCAAGCTGTGATTCCAGTGACTCTGACGGCTGCCTATGAGGACTCTGCTTCTTTATGCCGTGTATTGGCTAGTTTTAGGTCAAGTTGACACAAGCTGGAGTCATCTGAGAGGAGGAATTGGGCTGTAAGAAAGCTTATAGAGCATTTTCTTAATTAGTGATTGATGAGGGAGATCTAACTAATGTGTCTCCTAAAAGGCAAAATGTTTCCTAAAATCTCAATGTTGTTTCCCTTTCACAATGAAAATTATATATATATAAATAATTGTAACAAACAATAACATTCAAAATTCTGGTTTATTAAAATATATCTTATGTACGATGTACCATGTGATTATGGTTTGATTTTTTACCATGTATTTAGTAGAGTTTTACTTATGAGTAAATGCATATATGAACTACTTAACTTGTACTAACTTTGTTTTTCATAGAAAAATTAAAATTTTAAGAAAAGAAATAATGATAAAAGACAAAGAAAATTTATTAGATTTGACCACATGGTAAAACACAAATAGAGATGGCAAATGGTATGGATTCTTTATTTGGGACAATTAAAATTGTTTTTGTTTTGTTTTTCAGTTGTGAAAAGATGCTAGATGCTGTGATGCTGAAATAAGCCAAAGTCTTATCACACATGCATGCACACACACACACACACACACACACACGCACACACACACACACACACACAGATACACACACACACAAATAAACACATAGATACACACAGACTCTCTCTCTCCCTCTCTCTCTCTCTCTCTCTCTCTCTCTCTCTCTCTCTCTCTCCTTTACTAAAAAGGAGATATCTTCTTAATATCATGATATATTAAGATATTTTCTTAATACCATGAGCCATAATAGCATTTTAAATTTTTCAATTTAAAAATTTTAAATCTGCTTTTCAGGACAAGACATACATAGTCATACAATGCTGGTCAAGACACTATCCCTTTGACCTTTACTCCAATTCTGGTTCTACAACTTGACCCTTGTTGCTTAAGGACATAAGAGATGATTACTCCTACCCCAGGTTAAGTCAGATTTTTTTTTTGTTGTTGTTTGTTTGTTTTGTTTTCCTGTTGGACAACTGTCCTCCCTTTATGTAAGGATAACTTGTATTTGTATTTTTAGATGTATTATGTATATAAATGAATGTATATATATAATTATATGAATATTTGAAAGACATAAAGGATATTTTGACTACCATTGTCTCTTTAAAAACATACAAATGAGCAAATGGACTATTTCAAGGGGATATTTTAACAATATCTATAGAAAAAAAACAGCAAAGGAGCAAACAAAACCCCAAACCGTAGCACACATCCCTTAGTATCCAGGGTTCTGTGCTATTTTCTTAGTCAAGCCGCTGCTGTCCTTATACTCTCATTTGCACCAGCCTAAAATGATCACAGCAGGATTCATTAAATGTTAATACTCCTTCACAAAAGCAGGACAAAAACAGGCCATCCAGCTAATCTTAGATTTTGTCACTGAGGCCTGATGAAGAAGGGATAGACATCACAGGGTCCCCCACTCTCCCAGGGAGAAAATTCTCCAACAGGTAGCAAATTCATTTGTCAATGCTATTATGGCTCATGGTATTAAGAAAATATCTTAATATATCATGATATTAAGAAGATATCTCCTTTTTAGTAAAGGAGAGAGAGAGAGAGAGAGAGAGAGTCTGTGTGTATCTATGTGTTTATTTGTGTGTGTGTGTGTGTGTGTGTGTGTGTATCTGTGTGTGTGTGTGTGTGTGTGTGTGTGTGTGTGTGTGTATGCATGTGTGATAAGACTTTGGCTTATTTCAGCATCACAGCATCTAGCATCTTTTCACAACTGAAAAACAAAACAAAAACAAGCTTATCATCTTAAATAGTGAGGCCAAATCTAAAAGCAGCAGCAGCACTTACCAATTATGGGACACTGTCTCTTTCTGGAAAAGGACTTCTGACATCTGTACTGTACTCTTCTGCACCCTAAGCACCCGTGTCCCCTGAGAAAGGAGGCTACCAGATACTGTCTCCAGACTCACGGATTTGGGAAATTATTCAGGATTGAATGAAATGAAAACATGTACACTCCATGAAAGATTTTGTTATAGGTATGAAGGGGAGTGCCAGGCAATGAGACGAAAGAGACAAGAGACTGGGGAGGGGGTGGAAGAGGAAGAGAAGAGAGGGAGACAGGGGGGGGCAGGCAAACCAAAAGAGCCAAGAACCAAGAGAAAGAGAAGAGCCAAGTGAGCACAAGGCAGAAATGGCAGGGTTATATAGAAAAGAGAAGCTGGGGGAGAGGGAGCTCCTGGGCCAGAGTGCTTGTTTCTTATGCAGGAGTCTTTTTTTATTCCTTTGTGAATCAACTACATAAATATGTCTCTCAGCCATCTGGTAAGAAATCCGCACCCTAATCTTCCGATACCCCGACATACAGACTTTCATGAGTTTGAATCCCCAGAGAGTTTGAATCCCCACAACAACCTCTGTACAATCTACTCTTTCAATATCATAGAACATTCTCCAACTGCGTTTCATCCTGGCCAGGTTAGCTATCTCATCAGCCTTGGGAATAGGCATAGCAGTAGTGTCTACTTCCAGGTATTATTTTCAACATCTAAAGTATTTCCTGACTCCCTTGCTGAGCAAGCAGCCATCATCAGCGCTCTCCAAACCAAATGAATTCCCTTGCAGGGGTCATTCTCCAAAACAGGTGAATCATAGATCTTTTAGGGGCAGAAAACGGGCACCATGTCACTTTACCCAGGAAGAATGCTGTTTCTACATCAACCAATCAGGAATCATCTGAGTTGCCGTAGAAAAACTCCAAGACTGGCATGGGACTTGCACAAGTATTTAGAAACAAAAGGAGTTGAACAGAGTCCACAGTAAGACAACAGCTACATTAACGGCCCCCTGCAGTGTCCCATCATCTTGGGTCTCATTTGACTCACTATCGCCCCCTGCCGAAAGAACCGCTTTCAAATGATTCTCCAGAGCAGTTTGAAGATCCACTGCTATCAATCAAGCCAAAACTCAACTCTGTCTACATGAAGTCAATCTGACCTCTGCCGCCTTAAATCCTGGGAACAGCCCAGTTCCTTCTTTTTATGCTCTCTGGGTCTGGAATAAAGCACTAGACTTTGGACAGAAAGGTCACCACACTGATCATATCCGAGGGAAGTTAGGACCTGGGGAGCGAGCGATATATGAACGTCTATGGATCTATACAACTAGAGACTGCACGGGAACAGATTTGAGATGGACCATTCAACCTCTCATTGCTTCGCATCGTTTTAAAACCCTGATCCACCCTTCACAGAATCCCCACTCCCAGAGACTCCTGCCCTTCATTTTTCTAATTAAAGGATATTCTGCTCTGTGGAGATCAGGCTCTTTCTCTTATTTTCACGTTGCCTCAATCAATCCAGACCTAACAGCACATGGGGTAGTGAGCCTTTGAAATGGGCTTTATTAGTTCATTAAAAGTCTTCACCTGTGGTCACTTTTCAGCGCCTTGACCTCCCCTCCCCACCCACCCCCCCAAAAAGAGGAAAAAGTAATTGGTAATTCCACTGAACAAAGCAGAGACCCATCAGAGATCACTGTAAAGTTTCTCGGGAAATTTTGTTTTTACTAGAGTTTAGAAATCTTTTGAGCTACAAGCATTACCTTATACAATATTTTATTACTAAAACCTTTTTAGGGTTGGTGATAGCACTCTTTAATAGTATATGGGCAAGGTCCTATGTTTGAACCTCAGTACCACATGAAAGAAAATATGTTTTTATTATTTTACTATAATAAGATTTAGCCTACTGGCCACAATCCACTTTCAGAGACTGAACTACACATTTGGAACAGCCAGCTATTAAACTGTTCAGTGTAAAAGCTCTACAGCAATATACCGAGCTCCCTAATTCACACGTACCCACTAGAACTTAAAATAAGATTTGTTTTAAGAAAATGTGCCTTCTCAATGTAGACATTAGAGGATCTGGGATTCCCTCGTATGGATCATGCTAGCGAAGGTGGTACCCATGCCACTGTGGCATCTGACCAGCAACCTGGCTTTGTCCTATCAAAGTAAAAAACTGCCTTGAAAATTCATGTAGGACTAACAAACAAACAAGTATGGAACTGACTCAGCAAAATCCCACGGCATTTCTATAGGCTAGAACTAAACTCAGATTTCCTCACGTCTGAAACAACAGCCCAGCAAGATACCAGGTCAAGATTCTAGGAAGAGCAAATAGTGAACTGTCTAGTAAACGCCGCTGTTACACAAACCTATTCACTTTCAGCTTGTCTTTCTTTCAGTGAGAAATGCCAGTTAGCTGCAAGCATGATAGTCACAGTAGGAGCCACATATGTACGGGCTTGGTTTTTTTGGCTGTGCACGGCTCCTTAGGCCCGGTTAGAGTACCTGCCTATAGTGGGAACAGGATTGTTCTGGCCTGGAGAATGTTGTCTCCATTGTGGAGGGCCAAGTGCAAGAAAAGACTGGGAGAAATCACACAACTGAAAGCTTAGGCTGACATGTTGCTCTTCTCACATACAAAGGTTCTAGCTATTGGGCAAGACGGTGGTACTGAAGGCAGAAGGGCAAAGGGAGATAACACAGAGCCTCTGGTATGTCAGATAACACTGTTGACTTATCAACTTAGACTTTTGCCATAGAGTCTTCCTTCATCTTTTGTGAAGTTTCATTAACTTATTAGAATGCCTCTGAATTTCAGTAGCTAAGACAACTGATACTTCTGATATAGTATACCTCTAGTAAAATTTATTAATGCCACAGTATATTTAGCTCAGATGCAATGCTAAAAGAAGTTGAATTCAAGGAAATTTTCCCTAGTGTAAACTTTAAATATTTTGAGTTAAGTACAGTACAAGTGGAGGCAAGGCCTGATAGGAGAGAAGGGTAATGACCCTTTGTGGATATGTGTACAAGGTCAGTCACATGAGTCTTGTGACGTTTTCTGCATTGCTTAAGCCCTTCAGCTATTTGTTTTCAAGGTGGAAGTGTAATTTTTACCTGTAGAATTATAAGAATCAACTAGAGTTTTAAAAAAGTATATTCTATCAGTGGCCAATGATGAGACTTTACTCTTTACCTGATAATAGTGTAGTCTTTTGGCTTCTTTCTAATTTCAATGATAAAATGATACCACATCTCCGTTAGGTAACAGCCTCAGGTGATGAGGAACTGAATCAGGCTGTACAGGTCATAGCTCCTAGCCATAAAGAACGGCTTACCCCAGCCTGACGATTCACCTCCGCCTGCAGAAATAATATGCCCAGTATCAAAAACAGCCCCTCTAAATGCTCTCAGCCTTCATCCCATGGAAAGGTTTGGTGCCCTGGGATGTTACGATAAAGTAGTCTTAGCCTGTTGAGATTGAGTCTGTCTGCTTCTCTACCTCGTTTTTCTTCTATCTGCTGTCAAAACCCAGTTCGCTTTTGGGATACTGTGGGCAGAAATCCTTCCTATGCCTTCCCAGAGGTCATTCTGGGTCATAGACGCCCACTGAGCTCACTTTAGAGAGTCACCAGTTCAATCTGAGTCCTCCAGTCTTCATGGCCTCTGCCTTTATGAGTGGTGCAAGTCCAGAGGATGAAACCCTGTTTCTCAGGGTGTCATTGGTGTTCTGTGTAAACCCAACCTGCCACAGTCCTCTCTGCTCTCCTCTGACTCCACCCCACCCATCTTCCTAATACTCTCCCTGACACGTCTTCCCAGACTCTCATCTGACAAAGGCTGCAAGGCCTTTATCCGATGGATCATTCCCATCCATGCACTCAAATTCTGCAGGTCAATCAAGATAACCACCCATGCCGGTTTGACTCAGGGGTTCCCTAACCAGACACCAGAAGCTCCAGGTTTCTCAGTATTATGGAATCACAAAGTTTTGAAGACTCTTGGCACTTCCCACTTTTCCCACTTTGTGGCTCCCCCAAGTCTTGAGAGTGTAGGGATGTCCCCTCCTAACACTGAGGGTCATTTTCATTTTTTCTCTAAACCTTAGGCTGTTGAATAGATAAGGTTTCACCAGTCCTGCCTATCACATCAAATTTAAACCAAATTTTAAAAAATGGGCTCTAAAATCTCTGCCTTAACTAGCTCCGGTCCACTACACTCGTGCAATTATCCACCCAAATTTAGCTACAAATAATGGCCATTGCCAACGTGGAACTTTTAATGTTGATAATCTTACAGACGTAGACCAGTTATTCACATGAAACAGCAAAGGATTCAAGGCCCCCACTCCATAAGTTCTCTCCACTCCCTCCCCCAGTTCACTTTAACTCTTCTCAACCCTGCCATTCAGTTCCTGCTTACAACTATGCACACAGCTCGAATTTAAAACAGGTCAGAAAATAATTAGACATAAATGTACATTGAGTCCTAGCTCTCAGGAGTTGGTCTGTTTGCTATATATACAAATGCTAAATTCTGAACCCTAAGATCTGGTTGCCATCCAGAAGAGTACTTTCTCACATACATTTGTCTTTGTTGTGTAAACCATGTTCCCAAATTTAAAGCTGATTGGCCAATGAGAAGGCTAGAGCCTGAGATTGGGCAGCAGAGAGAAGAATGCAGGACTTGAGGATCAAGTGATGGGTCTCCAGAGGGACCAGGAAGAACAGCAATGAAAGAGAAGATGGAGAGAGAAGGAGGCTGCCACAAGGCTGGATGGATCATGAGCATGTAGCCAGAAGAAACATACCCTGTGGACAGGCTGATGGAGCAGAAGCAGCCCAGGCAAGACTCAAACAACAAGTAACACGGACATCTGGTTTGGATATAGGTGAGAATGGCATAGAACCTGCCCAATCTAGGCTTACAGCTTGTAAATAAAATACTAGGCTGCTGTGTCTTCTATATGGGCTAGCTAGAATAAATAATTCATTTACACCTGATACCTGTTGTTTTTATTGGGTCTCTAAGTCAGTTTCCCTTAACTGGGAGATATTAGTCTCTGTTCCTGGGACTTCTTCACCATATGACTTTGGCCTGCCTTTTATTTCTTCCCAATCAAGCCTGGATACTCTCGCTTTTATATCTTCTTTTCAGTTACTTGTTAGGATTTTCAAGTTGTCCTCTGCCATCGGCAGACACACACAAACTGGTGTCTATAAATCACTGGGTTCAGTCTTAGATTTGAGTGCTTTTGGAATATGGATAATACTGGAAAATTGTCATAGACTATTTTACTTCAACAGATAGCTGGCTCTAGAGATGGGATTTGGCCTGTTTGCTTCACACCCAAGCATGTTTATCTTGAAGTTTTCTTGAAAGCTTCTGTCCTGGGTAAGGCTGGCACCCAAACTCTGTGACAGGGAGAGGAAAAAATCAGAGCAGCCTGGGGCGGGGGTGGTGGACATTATGTGCTTGAGAACTGCAAAGAGGTATTTCCAGTAGAGGCTACTATCATTTATCTCATAATATAAAGGTGTCTAACTATATGCTTACACAAGGAAAGGATAAAAGAAACCCTTTGTCTAAAATCTCTCATTCCTATCTCCAGCATCATAGTTTCAACAGGGCTTACTCAGCTAAATTCTGTTAGATGGCATAAACATAAATTTAATGGTGGTTACGATAAAAAATACTCCATATGCTGCATGTAGAGTTTAAAAGATAAAATTTATCTATCTCATGTTTTCTATAAGGTTTATCTGGAAACTTAAGAGGCCTAATGGTTTAACAATATATACACAGGTGACAATAGTTTAGTGCATCACTCTGTGTATGTAATTGGACTCAAGGTGACACTGCACAGTATCTTCTAAGCTAAACATTTGCCATCTTCAAATGTCTGGCTGTGCCTGTTTAAAATAATTACAGCTGGCTAAACTTAATATTCCTTCAAGAAAAGAGGAGAGATGCAAGGTCATTGGTCCTTCACCTGAGTATCCAGTCACTGTGCCTAACTGGTTGTATGCAAATAAGAGCCCTCAAGGTTTTCTGGGTGTAAAGGCTAAAACTAAAACTTGAAGGATGTCCACCTACACAGCAGTGAAAAATCTGTTATGAATACAGAGTAAAGTATTGCCTAATATCTCTTCTGAAAATATTTTCTTACAAAAAATGATGAGTTTGTTACTGCTATGTCTCATGGCATTTTAAAAGTTTTATACAAGAGAGATTTATATATAAAAGTTAAAACGGCTAAATATAATTACAGATGTCTAGCTCTATGAATTTCCACCCCTCCCCTTCTTGGTTCTTTTTTACAAAATTATTCTCTCATTCAAGGTCATGGATATTTTTAAAGCCATTACTAAATGTAAACTTTCCTTCTCTCAGGATTTGTAAGACCATTGGGCCCGGTGTTAAAGGCTGTAAAATTTCAACCTCCCCCAATAAATGTTAGTTTAAGACATGTAATCGTAATTTTTCTACAGCATGCCATGCAAATTCCCAAAATTATATTGTCTATTCATGCTAACAAAATTTAACTTAGAGATGTATGTCTAATTACTTACATCTTTACTAACTTTGTTAAGCTTTAGCTACTTATGTTCTCTGATTAAAAGTGGTTAGATGATACTCTTGTCATCGAACTCCTAGTTTTGGGGTGATTATTCAGAATAAACATGTAGTAGCTTTGGAAACTTTGCTTGACAATCCTATAAAAATGACTGGATTGCATTCGATTTCTCTTTTAAATTGCCAATTAAAAGCTCACTTTAACTGGCTTCTCTTACAAAGCTTCCAGTTGCTTTTCCCTGATTCAGGCATCTGATGTAGCAAACAGCTAATTAGAGTTACCTTATTCTACAGAAGAGTAGTACATGGTCTAGCTGGTTGTACAATTGCATTTAACCTTACTGAAGGAAACTTAACTTTGTCTCTTAACATTCCCCACGAGGTTGTTCAATTACCTCCTGACTTTCATTCTGGCTCTTTGCCATCTGTGGAGGTTTACTGTGGCCCCCTTGGAATGCTCCTCCTCTGAGACACTCTACCTGCTGCCCTTTCAACATTGTCCCTTTTGTCAGCTCAAAGAGAAATCTGTACTCCAAACTCCTCAAGGCAAGTCGGGATAACCTCTAGAGGGGGGAATCCCACTCCACCCAACTCATCCGTCTCCTTGACACTCAGCATTGTTCTCAGGTCTCAGAACTAAGACAAGGAGACAGTGACTAACCTCTCTATCTCACCAGATGTCAAAGACCTTTAAAGAAATTTCAGATCAGCTTAGTATCCATCAGGGCCAAGTGAATTATTTGTGCTACAGTACACCAAGACTAAATCTGACCACACTAAGGATGTGATTTGTTGTGGTAAATCTCCAACCCAAATAGCCCGCTTAATGAAAGCATGACTCAATTGATATGAATACAATACCTAGACTGGGCAGATCTAACCACTACACTACTATATTCCCCAGCTATGAGATCCCTTATAACTTGTGGTTTCTCTAGGCCATGTGCTTCTGCTCCACTTTCCTTCCACCTCTTCCTTTTCAATCTTCCTCTCTCTCTCCTCCCTCTCATTGTTCTTTCTAAAACTTTTCAACCCTACCTTCCCTTCCACTGCCCAATCACCAGCTCTGCCTTTATTTTACAAATTAAAATGGGGAGAAGGTTCACATGAAGTCATCTGCCTATGTGATTCACTCCTTCTCCCAAGAAGCCCCTCTTGGGGAAGCAGAATTAGCATCCAAATACAAACAGCACCAGAGCTATCCACAACTGCGATTGATTGTGCCCTCCTCCATGCACAGTGCTGCTTCTGCACCAACATATTTTTTTGCCCTCCCCTGAAGAAGCTGCTTCTCCGACACCAACAATTTCTAAGTTGTTTGAGAAGGCGCCCAAAGGATATAGGGACTAGGCGAAAAACTCAACCACAAGCCTTCTTCTGTAAGTGGGCTTTTAGTTCTCTTCCACTCTGGCTTCCCAGCCGGATCACACCTTCTCCACATATTATCTTCCTCCTCATATTTTTACCCTGTCTTTTAAATGTTTTACTTACTGAATTTCCCCCTATACCCAAGCAAAAGGTTTCACATAAGCTCTTGCCACGACTCTCGCCATACCACAGTCACCGGAGCAACAGCTTGAGGGCTCCAAAAGGTACAAGGGAACAACTCCATCAGATTAATGGAGACTTGCACTTGGTCCAACAAGGGATAGTCACCCAACAAAATCAAATTGATCACCTAGCTGAAGTGGTCCTCCAAAACCACTGGAGACTGGACTTAATGACGGCTTGAAAGGGACTGGGGGACCTGAGCCTTTCTAAGGGGAAGAACTCCTTCTTTTAATGTAGTCCAATCTGGTTTAGGATGGAAAAATACTAAACAATTATTAGAAAGAAATAAAAACTGGAAGAATAGACAATACTTTCTGGAAGGGTGCCTGTCTGCTTGGGAACCGTGGACTACCCCCTTTGCAGTCCAAATCACTCTGTTTGTGCACCTTTACTCTTTGGTCCTTGCCTTTTCCGCTGTCTCACAAGCTCTGTCAACAAAGACTATCTGCTTTAACTACCCAGAGAGTCACTGGATTCTTCATGACCAAATCCTACCAGCCGGGAAAAGGCCTCACTATTCCCCTTCCACCATCAAAACTGCGGGCTTAACCTCTGTGAAAGGTTAAGCAGGAAGCAGAGTCTGTGAAACGGCCTCTCTACCCTTCCCCTTTTCTTCTTATCCTTCCTGAGTTGGGATATGTTGGGTAATAGGGACATGTTGGATAATAACCTTGGGTCATGAGAAATTGAGGCAGGGAGTCAGGCTGTACTAGGCAATAGTCCCTAGCCATAAAAAAAACGATGTATCCCCAGTCTAACTTTTCCATCTGCAGAAACAATATGACCTGGTATCGAAAACAACCCCCACCCTGCTCCTAGTCAATCCGCAAAACAGCAACAACAACAAAAACCCTGTAACTTTCTGGTGGCTACCTATGTATGCATACACATCCCCAACCCCTCTAAATACACCTAACCGTCATCCAGTGGAAAGATTGGGGCCCCTCGCTGCTCCCATAAAGTAGTCTCAGCCTATTGAGATCGAGTCTGCCTGCCTCTCCACCTCGTTTTTCTTACAGTCTCTGTTTATTTGAGACGAGATTAATAAAATGTATTCTTAGAGGTTTCCTATTCACATACGTTCCATTATCTCAAAATCTTGATGAAGGAAACACCACACACCTCAATTCTTCCGTGCCCTTTTCTCCGTGTCACTTGTCAAACCGTTATTGGAAATGAGCCTCTGACCTTTTTTTCTCCTGCACAATTTCTAGCAAAGATGCTGCCACATAGCCGTATCCTAGTAACGAGGTTTTACACGGAGAAGCATGATTAAGAAAGAGGCCAATATAGGCTGGTTCCCCCTATCAGCAAAGGTGACTTTCTGGTCTTGCTCTCTTTCTCACTTTCCTTAATTTAGATGAATAACTGATCTAAATCTAATGTTCTTTATGATGAAAAATACCGTCCTTTAGGCCCAAATTAGCAGATTTGCTTTTGATTACCTTGCAGAATTATATTTGCTCTTTTCTTAAACATGTAATAATTCATATAAGGCTCCAGAGGAATAAAATCACTGTGTGCCTGAACACCCCCAGTTCCCCTGCTAAGGTTAAACTGCAGGCTTCAAGGAATTTTTAAAAATAAATAATCGAAACTGCTACTCCATCTTGTCTCAGAACTGCTGCATAAGCAGTACCTTAGCCATCCTAACGGCAGACATGAAGAAGCACACTCACATGGGCAGTGCTGGCTACCAAGCATATTCTCACAGAAGAGCAGAGCCTGGAGCTCTCACACAGAGGCGCTTGACGCTAGGAATTCTCTACTTTTCGTCGTCGCAGTAGCTGGCCAACAGGAAAGCACAAACTCACAGGAAAAAAAAAAATCCACATACATCTCAGGTAGAGCCCAAGTTTGAGGAGAAGATAGGGGATATAAGCACCCCTTGAAAGGCCCTCTGCCCTTGGAGTAGTCTGTGTGGTAGAACAGGTAAGGGCCACACAGCCAGCAGAAATGAGCTCACCTATGGCTGCAGTCTGACGGGACAGTTTTGCTTCCCAGGTCACAGAGGGAGCCAGGAGCCCACTGTGGACCGTCCATACCTCATCTCTGCCTAAGCATGGAACTGCTCAGCACCTGACGTCATGAATGCGTATCCAGGCAGAAGACCAGGCGCATCAGGATGTGAACCCAAAGGAGCCTTGCCTCCTCCCATTTGATGCCTTTCCTAACTCAAGCCTGTTTAGTGACAGGGACCCACTGGGAGGTCAGGGCTGTAGGAGTAAGTCACGTCAAACAGGCAGTTAGATTTGCTGAGCACAGGACCGCATTCCCCCAAAGCACTAATTGCTTTCATGTAAATTTAACTCCTCAGAAATACAGCAAGTCCTTTCTAGCGGTGTACATATTCACACCTGTGGATTGAACCTACTGAAAATAATGTATTTTTAAATGTTTTGGGTGTGTCCATGTTTGTTGGGGTGTAGGGTGTATGCATGCGTGCGTGCGTGAGTGCGTGCGTGCGTGCGTGCGCGCGTGTGTGTGTGTGTGTGTGTGTGTGTGTTTGTGTGTGTAAACCAAAGGTCAATCACTCTCCTCCTTGTATTTTGAGGTACGGTATCTCACTGAGCATGGAGCTTTTGGAGATTGGCTTGATGGCAAATCCCAAGAAATCTGTTTCTGCCTCCTCAGTTCTGGGATTACAGGCATGCATTGCCTCTCTAGACTTGTAAATAGAGACTGGGGAAGGGACCCAAGTCCTCATGACGGTGAAGCAAACTCTACTGACTGAGTCATTATTCTCAGACACTTATTTTTAAGAATTTGTAATTCTGATGTACTGAACAGGTTCAGGCTTTTTTTTTTCCCCTGTGGCCCACTCTACCGAAATAACACAACTGCTTCTATAAGTTTATATTGTCCTAGATATTACGGATAGTATAAAACTTATTTACAGCATACAGCGAATGTGCCTAGGTTATATGCAAATCACAGTGTCCTGAATGGAACTGTCAAGCATGGAAACGTTTTCTATCTGTCAGGGCACTGGAACCAACTGAGACATGAGTGTACATTCTAACCCCTGGTACACTGTGTTTTCCCTGAGTCCAACCCAACCTATGACCTGCATAACTCAGAGCTGTGAACACTACGCTGGCCAGCTTTTCAGCGACGGTAGGGTCTCTTTCCTAAATACACCAAGCATCTGCTTCCTTCTTTCTTTTTGTTCCCCTCTCTTTTGATGCTAAAGGGCTCCATATGTCTTACTTCATCGCAGAATGTTCACAGCCATGCTAGGTTAAACAATGCCAGCTGAGAACCATATGGTGAAGTATGAAAATCCTAGTGGAATTTCTTTCTCCTGAGGGTCTTGTCTCTTGGACTTTATTTATTTGTTCATGGACGACCACCACCACAAATTTCCATGTCTACATATCACTTGTGATATTTAATAGTTTTGCCTAAACTGAGACATAATTGTATTACCATTAATTAATGTCAAAGGAAGGACTACCAATGTAGCCAATCATTATAGATTAAAAACTGAATATAAATTATATAATCACTAAAATTAAGAGTTCCATAACCTCTGAAAATCATCTTGCAAACCTAATGCAGATTCTACATTTTGAAATCTTCTTTTATAGAAGTTTATCCTTTACATATATCTTAAGCTTCTAGTCACTTTATTTCACAAAGTGAAATTATATGAAATTGCCAAATTTGCCATAACTGTACTCATTTTTAAAATGTGAAAACCCCTACCAGCTCCAAGAAAGTGGAATTCCATTTTGAAAATGAGAAAATTGCCTATATCTGGCTTTAAGAAATATAATCCTTGTGCTGAAAGAGATCCTAAAGTTAATTTCTTTGAGAACCTTATTTCATACTTTGTTTTGCTTTTTTATCCTTTTTGTGTGCCCATGTGTGTGGTCTTGTGTGTGTCCATGACTGTGTTTGCATACATATGTAAACATGTGTGTGTGTTAATTTAAACATATGGCTCTTAGCATGTTGACCTTATTCCAGTGGATGATCCCACATTCAGAAATATGTTGAGACCACAAACTGCAGGTGATGGATTAATATATATATGAGAAAACATGAAGTTGGGGGGATAAAAAGGGAAGAGTTGAGGTGTGTATACATATGTTCTCACCTGATAGCTAGCTCTAGGAGTCCCCTATCTTCTCTTTCCAACCCTCTCCTTTGCAAGGAAAGTGCTAAGCCAGCCCTACCCACCCAGCACCACCTCATATATTTTCCACAGGTTGTGTGACTTTTCCATAGTCCTGTGGGCTAGGCGTTTAAAACACCCAAGGTATTCAGCTGCAGCTCTTTTGGTTAAAACCATGCTAACTCGCCACTAAGGGTTATCCTTGCAATTCCTGGATTTTCATTCCTCTATATTTGTGCAAAATTTAATATATTTTAAATAACTGATTATCATTGAATCCTGAAATTTTATTTTTTAATAAATATTAACTACTTGAGAATTTCATACAATGAATTTGGATCACATGCACCTCAACTCCTCCCTTTTTATCCCCCCAACTTCATACTTCATGTTCTCCCATATATATGTGTGTGTGTGTGTGTGTGTGTGTGTATGTGTGTGTGTGTGTGTGTGTATATATATATATATATATATATGTATATATATATATTAATCTATTACCTGCAGTTTGTGCTCTCAACATATTTCTGAATGTGGGATCATCCACTTGAATACAGTCAGCATACTAAGAGCCATATGTTTAAACTAAACTGACTCTCCCTCCCCAGATGCCATCAGCTGTTCGTGATGAGCCATTGGTTATGCGTAGGAACGTGAACTGCCCATTGCATTCTAGGATTGTTGAATGGGTCTGTACACAGCTGCCAAGAGCTCATGAGTACAATGGTCTTGTCATATCCAGAAGACCCTGTTCTGCTCCATCCTCCCTGACCTCTAGTTCTTACAACCTTTCTTTTCCCTCCTCCTGCACAATGTCTTCTGAGCTAAAACTTACATAACACAAAATTGTTTATTTGGTAAGGCAAATTACTTTGCACATTGTAACAAAAATATCTGTAAATCTGGCACCTTACATCATTGGCCACCCTGACAATCTATAAAAATATATTTAAATAACTATTAAACAAAACTCCACAGAGAAGAAATAAACTGAACTATGTAAACATTTAATTAGGATTAAATGCCATAATACTTTTTTCGCTGATGAAATTAATCATTTAAAGCAAATGCTGGAATTTACATTGCAGACAGCTTTAAAACATGGTGTCATAATTGCTAGTATGCATCAAACATTACACGAATTGAAGCTGAAAATAGTTATTCGTAAATTCTCTTCCTTCTGTGAACATTGTTTTTCAATTCTAAATTTACTCTATGAGCACTTTTCTCTGACAGAGAACCCATCATTTCTCTTCCTTTCCCTTCATTATTTCTGCTGTTCAGTCTCACCTTATATGTCAGAGGCAGTTATTAGAAAAATTTCCATGGACATCTGTTCATCAGAAAAAGTCTGGACTGAGTTTGCGTGTGTCTGTCTGTCTGTGTTTCTGTTCCCTTTGCCTTTAGGCAGTCAGAATTCCCAAATACTTACACTCCCACTACTTTGAGTAGCTTTTCTTGATATTAAACACGTTTTCATGCCATCACATGAATGTTTTCTATATTCTTTCAATGACATCAGTGTCCCACTGAATGTAGATGTAACTATCAATGTCACCAGTTGGTGATTTTTTTTTCCTCCAAAAGCTCACATGGTAAATTTCTCAATCTTTCTTAATGATGTCATCTCTGTCACCACCACTCTTCTCAGTGATAGCCAGTATGATCAGTGTGACTGTATTCTGATAAAACACGAGAGAGGTAGGCTTCAGGCTGGGTCAATAGATCATAGTTTGCTAACCCTGGATCTATATAACCAACATGAAAATGAAAGTTTTTCCTGATTGCTGTTATAAAAGTTCTGTGACCATGTTTCTTTGCTGGAGCAAGGGAGAACAAATCTACCACTGGGTGCTTGAAATGCTTCATTGACAGGGAGGAAATAGGCATACATCATGGCCTCCTTACATCAATCCTTCTTTACATGGGCTAGTGGATATTTCCTGTATCAATTCCTCCATACACTGATGGAGCCCTTTTCTACCCTAATAGTGGTAAAAGAAAAAAAAAAATCAGACTCAAACAACTCAAGTTGGAAAGTTGAAGGAAATGTTGGCTCTTTCTGGGCACCACCCTTGCCCTCCCACCCCCCTTTTGTTTTTGTTTTTGTTTTTTGTTTTTTTGTTTTTTTTTCTGTTGTTATTGTTGCTCTTGTTATTTGGCTTTTTGTTTGTTTTGAGACAGGGTCTTACTCATTATGCAGCCCAGGCTGGTTCAGACTCACACTCCCAGCTCTACCTTCAAAGTGCTGGGAGGCTGAGTGTGTGTGTATCTCTCTTCTGCTGTTCTCTAATATTCTTTGTGGAAAATAGACCAACCAGCGGCAAGTTTCTGAATCTGCTTTTAGCTATATGCCACTTGCAATACAACAGGAGTCGATACATCAGATCATCCCCTTGTGTGTTTTCAGAGGATTGGGCGTGGCTTTCTTTACCTCCTCTCTTGTTAATTGTTTATAATTGTTTATATCTGGCAAGACATATGGATGTAAATCTAAGCAGGATTCTAGTGCCTCAACAAATGGCCTGGAGATCAGACCCTGCTGTGTTTACACAACTCATTTTTGCTTCCTTTATATCTAACGTGCTCATTGGAACATCATTACTGCCCAGAGGACCTTCATGTCTCATTTTACTAGTACTTAAAAAAATAAAGTCCCTTGTCCTTGATTCACCACTGTCCCAACAGACTTTCAGGCTGAGCTTCTTGAACAAATATCTTTGTGCTTGAGATTTATTGATTTTATGACTGAATGCCTTGTCTTCAGAAGGGAGCACTTATCACCTGGATGAGGGTCCCAGAGTAGCAAAGGAGCTATAAACCCATGAAGACTTACTGATCTGGCAGTTAATATTAATCTGGGTTCACGATTCAGCTAGACAGAAATCTAATCAGACTCATGGATTCTGGCTGTCATGGATGCATGCTCGAGCTTCTTTTCATGGCCAGCTCAGTCTAAGCAATAGCACCAGCTGTATCTCAGCCCATAAAATAAGGTTATGTTCAAACTAACATTCAAATTAATTTTCTTTAGGGCACTTTTACTTATCTGGAGAAAGTCTTTATTTTTTTTAATTGAATATTTCTTACTACCTTTTTATAAAGGCTATGAAGGCCAAGGGTGTTGGCTCAAATGAACAGGGTCAGGCTCAGCTACTTGTGGTTCAGGAAAAAGAAGAAGAAAAAGAAGAAGAAGCAGAAGCAGAAGCAGAAGAAGAAGAAGAAGAAGAAGAAGAAGAAGAAGAAGAAGAAGAAGAAGAAGAAGAAGAAGAAGAAGAAGAAGAACCAAAACCAAACCAAAGAAAGAAACCAGAAAGCTATATCAATCCCCCAAAATCATCATTCTTAAGTATATTTGCGTACAAGAGTCTAGCAGTGATCCAGGCATAGGCTATTAGAGTAGCTGTTTCCTCGGGAGGGAGTAGACAGACCGACAGAAAGGCAGACAGATAATCAATAAATTGAATTTAAGGAGAGAAGGTCTTCCTTAGCATGGCCCCTGGGAATTAGAAGTCTCTCCAGGAGACTGAACTACAACCTTGAAACAGGCTTAGGGAAGGGAATGAAGCCTGTCTGTCAAATTAGTATAACAAAGGAAGAAAAGAGTGGTCAGTTTGTTCAGCCTGAACAGAACACCCAGCAGTTCTTGCACCTCTGGAGTCCCACTGGCTCTATCTGCAGCTGGAAACAGGCAAGTGGTAGCTCAGAAAAACATAAAAGAACTTTTGCTAAATGCCCAGGTTGATTCAAGAAATAGGTTTGGGGTGTAGACTGGAAACAGTTACTCTGACAATGGTTTCCCGCCTCTCACACATGTACGTGAACAGAAGTCCCCATCTATTATATATAACCTATGCTGACCTTGATATTACCTGAAATGACAAAGGATAAAAGCATGCTGCCCAGCTGCTGTCCACAGTTAAAGAAGCCTGCCATCAAAGGAACAACAGCAAAATGTCTCCCTCAGGGTTGTCAGGGCCATGGTCATTGCTGGGGCTTGACAGGCTTCACTTCGTGTAATGTTTGATGCACACTAGCAATTATGACACCAAGTGTGGTCATTTTGCCCCTTCTTAGAATTGGGAACAAAACACCCATGGAAGGAGTTACAGAGACAAAGTTTGGAGCTGAGATGAAAGAATAGACCATCTAGAGACTGCCACACCCAGGGATCCATCCCATAATCAGCCTCCAAACACAGACACCATTGCATACACCAGCAAGATTTTCCTGAAAGGACCCTGATGTAGCTGTCTCTTGTGAGGCTGTCTTCTTTCCACTGGATGGTTTTAGCCCCTTTGTTAAAGATCAAGTGACCATAGGTGGGTGGGTTCATTTCTGGATCTTCAATTCTATTCCATTGATCTACCTGTCTGTCACTGTACCAGTACCATGCAGTTTTTTTTATCACAATTTCTCTGTAGTACATCTTGAGGTCAGGCATGGTGATTCCACCAGATGTTCTTTGATTGTTGAGAATAGTTTTTGCTATCCTAGGTTTTTTGTTATTCCAGATGAATTTGCAAATTGTCCTTTCTAACTCTATGAAGAATTGAGTTGGAATTTTGATGGGGATTGCATTGAATCTGTAGATTGCATTCAGCAACATAGCCATTTTGACTATATTAATCCTGGGAGATCTTTCTATCTTCTGACATCTTTGATTTCATTCTGCAGAGACTTGAAGTTCTTATCGTACAGATCTTTTACTTCCTTAGTTAGAGTCACACCAAGATATTCTATATTATTTGTGACTATTGTGAAGGGTGTTGTTTCCCTAATTTCTTTCTCAGCCTGTTTATCCTTTGTGTAGAGAAAGGCCACTGATTTGTTTGAGTTAATTTTATATCCAGCTACTGCAATGAAGCTGTTTATCAGGTTTAGGAGTTCTCTGGTGAAATTTTTATGGCCACTTATATATACTATCATATCACCTGCAAATAGTGATATTTTGACTTCTTAATTTCCAATTTGTATTCCTTTGATCTATTTTTGTTGTCTAACTGCTCTGGCTAGGACTTCAAGTACTATATTGTATAGGTAGGGAGAAAGTAGGCAGCCTTGTCTAGCCCTGATTTTAGTGGGATTGCTTCCAGTTTCTCTCCATTTAGTGTGATGTTGGCTACTGGTTTGCTGTAGATTGCTTTTATTATGTTTAGGTATGGGCCTTGAATTCCTGATCTTTCCAAGACTTTTATCATGAAGGGGTGTTGGACTTTGTCAAACACTTGCTCAGCCTCTAATGAGATGATCATGTGGTTTTTGTCTTTGTGTTTGTTTATATAGTGAATTACATTGACAGATTTCCATATATTAAACCACCCTTGCATCCCTGGGATGAAGCCTACTTGATCCTGATACATGATTGTTTTGATGTGTTCTTGGATATGGTTTGTGAGAACTTTATTGAGTATTTTTGCATTGATATTCATAAGAGAAATTGGTCTGAAGTTCTCTTTCTTTGTGTGGTTTAGGTATCAGAATAATAGTGGCTTCATAGAATTTGGTAGAGTACCTTCTGTTTCTATTTTGTGGAATAGTTTGAGAAGTATTGGAATTGAGTCTTTGAAGGTCTGATAGAACCCTGCACTAAACCCATCTGGTCTTGAGCTTTTTTTTTTGGTTGGGAGACAATTGATGGCTGTTTCTTTTTCTTTAGGGGATATGGGACTGTTTAGATCATGAATCTGATCCTGATTTAACTTTGGTACCTGGAATCTGTCTAGAAAATTTTCCAATTCACATGATTTTTCCAGTTTTTTTTGTTTGGTTTTTTTTTTTTTTTTTTTTTTTTGAGTATAGACTTTTGTTGTAGGATCTGATAATTTTTTTATTTCCTCAGATTCTGTTGTTATATCTCCCTTTTCATTTCTGATTTTGTTAATTAGGATACTATCCCTGTGCCCTCTAGTTAGTCTGGCTAAGGGTTTATCTACCTTGTTGATTATCTCAAAAAAACAGCTCCTGGTTTGGTTAATTCTTTGAATAGTTCTTTTTGTTTCCACTTGTTTGATTTCAGCCCTGAGTTGGATTATTTCTTACCATCTACTCCTATTTAGTGAATTTGCTTCCTTCTGCTTTAGAGCTTTCATGTGTGTTGTCAAGCTGCTAGTGTAGGC
Organism: Mus musculus; assembly: GCF_000001635.26. Lineage (NCBI taxonomy): Eukaryota > Metazoa > Chordata > Mammalia > Rodentia > Muridae > Mus > Mus musculus. The sequence continues at coordinate 57,943,040 of NC_000078.6, read as the reverse complement.
TTGCTCCAGCTTCCTTTTGGTGGGACTCAGAGCTATGAGTTTTCCTCTTAGGAATGCTTTCATTGTATCCCATAAGTCTGGGTATGTTGTGGTTTCATTTTCATTAAACTCTAAAAAGTTTTAATTTCTTTCTTTATTTCTTCCTTGACCAAGTTATCATTGAGTAGAATGTTGTTCAGCTTCCACGTGTAGGTGGGTTTTTTATTATTTATGTTGTTATTGAAGATCAACCTTAGTCCGTAGTGATCTGATAGGGTGCATGGGATCATTTCAATATTTTTTTATCTGCTGAGGCCTGTTTGGTAACCGATTGTATGGTCAGTTTTGGAGATGGTACCATGAGGTTCTGAGAAGAAGGTATATCCTTTTGTTTTAGAATGAAATAGTCTATAGATATCTGTTAAATCCACGTGTTTCACAACTTCTGTTAATTTCACTGTGTCTCTGTTTAGTTTCTGTTTCCAGGATATGTCCATTTATGAAAGTGGGGTGTTGAAGTCCCCCACTTTTATTGTGTGAGGTGTAATGTATGCTTTGAGTTTTAGCAAAGTCTTTTTTTTTTAAATTAGGTATTTTCCTCATTTACATTTTCAATGCTATCCCAAAGCAGAAGGAGTTACAGAGACAAAATTTGGAGCTGTGACGAAAGGATGGACCATCTAGTGACTGCCATATGCAGGGATCCATCCCATAATCAGCTTCCAAATGCTAACACCATTGCATACACTAGCAAGATTTCGCTGAAAGGACCCAGTTATAGCTCTCTCTTGTGAGACTATGCCGGGGCCTAGCAAACACAGAAGTGGATGATCACAGTTACCAAAGTTTTTTTTAATGATTGTGGATACCCTTGCATTTGGAGCATCGATGTTCAGAATTGAGAGTTTATCTTGGTAAATTTTAACTTTGATGAGTAAGAAATGTCCCTCCTTAACTTTTTTGAGAACTTTACGTTGAAAGTCAATTTTATTCGATCTTAGAATGGCTACTCCAGCTTGTTTCTTGGGACCATTTGCTTGGAAATTTGTTTTCCAACCTTTTATTCTAAGATAGTGCCTGCCTTTGTCCCTGAGGTGGGTTTTCTGTAAGCAGCAAAAAGTTGAGTCCTGGGGCCGCAGACAGCGGCCACCGTCCGGACCAGAGGACAGGTGTCCGCCTGGCTTGGGAGGCGGCCAAGGCCTCAGCAGCAGCGGTCGCCATCTGGGTTCCGGGACTCAGCAGAACTTAGGAAATTAGTCTGAACAGGTTAGAGGGTGCGCCAGAGAACCGGACAGCTTCTGGGACGGGCGGAAGCACAGAGCCGCTGAGGCAGCAGCCTGGGCGGGCCGCAGACAACCGGCCACCATCCGGAGCAGAGGACAGGTGTCCGCCTGGCTCGGGAGACGGCCTCAGCCTCAGGAGCAGCGGTCACCATCTTGGTTCCAGGACTCCCTGGAACTTAGGATTTTAGTCTGCACAGGTGAGAGTCTGCACCACAGAAGCTGACAGCTTCTGGGAACTGCCAAAGCAACACAGCTTCTGAGAGAGGCCCTGTTTTGGGCCTTTTTCTTCGACCAGGACGAGGTCCAAAAACAAGATATCGGCGCACCTTCCCTGTAAGAGAGCTTGCCAGCAGAGAGTGCTCTGAGCACTGAAACTCAGAGGAGAGCATCTGTCTCCCAGGTCTGCTGAAAGACGGTAACAGAATCACCAGAAGAACAATCTCTAAACAGAGTCAACTATAACTACTAACTCCAGAGATTACCAGATGGCGAAAGGTAAACGTAGGAATCCTACTAACAGGAAACAAGACCACTCACCATCATCAGAACCCAGCACTCCCACTTCGCCCAGTCCACCCCAACACACCCGAAAACCTAGACCTAGATTTAAAAGCATATCTCATGATGATGGTAGAGGACATCAAGAAGGACTTTAATAAATCACTTAAAGAAATACAGGAGAACACTGCTAAAGAGTTACAAGTCCTTAAAGAAAAACAGGAAAACACAATCAAACAGGTAGAAGTCCTTACAGAAAAAGAGGAAAAAACATACAAACAGGTGATGGAAATGAACAAAACCATACTAGACCTAAAAAGGGAAGTAGACACAATAAAGAAAACTCAAAGTGAGGCAACACTGGAGATAGAAACCCTAGGAAAGAAATCTGGAACCATAGATTTGAGCATCAGCAACAGAATACAAGAGATGGAAGAGAGAATCTCAGGTGCAGAAGATTCCATAGAGAACATCGGCACAACAATCAAAGAAAATGGAAAATGCAAAAAGATCCTAACTCAAAATATCCAGGAAATCCAGGACACAATGAGAAGACCAAACCTACGGATAATAGGAGTGGATGAGAATGAAGATTTTCAACTCAAAGGACCAGCAAACATCTTCAACAAAATTATTGAAGAAAACTTCCCAAATATAAAGAAAGAGATACCTATGAACATACAAGAAGCCTACAGAACTCCAAATAGACTGGACCAGAAAAGAAATTCCTCCCGACACATAATAATCAGAACAACAAATGCACTAAATAAAGATAGAATACTAAAAGCAGTAAGGGAAAAAGGTCAAGTAACATACAAAGGCAAGCCTATCAGAATTACACCAGATTTTTCACCAGAGACTATGAAAGCCAGAAGAGCCTGGACAGATGTTATACAGACACTAAGAGAACACAAATTCCAGCCCAGGCTACTATACCCAGCCAAACTCTCAATTACCATAGATGGAGAAACCAAAGTATTCCACTACAAAACTAAATTCACCCATTATCTCTCCACGAATCCAGCCCTTCAAAGGATAATAACAGAAAAAAAAAAACCAATACAAGGACGGGAACCATGCCCTAGAAAAAACAAGAAGATAATCTCTCAACAAAACTAAAAGAAGACAGCCACAAGAACAGAATGCTACACAAACAAGACCCAACATTTTGCTGCTTACAGAAAACTCATCTCAGAGAAAAAGATAGACACTACCTCAGAATGAAAACAATTTTCCAAGCAAATGGTATGAAGAAACAAGCTGGAGTAGCCATTCTAATATCTAAAAAAATCGACTTCCAACCCAAAATAATCAAAAAAGACAAGGAGGGGCACTTCATACTCATCAAAGGTAAAATCCTCCAAGAGGAACTCTCAATTCTGAATATTTATGCTCCAAATACAAGGGCAGCCACATTCATTAAAGAAACTTTAGTAAAGCTCAAAGCACACATTGCACCTCACACAATAATAGTGGGAGACTTCAACACACCCCTTTCACCAATGGACAAATCATGGAAACAGAAACTAAACGGACACAATGAAACTAACAGAAGTGATGAAACAAATGGACTTAACAGATATCTACAGAACATTTTATCCTAAAACAAAAGGATATACCTTCTTCTCAGCACCTCATGGTACCTTCTCCAAAATTGACCACATAATAGGTCACAAAACAAAACTCAACAGATTAAAAAATATTGAAATTGTCCCATGTATCCTATCAGATCACCATGCACTAAGGCTGATCTTCAATAACAAAAAAAATAACAGAAAGCCAACACTCACGTGGAAACTGAACAACACTCTTCTCAATGATACCTTGGTCAAGGAAGGAATAAAGAAAGAAATTAAAGACTTTTTAGAGTTTAATGAAAATGAAGCCACAACGTACCCAAACCTTTGGGACACAATGAAAGCATTTCTAAGAGGGAAACTCATAGCTCTGAGTGCCTCCAAGAAGAAACGGGAGAGAGCACATACTAGCAGCTTGACAACACATCTAAAAGCTCTAGAAAAAAAGGAAGCAAATTCACCCAAGAGGAGTAGACAGCAGGAAATAATCAAACTCAGGGGTGAAATCAACCAAGTGGAAACAAGAAGAACTATTCAAAGAATTAACCAAACGAGGAGTTGGTTCTTTGAGAAAATCAACAAGATAGATAAACCCTTAGCTAGACTCACTAAAGGGCACAGGGACAAAATCCTAATTAACAAAATCAGAACTGAAAAGGGAGACATAACAACAGATCCTGAAGAAATCCAAAACACCATCAGATCCTTCTACAAAAGGCTATACTCAACAAAACTGGAAAACCTGGACGAAATGGACAAATTTCTGGACAGATACCAGGTACCAAAGTTGAATCAGGATCAAGTTGACCATCTAAACAGTCCCATATCCCCTAAAGAAATAGAAGCAGTTATTAATAGTCTCCAGGCCAAAAAAAGCCCAGGACCAGATGGGTTTAGTGCAGAGTTCTATCAGACCTTCAAAGAAGATCTAATTCCAGTTCTGCACAAACTATTTCACAAGATAGAAGTAGAAGGTACTCTACCCAACTCATTTTATGAAGCCACTATTACTCTGATACCTAAACCACAGAAAGATCCAACAAAGATAGAGAACTTCAGACCAATTTCTCTTATGAATATCGATGCAAAAATCCTCAATAAAATTCTCGCTAACCGAATCCAAGAACACATTAAAGCAATCATCCATCCTGACCAAGTAGGTTTTATTCCAGGGATGCAGGGATGGTTTAATATACGAAAATCCATCAATGTAATCCATTATATAAACAAACTCAAAGACAAAAACCACATGATCATCTCGTTAGATGCAGAAAAAGCATTTGACAAGATCCAACACCCATTCATGATAAAAGTTCTGGAAAGATCAGGAATTCAAGGCCCATACCTAAACATGATAAAAGCAATCTACAGCAAACCAGGAGCCAACATCAAAGTAAATGGAGAGAAGCTGGAAGCAATCCCACTAAAATCAGGGACTAGACAAGGCTGCCCACTTTCTCCCTACCTTTTCAACATAGTACTTGAAGTATTAGCCAGAGCAATTCGACAACAAAAGGAGATCAAGGGGATACAAATTGGAAAGGAGGAAGTCAAAATATCACTTTTTGCAGATGATATGATAGTATATATAAGTGACCCTAAAAATTCCACCAGAGAACTCCTAAACCTGATAAACAGCTTCGGTGAAGTAGCTGGATATAAAATTAACTCAAACAAGTCAATGGCCTTTCTCTACACAAAGAATAAAAAGGCTGAGAAAGAAATTAGGGAAACAACATCCTTCTCAATAGTCACATTAATATAAAATATCTCGGCGTGACTCTAACTAAGGAAGTGAAAGATCTGTATGATAAAAACTTCAAGTCTCTGAAGAAAGAAATTAAAGAAGATCTCAGAAGATGGAAAGATCTCCCATGCTCATGGATTGGCAGGATCAACATTGTAAAAACGGCTATCATGCCAAAAGCAATCTACAGATTCAATGCAATCCCCATCAAAATTCCAACTCAATTCTTCAACGAATTAGAAGGAGCAATTTGCAAATTCATCTGGAATAACAAAAAACCTAGGATAGCAAAAACTCTTCTCAAGGATAAAAGAACCTCTGGTGGAATCACCATGCCTGACCTAAAGCTTTACTACAGAGCAATTGTGGTAAAAACTGCATGGTACTGGTATAGAGACAGACAAGTAGACCAATGGAATAGAATTGAAGACCCAGAAATGAACCCACACACCTATGGTCACTTGATCTTCGACAAGGGAGCTAAAACCATCCAGTGGAAGAAAGACAGTATTTTCAACAATTGGTGCTGGCACAACTGGTTGTTATCGTGTAGAAGAATGCGAATCGATTCATACTTATCTCCTTGTACTAAGGTTAAATCTAAATGGATCAAAGAACTTCACATAAAACCAGAGACACTGAAACTTATAGAGGAGAAAGTGCGGAAAAGCCTTGAAGATATGGGCACAGGGGAAAAATTCCTGAACAGAACAGCAATGGCTTGCTTGTGCTGTAAGATCGAGAATTGACAAATGGGACCTAATGAAACTCCAAAGTTTCTGCAAGGCAAAAGACACTCTCAGTAAGACAAAAAGACCACCAACAGATTGGGAAAGGATCTTTACTTATCCTATATCAGATAGGGGACTAATATCCAACATATATAAAGAACTCAAGAAGGTGGACTTCAGAAAAGCAAATAACCCCATTAAAAAATGGGGCTCAGAACTGAACAAAGAATTCTCACCTGAGGAATACCGAATGGCAGAGAAGCACCTGAAAAAATGTTCAACATCCTTAATCATCAGGGAAATGCAAATCAAAACAACCCTGAGATTCCACCTCACACCAGTCAGAATGGCTAAGATCAAAAATTCAGGTGACAGCAGATGCTGGCATGGATGTAGAGAAAGAGGAACACTCCTCCATTGTTGGTGGGATTACAGGCTTGTACAACCACTCTGGAAATCAGTCTGGCGGTTCCTCAGAAAACTGGACATAGTACTACCGGAGGATCCAGCAATACCTCTCCTGGGCATATATCCAGAAGATGCCCCAACTGGTAAGAAGGACACATGCTCCACTATGTTCATAGCAGCCTTATTTATAATAGCCAGAAGCTGGAAAGAACCCAGATGCCCCTCAACAGAGGAATGGATACAGAAAATGTGGTACATCTACACAATGGAGTACTACTCAGCTATTAAAAAGAATGAATTTATGAAATTCCTAGCCAAATGGATGGACCTGGAGGGCATCATCCTGAGTGAGGTTACACATTCACAAAGGAACTCATACAATATGTACTCACTGATAAGTGGATATTAGCCCAAAACTTAGGATACCCAAGATATAAGATACAATTTCCTAAACACATGAATCTCAAGAAAAATTAAGTCTGAAGTGTGGACACTATGCCCCTCCTTAGAAGTGGGAACAAAACACCCTTGGAAGGAGTTACAGAGACAAAGTTTGGAGCTGAGATGAAAGGATGGACCATGTAGAGACTGCCATATCCAGGGATCCACCCCATAATCAGCATCCAAACGCTGACACCATTGCATACACTAGCAAGATTTTATCGAAAGGACCCAGATGTAGCTGTCTCTTGTGAGACTATGCCGGGGCCTAGCAAACACAGAAGTGGATGCTCACAGTCAGCTAATGGATGGATCACAGGGCCCCCAATGGAGGAGCTAGAGAAAGTACCCAAGGAGCTAAAGGGATCTGCAACCCCATAGGTGGATCAACATTATGAACTAACCAGTACCCCGGAGCTCTTGACTCTAGCTGCATATGTATCAAAAGATGGCCTAGTCGGCCATCACTGGAAAGAGAGGCCCTTTGGACAAGCAAACTTTATATGCCCCAGAACAGGGGAACGCCAGGGCCAAAAAGGGGGAGTGGGCGGGTAGGGGAGTGGGGGTGGGTGGGTATGGGGGACTTTTGGTATAGCATTGGAAATGTAAATGAGCTAAATACCTAATTAAAAAAGAATTAAAAAAAAAAAAAGAAAGAAGGCAAAAAACAAAAAAAAAAAAAAAAAGAAAGAAAAAAAAAGTTGAGTCCTGTTTACATAACCAGTCTGTTATTCTATGTCTTTTTATTGGGAAATTGAGTCCATTGATATCAAAAGATGTTAAGGCAAAGTCGTTGCTGCTTCCTGTTATTTTTGTTGCTAGAGTTGGAATTCTGTCCATGTGGCTATCTTCTTTAGGTTGTTGAAAGATTACTTTCTTGCTTTTTCTAGAGCTTAGTTTCCCTCTTTGTGTCTTCCCTTTATTATCCTTTGAAGGGCTGGACTTGTGGAAAGATATTGTATAAATTTGGTTTTGTCATGGAACACCTTGGTTTCTCCATCTATGATAATTAAGAGTTTTACTGGGTATAGTAGCCTGGACTGGCATTTGTGTTCTCTTAGTGTCTGTATGACATCTGCTCAAGATCTTCTGGCTTTCGTAGAATCTGGGGAGAAGTCAGGTATAATTCTGATTGGTCTGCTTTTATATGTTACTTGACCTTTTTCCCTTACTGCTTTTAATATTATTTCTTTGTTTTGTGTATTTGGTGTTTTGATTATTATGTGACAGAAGGAATTTCTTTTCTGGTCCAAACTACTTGGAGTTCTGTAGGCTTCTTGTATGTTCATGGGCATCTCTTTCTTTAGGTTGGGGAAGTTTTCTTCTATAATTTTGTTGAAGATATTTACTGGCCCTTTAAGTTGGAAATCTTCCTTCTAGTCTATACCTATTATTCTTAGGTTTGGTCTTCAAATTGTGTCCTGGATTTCCTGGATGTTTTGGGTTAGGATGTTTTTGCATTTCACACTTTCTTTGATTGTTGTGTCAATTTTTTCTATGGAATCTTCTTCACCTGATATTCTCTTTTCTATATCTTGTATTCTGTTGGTTATGCTTGCCTCAATGGCTCCTGACTTCTTTCCTAGGTTTTCTATTTCCAGAGTTATCTCCCTTTGTGATTTCTTTATTGTTTCTACTTCCATTTTTAGGTCCTGCATGGTTTTATTCATTTCTTTCATCTGATTGGATGCATTCTCCTGTATTTCTTTAAGAGAGTTATTTATTTCCTCCTTATAGTCCTCCATCATCATCATGAGAAGTGACTTTAGATCCGTATCTTGCTTTTCTGGTGTGATGGTGTATCCAGGACTTGCTATGGTAGGAGAGTTTGGTTATGATGATGCCAAGTATCCTTGGTTTCTGTTGGTTCAGTTCTTATGCTTGCCTCCTGCCATTCAATTATCTCAACTGCTTGCTGCCCTCAATATATCTGATTGGAACCTGTCCTTCCTGTAATCTCAGTTGATTCAGAATTCCTCTGTGTTTCTGAGATTCTGGGTGTGTCAGAGTTTTGGCAGTCAAGCTTTCTCTGAGACCCTGAGATTCTGGTGTGACCAAGCTCCTTGGATCCTGGGAACCTGGAATCCTAAGATCCTGGGCATGTTAGAGCACCTGGAAGTGGTACCTCCTCTGGGGACCATGGAGCTGTCTGCTGTGTTCAAAACCAAGGTAGACCAGCACCAACCAGAAGGAACTCGAGCTGCTGGTCAGGTCGGGCTCCTATACCCTTGCTCCTGCTCTCACAGGTCCCTCACAATTGTTTTCAAACAGATGTGGCATTCCACTCACCAGTGATGCTAAGATCATGGGTGTGTTAGCGCACCTGAGTTGTGGAGCGTTGTCTGGGGACCGTGGGGCCGTCTGTCAAGTTTGTGCCCCATATACAATGCTTTTTGATGTGCCACATCCCAGGGCTTTCCAATCTATAACAGAGTTAGGTAGATATTTAACCTTCAATCTAATTGCATGAGTTACAATAGATGAAACTAGCAGAACAGAAGTCAGCGTCTTTGTCACTGAGAGTAGATTCATTATCCCAATGAGTCAATCATCTATTCTGTGCCAAGTAATCATCAGAGCTATCGTTTTTAACTCTTCTCTCTTCCTTATTCTAGCTGTCTCTCACTGCCTTCAGTGACTCAAGATGACTATGGGGAATTAGAAGCCGCTTGAAACTAACTGACTACACAAAGGCTTATTTTATGATTCAAATGTGAAGCTCTTGTTGCATGCTGACAGTTCAAAGATCCATAGGCCAAAGCCTGTATTCAAGAAGCTTGCCCCTTGCTGCTAATCTGCTTCTGTCTGTGTTCATCTTCATCTGGACCCTTTGTTCAGTAGGAACTGAAACCAATTCATCTAGAGGGAAATCTTCTCTGTGCCCTTCCCCCTCACTCCCCATACCCTTTCTTCATCATGTCTGAATTCACCTCTACTAGTTTATTGACTTTGTCCTCAATATCCTTCCCTCAGATTGTAAATTATACCATCTGCCTCCCAGTAACTGCCACATTACCTTCCTCTCTTCTCTAGAGTTCATTTGCTCATTGAATTACTTCTCTACCATCCATTCACTCTACAACCCAGTTTTATCTGGTTTCACATTCACCACTGCATTATAGTCTGATATTTTTGCACAGTGTGATACCTTGAAAGTACAGTTGTGCTTGCATGTAGCCTCTATGTAATTGATAGGAATTTGACCCCAGACATGCAGATCTAGGAGTCAATGTTTTTAACCGAACCATTATACTTTAGGACTAGTTTGTTATTTCGTCCGAGCATGTATCTAGACAGTAGAACTATGCTAGAAGGTTATTTCTCAACCTAAGCTGGGATTCTCATAGCTGTTCCTATGCTTTGAAGAAATAGGATAAGAGAAAAAGTATGAGAGGAAAAAACAATTACTCTGTATTTGGAAAATTATATGATTTTACTATGGCTTTGTCTCTCACTGGTGTGTTATGGTCAAAAAGCAAGAGAAAGAAATGAGAAATACACAGTCCAGGAGACTCCCAAATCCTGGCACAGTTATACCTAAGACTAGCCCCCAATTCTTTCTCATAGTATGTTCCTTGAGTTACAATTTTCCTTCTTAGTTAGGGTAGTTTGGTTTATTACTATAACAAAAGTTGTCCTGTTTCACAGTGAGCTTTTATTCCTTCACCTTTGGTATTATTGAGCATAGCCTTTCTTTGAGAATCTCTCTCTTGTACCATTTCCATGTTCCTATCTGTTTTCTCCCTTTTTCTGGCCCTGTGATAGTGACTCCAAAGCTTCCACTTAGTCCTTGGCCCTCTCATTCCTATGCCTGAGCTCTGTGCCTTGTTCATACAGAGTCAACAACAGCTAAGAGTTTAAATGTTAGTTGTTCCCACATTAACATTTATAATCTATTATTTCCTCAGTCCCACAGTCCCCTCATGCCAAATGTTCAGAATGACCTCAGAAAGTATGTCTTGGCCTCATAGCACATAAAAATTAATTCAAGATCAAACCCAGCCTTAAGCATAAAACCTAAAACTATAAGATTTTAAAATAAGACATAGAACAGTTACTTTGTCTTCTAGTTTCCTTTAAGTTGCAGTGATAAAGCATTCTGGCCAGAAGCAATTTGAAGAAAGAAAAAAAAAAGGATTTGTTTGGCTTATACTTCTGTGTTTATAGTCTGTCACTGAGGGTATCAGGGCAGAAGCTCAAGCAGGGACTTGAAGCAAATCCATAGAGGAGTACTCTATGCTAGCAAGCTTACTTATTGGCTCATGCTTAATTATCTTTCTTATTTAGCCTAGGATCACCTGCCTAGTTACTGTGCTGCCACAGTGTGCTGGACTCTCCCACATCAGTTAATAATAAGCCATCCCCTGCAGACATGCCCACTGGCTAATCTGCCTTGGAGCCTTCAATTGAGACTCAATTTTCCAGTAATTCCAGTCTGTATCAAGTTGACAGTTAAGCCTAAGTTGGATTCTCAGAATCCAAGATGATTTATTCTACAAAGCCTTTGTGCCAGGATACATAAATAAATTAATAACTGTTTAAAATCTTAGATATTGAACTTCATAAAAATATATTATTTGAACAATGAATAGAAAAATAAATTATGGTTTCCCCCATACACTGGGATAAATGATTATTAAAAAAAAAAAGACCAACAAATAACCACTAAGCCACTCACTGAAAGGTTGTTCCACATCATTAGTCATACTGAGACAAAATCAAATGTTGGAGGAGATGGCATTACACATGGGTGACTAAATGCAAGATTGGCCACATCAGCTAAAGATATGGTACAATCAGAAAACAGTGTCTGGGAGTGATAACACACAATTAAAATTTCAGATTTCAAGAGGCTAGGATTAGAGGGTCATGAGTTCAAGACCAACGTATGTTACATGGTGAAATTCTTCCCCCTTCCCCCCCAAAAATTATAGAAAATGCACAGTGGATTTGGGTAAATGATTGACAATATCTTTAAAAGTTAAGTATACCCTTATCCCTTTACCTAATAATTCCCTTCTATGTATTTGCTAAGAAAAAGCTTGGCAACATATACAGGGCCTGCATGGGTCTGCAACAGATAGAGTCCTACAGCAGAAAGGATTGTTCACATCTACATTATACCCCAAAAATGACCTAAAGAAGAAGAATGCCTAGTTTAGGAAGATACCATCGTTATGACATGAATGAACTTCATCCTTACTATGTAGCTTATAGTTGGCATAAAGTTTTCAACAAGGATGAAATTAGAAGAGAATACATCAGAATACAGCCAGTTTGCTTACCAGCTTACCAGCCAGTTTGCTTACCATCCTCCCCTAGCACTCCTTACCATTCCCCTGCTGTCTAGTTTCCTCTCCTATTGGCTATCCAGTCCTACCATTGCTCTTGGATAACAACCATTTAACCTCTCAAGCAGAGGCACAATCACGAGTCAATGCATTCAGTGTTGGTGCATTTCAGTGCACAACAATCAGATCTCTAAAGGGACTGTGGAAATGTAGCAGTGGTACCAGGGGCAGGGAACAGGGATGTGAGAAGAGACAAAATGAGGATGACAGAATGTTGACAATTATTGAGCCTGGGTCATGGGTATCTGGAGAATAATCATAGTGCTTGCTTATTCAGAATATGATTGGAATTCTCATTTAAATGACTTTTCAAATAGACATTTCAACTAGAGGGCCATAAATATGCTAGCTCTTCTCTGTCATTCACTAGCTGTGGTCATTTTAATTCAAATAAATGAGACTTCTTCACACACTGCTCACATGTTGTAGTGGATTCCAATGCTGGGTGTAAAATAAAACCCTAGAGGTACATCTGCACATAGATACTGACATTTCAGATTTTGGGTTTTTTATATCATTTTATACATTTTAAATGATATCTCCCTCCCCCTTCCCAGTTATCCCATTACAACCCCTCCCCATCCCATTCCCCCTCTCTCCCCTCCCTTTTGCCTCTGTAAGGGTGCTCCAGATTTCATTTTGAATCCTTTGGTAAATGTAATGAAAAAGACCCACCCCTTTATCTCACCCAGGATTTGTTTTAGCTGAGATAAGCACTTTGACCTCCAGTCATCTCAAATGAATCCCAGAGACCTTTACTTTCCCAGGCTTATAGATATTAATCACCTTTGTCTGGAAGGGCACCCCCAAACCCCAGGTCTCCTGATTATTTCTACTGTATCTTATCATTATACAAGAGCACTGTAAGATGTTGCTGTCTTGCCTGACTTCCACTCGTTTGCCTTTTCCGATAGACTAAGAGCAGCTCCAAGGCTAGGACTGTCCACTCTCAGCACCAGCCCAAGTTATATGGAATTCAGTACATTGTAAGTATTTATTGAATCAAGCAAAAAAAAATACACAGACAGAAAATCTAGACATAAATGTACCTTTTGAAACAAATGTCTGGTAAGACTAAGAAGCAATAGAATATCCTCTTCCAGTCATTTTCTTGAATAAAAATAATTAGAGTCTAATAAGAATCTATTTTAGAGAATACACTGGTGGGTATAACTAACAATGGTTTCAAAATCCCACACCGTTTATCTTATTTAAAATAGGAAAGCAAATATAAAATGTAAAGATAGGAAGCAAGTGAAAGCTTTTGAAGGGGACAACATTTGAGTGAAGGCTTAAATGAAGAAACAGAAAGCTAGGGAAGCTAAGATGGAAAACAAGTAGAGCAAAGAAAGTCAAAAGAGGGAAGGTGGCAACTTCCAGTGATGGGACTGGGACACCAACCCAAGCACAAAACCTACAATCTGTCCTGCCTGCAAGATATGCTAGGGTAATGGAGGCACAGAACTTGTGAGCCTGGCCAACCAGTGACTGGTCTAATTTGAGGCCCATACCACAAGAGAAAACCCATGCTCAACACTGCTTGGATGACCAAGAAATGGAGGCTAAATAGCTCAGAGACTTGGATAGGAAAATTATCCAACAAAATGATTCCTGATGACAGTCTGCTATCCTCATAGATCAGTGCCTAGCAAATCATCTCATCAGAGAGGCTTCGTCCAGCAGCTGATGAGAGCGGATGCAGAGAACCACAGCCAAACATTAGGTGGAGAGAGAGCCCAAATTGGAGATCTTCATCAGGTCCCTCCCCTTGGAACTCAGAGAACCCAGTGGAAGAGAGGAAGGAGAGAATTGTAGGAGCCAAATAGTTGAGGACACCAGAACACAGCCCACAGAATCAACTAAGCCAGGCTCATAGGGACTCACAGACACTGAAGCCATGATCACAGAACCTGCATGCATCTATGCTAGGCCCTCTACATATGTTACAGTTGTTAGCTTGGATTTTTGTGGGGCTCCTAACAGTGGAGGTAGCAATATCTATGACTCTTTTGCCTGCTCTTAGGGCCCTTTTCCTCATACTGGGTTGCCTTGCTCAGCCCTGACATAAGGTTTTGTACCTAATCTTATTATATCTTCTTACACCATATTTGGTGGACTTCTAGAAGGCTTCTTTTCTGAAGAGAAACAGAATTGTGGATCTGGGGGAGAGGGGAGGTGGAGAGTGTAACTGGGAGGGGGAGTAGAGAAAAAGGAAATGCTATTCCAGATGTATTGTATGATATTGTGAGAGAAGAATAGATACGATGGATGGATGATGAAAGATAGATAGATAGAGATAGATAGATAGATAGATAGATAGATAGATAGATAGATAGATAGATAGATAGGAGATAGATGGAATACCTAGAATGGAAAATGTATGCAGTATGAATTTTTGTCACAAGAATGTAAAATTCAGCTTTCATAAAGATAACTTTGAGTTCCCCAAACTCAAAGTTTTTGATGTTTTTAATTTGTATTTTGTTACTAAAAATATCAAGCACTGTGAAGAGTATATTCCCATATGCCTGTAATTTAGTAGGTGGACTTAGGAGGGTTGAGAGTTTAAAGCTAACCTGGTCTTAATTTTATTTTTACACATAAAATTAAAAATTGTTAGGAGCAGTGACGTTCTGAGTAAGGATCAATTAGGAACCCTTAGAAGACGAAACATGAGTAGAAGGAAAGGGATTTCAGAGCAGGTCCTAGAAAATGAAGAGCTGGAGGCAACCAAGTGTCGTCCACTGCTACTTCCCAACAGGTCGGAGAGTGGTACAGGCAAGATGCAGAAAGAGGAAGTAATCGTTACCTCCTCCTCCTCCCTGTACTGTGATAGCCCTTCTCTTCCACCACTTCACTTATTTATAAAGCATCCTCTAAGCAGTACTAATGAATATAAAAACCAGGATTAGTCAGTAAACTGTGGTGCTATCAGTCACTGGACAGAAACTAGATGAGTGAATTCTGTTTTTGGCTCTGACCCAAGTACCTTTCTATGACAAGATATGAAAAATGTGGTCCTTATGAGTCCAAGTAGCCGTTGAGTTCATAATAATGACTTTGTTACTGACACCTCTTAGCAATGGCAGTAACTAACAGAATGGTCAACCATACAGGCACACTGGGCCCAAAATCATTCTGTGACAGAGAGAAAATGTGTTGATCTCTTAAACATTTGGAGAAATCAACAGAGCAGCAAGAACCAAATAAAGATAACATCTCTACCCTGTTGCAAGGACAGAAGGACATAGAGAAAAATGCACCTCAGAGGGAAAGTAGTTCATTGTGCAGGGTGGGCAATGGTACAATTGAGACTCCTACTTGATCTCTAAGCAGAAACCAAACCTCAAAACCCAGTGTCTCCTACATCAGAATCATCCACTAATGCTCAAAGTATCTCTGGTTGTTCTGCATGTGGACAGTAGAATCAGTCTGCTTATGCTTAATCTTCACTCTATATTTAATCTTGATGGGCTTCTGCTTTTTCTCTGTAAAATGAGAATAAAAATAAAATATTATACTGCTTAAAGCAGAGCCTGGCCCATAAAGAAATGCAGTGAGATCTGCTATTTTGACTCTATCCTTTCCACAGTCACGCTTCGCAATCCTTATTGACTGGCTCTCCCATGGTGCCTAGTTCTCCTTTCTTGCTTATTTCTTCTTCCTTAACCACTTTGCCCCATCTGCTTATCTAGCTGGCCTTTCAAATCAGTCTATTCTCTTATTTTTCATTCTCAGTTGCTTCCACCCTGTCAACTGGAGGTGCTTCTACTTCCTCAGCTGCTGGCATCCAAATACTCCTGTATGCTCTGCTGCCCCTCAAGTTGAGTGGGCAGGTCAAAGCCCTGACACCTCCTGGGAATTGATGGCTCAAAAATCAGTCTATTAAAGTGTTCCTGAATGGATAGCAGGGGACACTTTGCAGAGGGAACACAGAAGTGAGAGGATATGGAGATTTACAGCAGATGCTACTTCTGTAGTGGCCAAGAACCCTGGAATGATTCCAGAATAGTGATGAGCTCTCATCCACACATGATTGCTCAGGCACTGACATCTATGGCGGCCAGTGTTTCAAGGTAGCTAAACACAGGTTCACCTGACTTCTCTACATTTTCAACCCTTCCTGCTTACCCAGACCAGATAAATCCTGTCTCCTGAGAATGATTCTTAAATGCACATGTAATACATACACACACACACACACACACACACACACACACACACACACACACACACACACACACAAATGGTTTACACATTTACACAGTGATCCTGGCATTTCTTCTATAATTTCCATGTCCTTGATGACATAGATCATCAAAAATAATCTTTATTCAAAATATCTCCTTAAAGAAATTATCTATTTTATGATTAAAACATCATAAAATCAAGTATATATTATATTTGTTTATAAAGATACATATGTATTTTTATTTTATTTGTATATATATCAGGAGATTCTAAAGTATAAGTTCTCAAACTTCATCCAACATGAATTCTATTACATACTTTTTTTGCAAAAACCAAGATGTATTCCACATCCAGTTTTGTTGAGCACAGCTGACTGAGTCCTCCAGCAATGTGAAAGTCTGCCCATTGGCCACGTAGTACTCAGCCACACTCTGTGATGGGACACATAGTAAACACCTTATTTCAAAAACTCCAGAAATAGCTCTGGAGTGGCAGTGGAAATAAATCTTGAGTATTGGATCATTTGTCCTTAGTACCCAAGCCCTGTGGTACCCAGCTCATCAACTTCTAATCCTGTGAAAGCTCAATAAAGTCCCAGAAAAGGGCAATGACCCTAGTGATATAAAGACCTTTGATGATGACAGTGTACACAGGGGTTTCAAACTCAAATGTTGCTGGGGCCAAGAAGTAATAAATAAAGTGAAAGGGGTCAGAACTGCAAAACACTTGAGTGCTTATAGCCCTTCCAAGGACAGAGATGTTCCTTAGTTCAAATTCATGGTCAGTATTCAGAAACACAAGACTAAATCTCTAGGTGCTCCTTAATTTATTTATTTATTTGCTTATTTATTTATTTATTTATTTATTTATTTGTTTATTTATTTCCTTCTTTATTCCAAAGAAATGAAACATGGACATAGCTATCACCAAGTAACTCGACTTTTGAAAAAATCATAAGGGTTTTAAACAAAACATATTTGCAAACTTGAATCATCTGACTATCCAAGGTCCAAGAACTTGGTTAGATATAAAATTGCATTACTTTTCATCTCTATCTTTCTATCCATAAAATGAAGCTAGCCATGACAAGATAATTTAAGAGAGTAAATGTGTTGCTACATGGTAGAAAAAATGAAATATTGGTCACACGGTAAATATTGTTATTCAAATGTATATTTTTTTATACTTACATGAAGTCCCATTTGAATGCAAACAGATTCTGATGGAAATATCCTGTGCCTAAGCTTTTCCATATCTGATAGCATCCAATTTCAATTAAAAGTCTTGTACATGCCTCAAGTTACATCAAAAAGGAGCCATCTTTCCCTGTTGCAATTTATGACAGTAGAGAGTGTTACTCAAGGGAGTCAATGTGCTGCCAGGGTTTGTAGAGTTAGCATTGACAGATAAAGGAAGTATTTCTTTGTCTCAGCCCCAGAAATCCCACTAATTAGAATGGCCTCTGGTACTGCCTCACTGTGCTCAGTAGAAGTTTCACCATGCTTTCACTGGATCGGAAAGACAAGGTGATCAACTTTAACCCGAGGAAGGTTTCAGCTGTAGGCACAGTGTCACACTGTCCATTTATATTCACCGTGTATCTTGGAAGCTAATTCACAGACTCCACCAGGTATTCTACAAAGCATCTTCTAAGGACACATTTTCAGAGTGGATCTGGCAAAGTAAACATCATAGAAAAAAAAAGGGCATACAACCCAGAGTTCCTCTGAATCATGGTACCGCAAATGTAACATCCTTTTGTTTGTCGAGGTGTTCCCTCAAAGTGTTAGCATTGGTGTTAGCTTGCAAGAAATGCAGAACCTTGGACTTCACCCCAGACACAATGATTTGAAATCATTGCCACCAGGCTATGTGCCCACTGAAGTTTGAGAATCAATTAGCAAATGTGTCCTTCTAACTTCCTGGACTGGATGTGTGATCAGGAAAGAACCAGGGAGAAGACTTTATTTGTGATATCATAGAAAAGTATTTTACTGTTTGATAATTTATTCAAGGAATAAATATAAAAAGAATTTTTTAAATGTCAGAAGCCAGCCCTAGGCATACTTAAAGATTCCAAAAAATGTCAAAGAAAAATAGAAGTATTCCTGGATTCAGGCCCAGCCCATTGAGTGCTGCTTTAAGATGAGACTCTGGCTTCTGGCTGATGCATTGATGTCAAACAGCGTAGCTGCTGGGACTCACTGCTGACTCCTCCAGAGAGCCAGTGAGAATATCACTATGTTGGTATAGCAACAACATCCGAGCAAGTTACTAAGTCCAATTGGCCAGAAAATATCTTATCACTGGCAGTCCTGCTCATCTCAAGGGACAAAAGAAGCAGGCAAGTCAGCCATACTTTGGGGTTCAGGGGAGGAGAAAGAAAAAGGAAACAGGGAAAAAACAAGGAAGGGAAATAACAAAGGGAGAGGAGATAGAAAAGGAAAAGTGGAAGGGGGAGGGAAGAAGGGAGGAAAATAATTATCAGGATGTTTTCTTGAATCTTCCACTTCTATTCCTTTTTTCTAGTTATTGAAAAAGACTCTTGGTGCTGAGCCACCCAGGACTTATCATAAAGCAGAAGAAAGGAAGCCTGTCAATGAGACCCCTGGTGGGAGGTGAGGAGAGGCACAGCAGCTGACAAATGGGGGCCCGAATCCCTGTAAGTAAATTCTGTGGCAATTCTCTAGCTTCTTTTGAGCCCACCTACGCAAATTCTATGCACTTGCTGAGAGTCTCCTCTTCCAGCTGTAGTCAGGCAAGAGGAAGGTGGAGGTGGTCCACTGTGTGGTTCACACTTCCCGACCCAGGCTTCTCTATCCTGACAGCATAGCTGCGAAAGAGTGGCCCTGCCCAGTCAGTAGGACAGCACAAGGTTCCTAATGTTAGGGGTGTATTGAAGTCCATGGAGAAAAACTAGGTTTACAAATTAATTTCTCTACTTTCTCAAAAAGACTTAACTTTGGTTCTAAAATCTCTCTTTATGAAGTAACACATTTCTGAAAATAGTACATGTTCAACACACACACACATACATACACACACAAACACACACACACATACACACACACACACACACACACACACACACACACACACACACACACACTGCCTGTTTGAAGAAATCTCTTAAATAATTTGTTTGGCCAGGCATGGTGGCTCATGTCTTTAATCCCAGCACTCAGAAGGCAGAGTCAGAAGGGTTTCTTTGAATTCTAGGCCAGCCAGGTCTATAGCATGAGTTGCAAGCCAGCCAAGGCTATATTGTAAGAGCCTATCTCAAGAAAGAGGAAGAGGACAAAGATGAAAGATTATCATTCATTTGAAATGCAGCATGACGACTTAGTTCATCTCACCATGTTGTCTGGGCTATAACCCAGAGTTGTCATTCTTCAAGGTCTTCAGATGTCATAGAACACATTAAAATATTTTTAGATACACCTGTGTGCCCAGCACCACACTAATTAACCTAAACCTGTAATACTAAAAATCCTAGAGAGAAAAATCAATTAGCCATGTTAATCCTGTCATTATGTGACCAATACAGGAGTATCTGTAATGCTTGTTCATGATGGAACACGTACAAACGGTACTTAAAACTACAATCATAACATGTTCCAAGAGTAATTTTTCATTCAATAATTGAACCTTCAGGAAAACTTCCATAGCAAGCATTGTCTCTGCACCATAAGTCACTGAAATTGAAGAAAAGCTTTTTGTCAGCTCAACAGTGACTCCGAATGCATTACCCCTTGCAGGAAAGCCAAGCTTCTGTCTGGAAGCTACAGAACAGAAAGTTGAGGTCCCCGGAGACTCTCTCAGGTGTGCACCATTGCTTCATCCGTCCGTTTTTAAAGCAACCCTTTCCAGAGACCCAGGAGACTCCTCTCTAAGCATGAGAAGGCAGCCTCACCCTGACCAAGAAGCTCTGGGAGCAGAAATGCCCCATAATTCTCCCGTGTGGGTGGCTATATCTGCTGCTTCCCTTCTCTTCACTACAGACCACAGTCTGAAACCATTTTATTCTCACTTCTGTCTGTTCATTTTGAAGCATCTCCCACTTTGTCCTGACGAGCCAGGAAAGGTTTTCCAGGAAGTTAGAAATCATAGTTTATTCCACTTTATCTCAAATGCCTAGCACGGCTTATGACAGGGCTCAACAGATAATTTTGATTAAAATTAATTAATGTTCTCACAAAGCAAACTAGAGGAGAGGGGAAAGCAAGGCTGTGGGTAGCCTTTCAGCTTCTGCCCTGCCTCTGGTAATTTTATGTTCCAGACTTTCGACTTCCTCTGGTGGTTATTAACAAGTGAGTGGACACCATTTCCACTGTCCATCAAAACACGAGAATGTAATTCAATTCCTTTGGTTGCATTTAAAGCTGTGATGTGAAAAATACCAGACAGGAACTACTTCTTCCAAGTACAACACTAGGATGCATATTTTCTAAATATTCCTTGTGACTAGCATAGCTGCATTATTGGGGGGAAAGACAAAGAAGAGCCACTCTTAGACACTATATTACACCCTCATAGAACACCTTTTTTTTGGCACAGCCTGTATCGTACAGTCTGGAGTATCAAGGTCAGATTTTGCAAGAGAAGCCAAAAAGTGCTGTCAGGAAACAAAGATCTCTGAGCATTGTTTACTCAGTGGTTCTAGTAGCCAGCTCAGCACCTGGCAAGAGCAATGCATGTTGGGCAACTTGCCTGTTAATGAACAAATTAGAAAGTGTTTTTCCAACTCCTGGACATAGACCTAATTTTTAAATGCCTAAAAAATAAAAATAAAAAAGTTAGAGAGTTACACTTCAAGTATACAAAGATGATTTTATGGCAATAGTGGGAAAAAAGTAATTTAGTAAAATAGTTGATGCAGCATCTCTAAAAATTGAAATTAAGAACTTTTTAAGTCTTAGAAGCATTAAAATTGCAGGGCCACCAAAAATATGCAAGTGAACGTGCTATAATGTATGCCGTTGAAACCTTGACTTCTTATTTAATAGACCACTTCTAATAATTTTTCATGTTGGACGAGATTAGCTTTTGTTTTCTCTCTACTTTCTAAGTAAATACAAATGGCTTAGCTATTTACTTTTATTTTTATTCTTCCCTGGCTCAGGTTCTTGCTCCTGTTGGCCAAATCACTCCTATCTCCAAAAAGGAAATTCAGTATGTTCCAGGGAACAAACTGTGGAGTCCTGTGATTAGGGCCAGTTAGCTTATTAACTTAATAGATGTAAAGAGCACATGAAGTCTCCTGCCAAGATGCTTATGCCAAATTCTACCAGTGTAGTAAAAGAAAGCATATGTTGGGTAAACCCTCTATGCACAAGAAGGGAAAGATAAAGAGAAGATGACAATTCTCACTCCAACTTGGGGAAGATAGATGTTGAGGAGCAATACTTGACAGAGCAACCTCCCAGGTGGAGAATTGACTAGGAGAGTAGCCTTTCCATTAGAGGGTTCCCTCTTCTGATTTATGAAACACACCAGTACAGAGACAATAATCTTGATGTAGCCACATGCCCCAACACATAAGTCTTGGCTACAACATTCAAATTGATGCACATCCAGAGTCCCGAGTTCCTGGAAAACACTTAGCATTTCTACTAATATCTGTGTGCCTTTGTTTCCTTGGCTATATACGAGTATAGTAGCTCATGGGATTACTGCAAAAGTCAAACACAAACCTTAAAAAATGCCGGAGGACATAAAAGGAGTGGAATGTGCTTATTACTGGAATAATAGCATGGTGATTTCTTTTCAATATAAGAATGTGCTTTCCCTGAAACCTGCAATGACATATAATCCAAACTTTTTTAAATTATTAAGACATTATGTAGATTGTATTATTTGTCCCAATCCTTCACCTCTACTCTGATTTCATGTCTAACTGTTTCTGCCAGTGGAATAGGGTATCAGGAGTAACGTTGTCAGTTCCTTCCCTAGACCCTTTTACCCCTAACAGTATGAGAACATGCCTTAGGAATTCTTCTGATCCAAGGAGATGAGGAGGTACATGAAACAGACAAATAGACTGAGAGTATATGTGTAGAGAATGGTATCACCTCAGGACACCCCAAAACCAAGTTTTCAGTGCAAAGGATATTCACTTGCCCCGAAGGAACAAGAGCAGGGCAAGACAGGAGATAGAGGAGAAGGGAGACATATTTGTCAGCCCCAAAAGGAGGGTGGGGGATGATTGACAAGAAAGGACTGCTTTTAGATAGAGAGGAAACAGATGTAGCCCATAGGGAAATGATGGTTTATAAAGTAAAAGGGTAAACCCCATGTTACTATGAAGTGGTTAATTTTAACTGGGCATGTTAGTTACATGAGTCAAAGGGGGCTTTTTACTGCTGGACTTCAATACTTTGATAGCTGGACCTTGGTGGTCAGCCTCAGGAAGAGGACATAGCCACATAAGGGCACAGACCTCTGTGTCTAGCTTTAGGAATATAATCTAACAGTTTTTAGCAAGGCAGAAAGCATGTTTGCCATGCTCGGGCTGGCAAGAGTCCCTTCAATGTGCATGTGGTTGTTATAACAATACACAGATATTCTCTTGCACATTCTCCTGTAGCTATCTCAGCCATATTCTACATAATCATAGAAAAATAGATTTGAGCAATGATGGTGACATAGCCATGACAATAATGCAAATTGTTCAGCTTTAGCTGTGTGAATAAATCTGTATGTCGAACAAAGCTGACAAAATTATATCTTCAGAAGTACAAAGAAACTAAACTTACTTCATCTTTAATGTATACACTATGGTAACTTAGAATTTGTTTGGTGAGCACTCTAAAATTAAGTAAGAAAATGACTTCCAAAGTGCCTGGTCAATAATGAGCAATCAATATATATTAGTTAAAAGTTATTGAACAAAAACAAAATCAAGCAGTGTTTTGTATTTTTATCTCACTGAAAAAAATATGCCCACTCATAAATCACTTGCCTTTTATCTATAATTAATATTAACATTATTTATTACTATTATGCTTTTATAAGCTAACTGCTGTGTATATGAAAAATGGGTAGATACTTTGATTTTGGGGGTGAATATTTAAAACCTAGGAATTCTGTTTCTGATGACATCTAGAAATATCACTTGGCATTCTCAAACCCAAGAACTTTATATTATGTTATGTTAAATATTTGGAGGAAAGTCTTTCCTCTTCTCAAAGCAGGACAGTAATATAGTAATATTCTCTATTTTCTACATTCTCCAAATGTGTAATGAGTCTAAGCATTGCTTCTTTCTCATCAAACATATTATGTATTGAGGATATTCCCAAAGTCAAAGCGCAGTGGTAATTAAAGATTCATCAGTGAGCAGAATCTTGGATTTCTTTCTCATCTTTTCAACTGTAGTTTGTGCTTATGCTATATTATTTAGATCTGACTTATACCTTAGGAATGGACTAACAGGAAATCTGCTCACTTCTCTGGACCATTTGTTCCATGCCTTCCAAACATTGTTTTCTCATTTGAAGGTATGTTTGTGGGTTTACCAGACCTCAGTATCCTATTGTGGCTTCACTGAAACAGGTAGTCCCAGGCTGAAATTTCTTGCTTACAAACACATTCTGACTCTCCCAGTTTTAGTGGCCATGAAGGGGTCTGCTACTAAGAAAAGAACAAGTGTTGCCATAAAGCTCTCTCTTGATGAGCCCAAAGTATATCCATTTTAGTAATCTGAGTTATTTCTAAAATTATATCAACTCGAATTAGCTGTTATTTCTCCTTTGTTAAAGAAAAAGAACAGAGATGAATTCGTTCCGTGTGCGTGATTCATTTTTATCCTGATAAAGTCTGTCCTCAAATAGCATTTGTAGTCTATCTTCAGCCTACCACTTGTATGTCTCTATTTAAATAGCCTAAAACAACCTATCTTTTCAACTGAGAAAGAATTAACCATTTGAATGTGCATACATGTTCATAGTACTCATAGTCAATAAAACTTAGTACAGCTTTCTTCTGGTGTCTAAGTATCTGGGTAATCTTAAACAGCACTACTTTCCGGGAAGTAAGTAGAAATGGTGGCAGATTAGAGTTCAGTTCTGAGTTACAGATAGTTCCATCCTAAATTAAGACAGTAAATTATTTTTACCTTTCTGTCCCCTTCACTGCTAAAGTCAGGGGTCTGGAGACAGCTCAGCTGCTACAATAGCTTCAGGGCTACTACACTGTTGTAAAACCAATACACACATCTAAAGTGGAAATTTATGGTTGTCATATGATGCAGACTCATGTGATGTTTTGCAGAAGAAAGATCTGTGAGAGGACACTTGATGTTTGGAGAGAGAATAAATGGGACTCACTGGGCAGTGACTGGGCACTTGCATAACTCGTCGTGCAACTCTTTGTTGGACTCCGGTCTTCACTGGTCTTCACTTGTGAGAGAGACACAGCAGAGAACTGGCATTTTGGCTGGTTCTGTTTGTTCCCTCTGACCTGTGACAATTTGGAGGAGGCCTGTCAGTTTCTGCTGGATCATGCTGCCATGAACTGTGTTTGGTGACACATTTGAACTAGACTGTTGATATCCTAACACTATTGAACTTTACTGCTGGTATCCTGACAACGAAGGTTGGAATCTCTCCAAAGAACTGCATCTGAACAGATCTACTTCCCCATGGTCCTATTGCTCATCTTTTCTTCCCTACCTTTGGACAGTGGGCTAAAAGGGGGGGTTGAAGCATTTGAGAACCCTTATTAAAATAGAGTTACTATAGTAAAGCCTACACACATCAGTCACTGTGACAACAACATGAGACAGCAAAATATAGCTAACAGTTTCCTCTGAGATTGAAATATTACATCCTGCAGGCAAGCTCTTTAAGCAGGAAAGTAAATAACTCAAAATAGCTTCAAGAAGTCCCTGAAACTGACAAGATTCTATAGGTCCTTCCCCGTCAGAGTAAGCAATAAAATCTGAGAGTTACTCTCAAGTGCCTTGAATTGAGTGGGAAAAAAAAAGAAAGAAAGAAAAGGGAAGGGAAGGGAAGGGAAGGGAAGGGAAGGGAAGGGAAGGGAAGGGAAGGGAAGGGAAGGGAAGGGAAGGAAAGGAAAGGAAAGGAAAGGAAAGGAAAGGAAAGGAAAGGAAAGGAAAGGAAAGGAAAGGAAAGGAAAGGTAGGAAAGGAAAGGAAAGGAAAGGAAAGGAAAGGAAAGGAAAGGAAAGGAAAGGAAAGGAAAGGAAAGGAAAGGAAAGGAAAGGAAAGGAAAGGAAAGGAAAGGAAAGGAAAGGAAAGGTCTCAGACAAGCTAACCTGCTTTTTGATAGGAACAGAAACTGGCTGAGCTGTCTAGAAGAGAGTTGGATCAACAGTCACTGGTAGGGAAAAATTTTCCAATTTATTGCACTGCCTGCAGCCTAAATGGTGTTCTCCAGACTCTAGAGGAGCTGGGGAGGGCTTTGGTGATGTTGCTATCTTTTAAGTCATATTTGTTCCTGTAAGTAACCTCTCATCCATATTCCTGTAAATAACATCAATAAAACTCCCTAGTTCTAAATTGGACTTTAGTACCCATGCTTTGGTCTGTTGTGAACGCCTACTCTGGAGTCAGTAGACAAGTATATCAAGTCTACTCAGGAAAAAAAAAAAAAAATATATATATATATATATATATATATATATCACACAACAATAGCAGATATGTTAAGAGCTTTAGAGCTATATTTTTGCTCCAATTTTGCTGGTAAAAGACTTTTTAAAAAAAATTACTTGGCTTGACTAACTTCTAAACCTATACATTTAAGGTGCTATCTTTAGCTATCTGATACAAATGGTACATTGCTCATTGACTTAAGTGTAACAGTTAAGAATGTTTTTACAGAGTCTTGCCCAACACCCGCAAGGGTCCACACGGGACTCCCCACGGGACCCTAAGACCTCTGGTGAGTGGATCACAGTGCCTGCCCCAATCCAATCGCGCGGAACTTGAGACTGCGGTACATAGGGAAGCAGGCTACCCGGGCCTGATCTGGGGCACAAGTCCCTTCCGCTCGACTCGAGACTCGAGCCCCGGGCTACCTTGACAGCAGAGTCTTGCCCAACACCCGCAAGGGCCCACACGGGACTCCCCACGGGACCCTAAGACCTCTGGTGAGTGGAACACAGCGCCTACCCCAATCCAATCGCGTGGAACTTGAGACTGCGGTACATAGGGAAGCAGGCTACCCGGGCTTGATCTGGGGCACAAACCCCTTCCACTCCACTCGAGCCCCGGCTACCTTGCCAGCTGAGTCGCCTGACACCCGCAAGGGCCCACACAGGATTCCACACGTGATCCTAAGACCTCTAGTGAGTGGAACACAACTTCTGCCAGGAGTCTGTTTCGAACACCAGATATCTGGGTACCTGCCTTGCAAGAAGAGAGCTTGCCTGCAGAGAATACTCTGCCCACTGAAACTAAGGAGAGTGCTACCCTCCAGGTCTGCTCATAGAGGCTAACAGAGTCACCTGAAGAACAAGCTCTTAACAGTGACAACTAAAACAGCTAGCTTCAGAGATTACCAGATGGCGAAAGGCAAACGTAAGAATCCTACTAACAGAAATCAAGACCACTCACCATCATCAGAACGCAGCACTCCCACCCCACCTAGTCCTGGGCACCCCAACACAACCGAAAATCTAGACCCAGATTTAAAAACATTTCTCATGATGATGATAGAGGACATCAAGAAGGACTTTCATAAGTCACTTAAAGATTTACAGGAGAGCACTGCTAAAGAGTAACAGGCTCTTAAAGAAAAGCAGGAAAACACAGCCAAACAGGTGATGGAAATGAACAAAACCATACTAGAACTAAAAGGGGAAGTAGACACAATAAAGAAAACCCAAAGCGAGGCAACGCTGGAGATAGAAACCCTAGGAAAGAGATCTGGAACCATAGATGCGAGCATCAGCAACAGAATACAAGAAATGGAAGAGAGAATCTCAGGTGCAGAAGATTCCATAGAGAACATCGACACAACAGTCAAAGAAAATACAAAATGCAAAAGGATCCTAACTCAAAACATCCAGGTAATCCAGGACACAATGAGAAGACCAAACCTACGGATAATAGGAATTGATGAGAATGAAGATTTTCAACTTAAAGGGCCAGCTAATATCTTCAACAAAATAATAGAAGAAAACTTCCCAAACATAAAAAAAGAGATGCCCATGATCATACAAGAAGCATACAGAACTCCAAATAGACTGGACCAGAAAAGAAATTCCTCCCGACACATAATAATCAGAACAACAAATGCACTAAATAAAGATAGAATATTAAAAGCAGTAAGGGAGAAAGGTCAAGTAACATATAAAGGAAGGCCTATCAGAATTACACCAGACTTTTCACCAGAGACTATGAAAGCCAGAAGAGCCTGGACAGATGTTATACAGACACTAAGAGAACACAAATGCCAGCCCAGGCTACTATACCCGGCCAAACTCTCAATTACCATAGATGGAGAAACCAAAGTATTCCACGACAAAACCAAGTTCACACAATATCTTTCCACGAATCCAGCCCTTCAAAGGATAATAACAGAAAAGAAGCAATACAAGGACGGAAATCACGCCCTAGAACAACCAAGAAAGTAATCATTCAACAATCCTTAATATCTCTTAATATCAATGGACTCAATTCCCCAATAAAAAGACATAGACTAACAGACTGGCTACACAAACAGGACCCAACATTCTGCTGCTTACAGGAAACCCATCTCAGGGAAAAAGACAGACACTACCTCAGAGTGAAAGGCTGGAAAACAATTTTCCAAGCAAATGGACTGAAGAAACAAGCTGGAGTAGCCATTTTAATATCGGATAAAATCGACTTCCAACCCAAAGTTATCAAAAAAGACAAGGAGGGACACTTCATACTCATCAAAGGTAAAATCCTCCAAGAGGAACTCTCAATTCTGAATATCTACGCACCAAATGCAAGGGCAGCCACATTCATTAGAGACACTTTAGTAAAGCTCAAAGCATACATTGCACCTCACACAATAATAGTGGGAGACTTCAACACACCACTTTCTTCAAAGGACAGATCGTGGAAACAGAAACTAAACAGGGACACAGTGAAACTAACAGAAGTTATGAAACAAATGGACCTGACAGATATCTACAGAACATTTTATCCTAAAACAAAAGGATATACCTTCTTCTCAGCACCTCACGGGACCTTCTCCAAAATTGACCATATAATTGGTCACAAAACAGGCCTCAATAGATACAAAAATATTGAAATTGTCCCATGTATCCTATCAGACCACCATGGCCTAAGACTGATCTTCAATAACAACATAAATAATGGAAAGCCAACATTCACGTGGAAACTGAATAACACTCTTCTCAATGATACCTTGGTCAAGGAAGGAATAAAGAAAGAAATTAAAGACTTTTTAGAGTTTAATGAAAATGAAGCCACAACGTACCCAAACCTATGGGACACAATGAAAGCATTTCTAAGAGGGAAACTCATAGCGCTGAGTGCCTCCAAGAAGAAACGGGAGACAGCACATACTAGCAGCTTGACAACACATCTAAAAGCCCTAGAAAAAAAGGAAGCAAATTCACCCAAGAGGAGTAGACGGCAGGAAATAATCAAACTCAGGGGTGAAATCAACCAAGTGGAAACAAGAAGAACTATTCAAAGAATTAACCAAACGAGGAGTTGGTTCTTTGAGAAAATCAACAAGATAGATAAACCCTTAGCTAGACTCACTAAAGGGCACAGGGACAAAATCCTAATTAACAAAATCAGAAATGAAAAGGGAGACATAACAACAGATCCTGAAGAAATCCAAAACACCATCAGATCCTTCTACAAAAGGCTATACTCAACAAAACTGGAAAACCTGGAAGAAATGGACAAATTTCTGGACAGATACCAGGTACCAAAGTTGAATCAGGATCAAGTTGACCATCTAAACAGTCCCATATCACCTAAAGAAATAGAAGCAGTTATTAATAGTCTCCCAACCAAAAAAAGCCCAGGACCAGATGGGTTTAGTGCAGAGTTCTATCAGACCTTCAAAGAAGATCTAATTCCAATTCTGCACAAACTATTTCACAAAATAGAAGTAGAAGGTACTCTACCCAACTCATTTTATGAAGCCATTATTACTCTGATACCTAAACCACAGAAAGATCCAACAAAGATAGAGAACTTCAGACCAATTTCTCTTATGAATATCGATGCAAAAATCCTCAATAAAATTCTCGCTAACCGAATCCAAGAACACATTAAAGCAATCATCCATCCTGACCAAGTAGGTTTTATTCCAGGGATGCAGGGATGGTTTAATATACGAAAATCCATCAATGTAATCCATTATATAAACAAACTCAAAGACAAAAACCACATGATCATCTCGTTAGATGCAGAAAAAGCATTTGACAAGATCCAACACCCATTCATGATAAAAGTTTTGGAAAGATCAGGAATTCAAGGCCCATACCTAAACATGATAACAGCAATCTACAGCAAACCAGTAGCCAACATCAAAGTAAATGGAGAGAAGCTGGAAGCAATCCCACTAAAATCAGGGACTAGACAAGGCTGCCCACTTTCTCCCTACCTTTTCAACATAGTACTTGAAGTATTAGCCAGAGCAATTCGACAACAAAAGGAGATCAAGGGGATACAAATTGGAAAAGAGGAAGTCAAAATATCACTTTTTGCAGATGATATGATAGTATATATAAGTGACCCTAAAAATTCTACCAGAGAACTCCTAAACCTGATAAACAGCTTCGGTGAAGTAGCTGGATATAAAATAAACTCAAACAAGTCAATGGCCTTTCTCTATACAAAGAATAAACAGGCTGAGAAAGAAATTAGGGAAACAACACCCTTCTCAATAGTCACAAATAATATAAAATATCTTGGCGTGACTCTAACTAAGGAGGTGAAAGATCTGTATGATAAAAACTTCAAATCTCTGAAGAAAGAAATTAAAGAAGATCTCAGAAGATGGAAAGATCTCCCATGCTCATGGATTGGCAGGATCAACATTGTAAAAATGGCTATCTTGCCAAAAGCAATCTACAGATTCAATGCAATCCCCATCAAAATTCCAACTCAATTCTTCAACGAATTGGAAGGAGCAATTTGCAAATTTGTCTGGAATAACAAAAAACCTAGGATAGCAAAAAGTCTTCTCAAGGATAAAAGAACTTCTGGCGGAATCACCATGCCAGACCTAAAGCTTTACTACAGAGCAATTGTGATAAAAACTGCATGGTACTGGTATAGAGACAGACAAGTAGACCAATGGAATAGAATTGAAGATCCAGAAATGAACCCACACACCTATGGTCACTTGATCTTCGACAAGGGAGCTAAAACCATCCAGTGGAAGAAAGACAGCATTTTCAACAATTGGTGCTGGCACAACTGGTTGTTATCGTGTAGAAGAATGCGAATCGATCCATACTTATCTCCTTGTACTAAGGTCAAATCTAAGTGGATCAAGGAACTTCACATAAAACCAGAGACACTGAAACTTATAGAGGAGAAAGTGGGGAAAAGCCTTGAAGATATGGGCACAGGGGAAAAATTCCTGAACAGAACAGCAATGGCTTGTGCTGTAAGATCGAGAATCGACAAATGGGACCTAATGAAACTCCAAAGTTTCTGCAAGGCAAAAGACACCGTCAATAAGACAAAAAGACCACCAACAGATTGGGAAAGGACCTTTACCTATCCTAAATCAGATAGGGGACTAATATCCAACATATATAAAGAACTCAAGAAGGTGGACTTCAGAAAATCAAATAACCCCATTAAAAAATGGGGCTCAGAACTGAACAAAGAATTCTCACCTGAGGAATACCGAATGGCAGAGAAGCACTTGAAAAAATGTTCAACATCCTTAATCATCAGGGAAATGCAAATCAAAACAACCCTGAGATTCCACCTCACACCAGTCAGAATGGCTAAGATCAAAAATTCAGGTGACAGCAGATGCTGGCGAGGATGTGGAGAAAGAGGAACACTCCTCCATTGTTGGTGGGAGTGCAGGCTTGTACAACCACTCTGGAAATCAGTCTGGCGGTTCCTCAGAAAACTGGACATAGTACTACCGGAAGATCCAGCAATACCTCTCCTGGGCATATATCCAGAAGATGCCCCAACAGGTAAGAAGGACACATGCTCCACTATGTTCATAGCAGCCTTATTTATAATAGCCAGAAGCTGGAAAGAACCTAGATGCCCCTCAACAGAGGAATGGATACAGAAAATGTGGTACATCTACACAATGGAGTACTACTCAGCTATTAAAAAGAATGAATTTATGAAATTCCTAGCCAAATGGATGGACCTGGAGGGCATCATCCTGAGTGAGGTAACACATTCACAAAGAAACTCACACAATATGTATTCACTGATAAGTGGATATTAGCCCCAAACCTAGGATACCCAAGATATAAGATATAATTTGCTAAACACATGAAACTCAAGGAGAATGAAGACTGACGTGTGGACACTATGCCCCTCCTTAGATTTGGGAACAAAACACCCATGGAAGGAGTTACAGAGACGGAGTTTGGAGCTGAGATGAAAGGATGGACCATGTAGAGACTGCCATAGCCAGGGATCCACCCCATAATCAGCATCCAAACGCTGACACCATTGCATACACTAGCAAGATTTTATTGAAAGGACGCAGATGTAGCTGTCTCTTGTGAGACTATGCCGGGGCCCAGCAAACACAGAAGTGGATGCTCACAGTCAGCTAATGGATGGATCATAGGGCTCCCAATGGAGGAGCTAGAGAAAGTAGCCAAGGAGCTAAAGGGATCTGCAACCCTATAGGTGGAACAACATTATGAGCTAACCAGTACCCCGGAGCTCTTGACTCTAGCTGCATATATATCAAAAGATGGCCTAGTCGGCCATCACTGGAAAGAGAGGCCCATTGGACTTGCAAACTTTATATGCCCCAGTACAGGGGAATACCAGGGCCAAAAAGGGGGAGTGGGTGGGCAGGGGAGTGGGGGTGGGTGGATATGGGGGACTTTTGGTATAGCATTGGAAATGTAAATGAGTTAAATACCTAATAAAAAATGGAAAAAAAAAAAAAGAATGTTTTTACTGATGTTAATGCTTTAACAAACTTGGTGTTGTTTGGTCTTTGTAAAAGCTCTCAATAGAAGTTTATGTGGGCTATTAGTGTATACTATAAATATAGAAAATGAGGGGCTAATGCCAAACATTTCTCCAGATGAGCTTCCTAATTCTCAGCCAGTGCATTTTAGTTGGCCAGCATTTTCCAAGTGGCTTCTGTAGAAAACAAACATGTGATCTGAAAATGATGTTGCTTTGGTCTTGATGGCAGGTGTACTCCAGAAATAAACATTAGAGTAAATTACCCAATGTGATCATGTGGGATCAAGAGTTAGGCAGACTCCTGGATAAGCAGCTGTTAGGTAGACAACAGGACCATGACTGGGTAATAAAGATGGTCAACTTTCAAGAAAGCCAGCTTCTCCCTCATCCTCCTGACCTGAGGAAAAAAAGCCTGGCACCTAAAACCAAAGGCATTATGGGCTTTTTCTCCAGCCAGCAGAGCCCTCTGTTGCTACATGGTTCTACAATTTCAAGGTCAAATAAGGATATATTTGCACAACAGTTGTGGGCCAATCAGCCATCCTGTCTTCAAACTAACCAGCCATAAATTATGGAGGAAGAGCCTTTAAAGACTTAGAAAGCCCTAGCTATGGTGAGAATTCGGGAATTTTGGTTTCTTTAAAAAACACAGAAATACTCTAAGAATGTGTTTTTGTTTTAATCTTAGATGTGGGAACATGGGTTGCTT
Source organism: Mus musculus (assembly GCF_000001635.26). Taxonomy (NCBI): domain Eukaryota; kingdom Metazoa; phylum Chordata; class Mammalia; order Rodentia; family Muridae; genus Mus; species Mus musculus. The sequence continues at coordinate 57,910,006 of NC_000078.6, read as the reverse complement.
CAGACTGTCTAAAGACTATGATCTGTCTTATGCTCTACCAGAAGCATGCTTTTGCTATCTGAATACGGTTTCTTGCAATTGTGTGATGTTTTCATAGGGCACACAAGTGCTAGGGCCCCCGAGAAGTGTGGTAGGTGGTTGTTGGTTGTTTAGGGAGTTTGGCTGCAGTTTATTAGTAGCCATGGTCAAAGAAGAAACAAATGGAAAGAAATCAGATTCAGGGATTTTTCTAATTCCTCTTTTCCCTCTAGTCTTGTTTCTCTCCTATCTGGTGTTAGGGGGTGAAATGGGGGAGATAAAAGAAGAACCCCAAAAGCAACAAAGACCAGTTACACACAGCCTTTGAGAAGAGACTGGAATTTTGGCTTCCCAATTCCCCTTTCTGCTCTGGGGAGGGGCTTCCTCTTTGGCCCTACTGCATGTGTGTTTCCTAGTCCCCAATAATATGCCTTTCTTCAGCTGCTACTTCTATCTGCTCTTGTCTGCTGTGTTCAATATTTATCTGTTTCTACCTGTCAAGCTCAAATTTTTTATTGCCTATTAATTCTTTAACTGGCAGAGAAAGCAAACCTGATTAAGACCCATAGATGGTAACAGCACTATTAAGGTAAGGCTTTGGGGTAGTAATTAAGTTCTGAGAAAATAAGTAAGTTGAGGACTCATGAATGGGACTCATGACATCACTGTGAAAGAGGTCTAGGGAGCCACTTTGATGCTTCTGTCATTTGAATTCATGTTAGGAAGTGCTCATCCTGAAAGAAGAGAACAGCCCTCATCTAGTGTCTTGATCTTGGACTTTATATCCTCCAGAACTAGAATCAATAAATGTTCATTGTTTAAAGATACTCTATGTATGGCATTTTGTTGTAGTATCTTGAGTAGACAAAGACAATTGCTATATAATATAGGTTCATATTTTAAGACATTGAGATTCTCTAAAACAAAGGAAAAAAATTTAAAGTTACTTAATTAAATGAAAATCTATGTATTTGAAGAAAATATTTTCAAATGACTCATCTGTTAAGAAGACTTTTATGCAAAATAGGCAAAGAGCTTTCAAGTTCAATAATACAAGAAGAAATCTGATTTTAATATGGATCATAATTGTCAATAGACATCTCACCCCCCCCCAAAAAAAAGGAATGCTGATATCAACTAAGTATATGGAACTATGTGACAAGTCATGTCATCAGGTAAGTGAAAAGCAGTAAAAAAGCTACTACATATCTATTAGAACAGCCAATCTCCAGAGCACAGGTAGCACCATACTCTGGAAGATACAGGGAGCAACAATTAACATCTACTCATCACTGGTAGGAATGCCAAATGGAACATAAGTTTTGGAAGAAAACGTGTAGCTTTATTGCAAAAGATGGACATAGAGTTATCATGTGATCCAGCAATGAAGTTCCTTGATATGGACATAAAGAGTTACAAAGTAAATCCACACAAAACCTTCACATGGATGTTTATTTCACCATTGCTCATAATTTTTAAGTCTTAGAAAACACGTAAATGTCCTTCAATAAGTAAATGAATAATTAAACTGTGGTATATCCTGAGAGTGGAATATTAGCATTAATATTAGCATTAATATTAGCATTAAAACGACTTGAGCAATCAATTGATGAAAACCATGAAGAAAGATGCAAATGCATATTTCTAAGAAAAGGAAGCTGACCTGGAAAGACTGCATAGATGATTTTCAAATACTGGATATTCTGGAAAATTTAGAGCCCCGAAAATAATCAAAAGAGCAGAGTTTTACCGGGGTCAGAGAAGAGGAGAGGACACATTCAGCGCACACAGTTGAATCTGGGGTCAATTAACTACTCTGTGGACTATGATGTTGGTTACAAGTTATAGTGCATTTGTCTAATCCCACAAACAATAAAACACCAATAGTAAAGCCTAAATCATGTTCTCTGGGTAATAATGGCATGGTATGCCATTGTAAGCTCAGCTATTGTGACAAATTCACTACATTATAGGGGACATAGCCAGTGGGAGGGCCTGGGTTTGTTGGGAGCAACAATTAGCTAAGTGTTTTGTTCTCTGTTGTACTGAGTCTAAAACCACTCATTTTAAAATTTGTATCCTATAGTTGAGATTTTAATATATTTACGTCATTCCTCTCTTGTCTTTCATTCCTCCAAATCCTTCTGTATACCTCCTCTAGCTCTCTTTCAAGTCTATGGCCTCTGCTTTCACTGTAATTACATGTATATATGTATTGTATTGTATCTACATATATGTTGTTCAATACAACCTGCTCGGTGTGTAGACTGTTACTTGCGTATGTTCTCAGGGCTGGCCGTAGGTACTGGGTAGTGCCTCAGTGCGCTTCTCTCTTTCCCAGACTCTCAGCATCCTTTGGGTGCCTGGACTTCCTTGTCTGGAGTTGAGACCTCCTGAGCTTTTCTCTTAACAACAATTAAAGGAAAAAGAAACCATGAATAAAAAAAGAGCAAGGTGGTAGTAAGTGGAGGGTTTGGAGGGAGGGAAGAGAAAGAGTCTCCTTTTTCAATTTAATTTAAATTAATAACTTTCCAATTATTAGTATCAAAAACTAAAAATGATTCTAAATAACAATAAATAAGTGCTAGCTAAAAAATCCATGTTACACAAACTTTATGAACTACTTTAGGGATCATGTTTTAGAACTTAATGATCAAAGGCAAGGTCTATATTTTATTTGTTTGAGCTATGCTAGGGGCTAAATAGTTTCAAAAACTTAGTAAAGTTGGTATGTTCACCCCAATACATCAGTATGTGGCCTGACTTTAAAAGAAGGCCATTACAGACCTCTAATTAATTAAGATAAAATTATACCAGGACAGCAAGGTCATAAATTCCTGTCATATAAACCATGATGTATGTGCTACTGTGTTACCTCAGGAAACTAACAAAGATAAGAATAAAGAAATGTAATGATTCCTTTAGCACATAGTTACCCAATGCCTCTCTTCCATTCTGTGTGGAAAAAAAGAATGGCATAAACCCTTGCTTCTGTGTATATGATATTCTTGCAAGGAAGATGAGACTCTAATAAATACCAAATATTACTTATCTTTATATTTAGAGGAAAAGTGGACTCAAGAGAGATTTGGCCAGAATACAAAAAGCATGTCTTATCCACGAGTACAATTAGGAATTCCAGAAGGTGACATTGTATGCCTCTAGAGTGACAATACATGCCACTGAATGTATTGATCTTTTATTCCCAAACTTTTCTAAACTTACTATTTTAGTTTGTTTAGTTTAGTGTAGTTTAGTTTAGTTTGTGTTTTCTTTGGGCTTCATTAGATTTTTGTACATATAAGATTATATCTTAGAACAATACTTGAACATCTTAGAAAGAAGCCTGTTTACTTACTCTTTTCAAATCTACATACTTTTATTCCTTCACTATTGAATATGATATAGCTAGAGACTTTTGGGGGAAGGGGAGAAGAGTCTCACTAGGTAGCCCAAGCTGGTCTGATTTTATTATCCAACTTTAAAAGTTGTCCTTAGAATAATTTTAATACCTGAGTTGTAAAAGAAGTTATAAAATGTCCGTTTTAAATAATAATCATTATTCTATAACTTTAATTTCAAATGGAGTATTAGGAAAAGTTATATTTCTTATTATTGTGTTATATCAAAGACTAATTTTAAAATCCATTAACCCAAGTACTACATAAAAGCTGTCTTCAAGGACACCAGAAGTGTCTGAATGTGTTTACCACTTTTTAGGATTTACCCACATACATGGACTTCCTGTTTAAATCTACCATCTACCAACTGTAATTATAGTAAAAGATTTTTACAGTAATCTATTATTGGCTCATTTGGTCAGCCAAGATGGCAAAGGGCAAGGTCATTTGATTTATGTTTGTTGGGCAACAGAACCATGAGAAAAGAGGACATACAGAAATTACTAGAAACTCTGGAACGAGGTGACTTTAATCTCAAATCCACTATGCGTATATGATGCTTCTAGTCAATCTATTTAAATCTCTGTATTTAGTCCCAGCAAGTATAAAGATTATATCTAACTCGTAAGGCAGTTGTACAATTTTCATAACAACATATTGAAAGCACTCAGAATCAACATACCAGTTTCTGCTATTACTATTGTTCTTATTATGGTAGAAAGGGGTTAATGAATGTTATTTCACTGATGTCAGAATTTCTAAGTATTGTATTAGAGAAATTCTTAACTCTCAGCATCTACATTTCAGATGCTATCGCTTTCTAGTAGCCTCAAGGCTGATGATTTGGCCTGAAGGAAAATATAACCAAAGCAGTTGACACAAGACTGTGGCCTCGGGCTTAAACCCTTAGGCTCTGCAGATTTTCTGGTTTTAACTACTTGGGAGATTAGCAGTTAACAGATGAATCTTGCTGTTTTTTGACATCTCTTTTAAGGGCAAAAATAGCTTTGAAGATTTTTTCTGGAATCGTAAGTGCTCCCACCTCTTTTCCCATTTAGCTATTGAATATAAGCAGGGTAGGAAGAATTTCTGATAGTTTCTTCTGTTAGTACGATAGCAATTATTATTTAATTTACTGAATGCTAGATACTGTTAACATACTAATTCTTCAAACTTTCTTCAAAGCTATTGACTTAACAGCATTAATAATGTTAGACCACTAAGTCTGTTTCCCATATTGGTAGAATTTGTCCCCCTTGGGTAAGGTTTCAAGTGAAAAACTTCAAAGAATATAAAGGATAAAAACAACTTCACACAACATATCTGTACAGAAGGCTCATACAACAAACTCATGAAGCAGCCAGCTTTGAGATTAGAAGAGACCATTTATAGCTAAAGCTAAAAAGCAGATCCTGATTTTATCACTAAATTGCGTGACTCCTGAAGTAGTCAGTGTGAGTGGCATCTGATCTGTCATAAAAAGCTGAACTCAAGCATCTTCTTTCTGCTCACAGGAGCCGTTTCTCACTTAGTTTTCCCTTTTGCTCTTGGAAAGGAAAGGAGAAAATGGAATAAACACTAGGTGAGGAACAGAAAAAAAAATGCTCTGAGTTTTCCTGAAGATAAAAGGTATCTATCTACTCAGCCAACACACAGTCAACATGTAGATGCTCAAATTGGGATAATAGCAAATACAAGTGACCTTGGATGCTATGGAAAAAGAGTTCAGTGCCCTCTGGTGGATCATGAAAAGGGGCCATTTGCTTTTCCTTCTGAGTCCTAAGAGCTCAGGATACCAGCCGTGCCTGCTTCCACTTCTTCCCTTGGCTTCCTTTGGTTTTCTTATCTGTATATTTTTCTGAATTATAACACTGTCAGCTTAGGATTGATTTGCAGAAGATAGAAAACTACTTTCAGAGCAAAGGAGATTTGAAAAGGAGACCCAGGTTTCCTCAAACAAGCAGGCTGTATGTTGGCCTTTGAGAAATGGCTTTGATAGAGCCCCTTCTGAACTTCTCTGCCTGAGCACCTGCTTGCCTTAAGGAAGTGCGGTAATTATGTTTCTCATAGCATCTGTCTTCAACAGCCCACTCTTAGCTTTGCTTTAAATCCTGACTCCCAGTTGCTATAAAATTATCATTTAGATAGAAGAATTCTGCTGGGGTTTGGGGTCTGATTTTCACAAATAACTACAGAAAAAAATTAAAACTATATTTTTATTTTTAAAATTTTAATTTCACATTAAAAGAAAACTTACCAGAAGTGCATTTGATTGTCCAGATCAAATGACATTTGTACTGTGAGCATAGTGAGTATATGAAATGAAAATCTTAGCAATCTGGTATAGTTTGCCAGTCAGAAGACATATTAGAACATTTACTCAGATTCCATATAGCAAATTACTTATGGGTTATAAAGTCATTTCTTTAATGGGCCATGAATTCAATTGATTTTTAGTAAAATATAACAGAATGAAACAGAACATATATCACTAGATTTTGTGCAGATAATGAGTTTGATTTTGTAAAGTCTTTTATTATGCAAAGTAAGCACATAGACATATATTGGATCAATATTTTGATAGTCACTTCACTAAATGGAGATAGAATACATTTTGAACATCAATATCCAACGTAAACTGTGAAGATGAAATTATATTTAAAATAACTTTATATGTTTTCTATGGTTACCATGGTAAATACACAAGGTTAGTGCCTCAAAGCAACATGAATTTAGTCTATACTCCTATAGTCAAGAAGTCTAAATATGAGTCTCAAGCTAACATCACAATGCTTTCACATCTGCATTCCTGTCTAGAGGTTTAGCAGATGGGACAGGGCCACTGCCTTTTCGTTTTCTGAGGTTTTGTTTTGTTTTTGACTTGGGCTTTGTTTTGTTTTGTTTTTCAACTCAGAGTTTCTCTGTGTAGCCCTGGTTGTTCTGGAACACACTCTGTAGACTAGGTTGTCCATGAACTCTCAGAGATTTGCCTCCAGAGTGCTAGGATTAAAGGTGTGCACCACCACTGCTCATAGGCTACCCATCCTCAGTCTAGAATCTTCATTTCTACATTTCCAGCTGGTCTTTCTCTTTCCTGAGCTTCTAGAATCCCTGTCTATGGATTCCAAGTCCCCACTGCCTCACAGTCTTCCTGGGCAGTGGCACTTTCAGGATTCGCTGCTGCTCTCAGAAAAGCTGTGGGACTGGCCTGGCTTCTCCTCGGAGCTTGCTGATTTCCAAGGAGTCTCTTTGCTTGCTTGCCCCACTCTTTTGAAAGGTTGCTAGGCAGCATGGTTTTCATGGCTTTACTCCTTTGCTGTTTGGATTTTGTGTTTCATAAGTAATTCATCCCTTATTGTAGAGATGTTCAGTTTCTGCTGGTGCTACTTTTTTCCTAAATAATTAAATGTAATAAAAGGAACTTACACTTATCCTTCTCAATTTTTTCTCATTATTTTTGAGAATTTTATACAATGAAGTGTGGTTTATATGTAGTCTCATCTCCCTCATTCAGTTTCCTTCTTATCCCACATCACACCTCCTTCCCAAGTTCATGTTGTTTTCTTGTTTTCATAGTCTATTAAATCCATTTAGTGCCCCAAATACATGCATAGACATGAGAGCATTAATAAAAGCATGGGAATCTACCAGCAGCAACATCATCAAAAGGGAAAAATTCATCCTCCCTATTATATTTAAAAATGCTCTAAGGAAACAAAATACTTTTTATGCTAATTAAAATTTTAGAAATAAAAAGTTCTTTATTTCTTATTTGTTTCACTTCCAGGACCTGCAACCCCATCAAAATATATCCCATGACCACAAAATAATAAAAAAAAAATAGATAAAAGAAACAGACCATCTCATACCCATTTCAGATAGCTACTATTTAAAACAAAGGGGCGAAGGAAGGTGAAAGCCGGAAATAGCAAGTGATAGTAAAGAGAGTGAACAATTGGGATGGTGTCCACTGTTGACAGCGCTATAGGCAGTGCAGCCAAGATAGAAAATAGCATGCATGTTCCCATGAGAGCAACAAACACAGATAGCATGTGTCTTATGGTTTCATAGCTGTGAAGGGGCACCATGTCCAAGACAACTATTTTTTTTAATTTTTAATAATATTTACTTAATATAAATATATAAATACTTAACTATTTAATAATATATTTTAATACTCATTAGGTTTTTTTTGGTTTTTTTGATTTATGTTTTATTGCATTGTGATGAGAAAAGATACATAATTTCAATTTATCTGAATTTGTTAACAATTAAAAATATAGTTTGAGGGTGTGGTGGCACACACCTTTAATCCCAGCACTCGAGAGGAAGAGGCAGATTTCTGAGTTGGAGGCCATCCTGGTCTTCAAAGTGAGTTCCAGGACAGCCAGGGCTATACAGAGAAACCCTGTCTCAACCCCCCCCCAATATATATATATATATATATATTGAATAAATAGACTTCTTTCCCTTTGTACCCCAACTCCTCCCGGAGAGCCCCCACCCCTTCAAACCCTGCAATACTTTTCATATTTTATCATATTCTTTAAATTTATAAAATATTGTAACAACAAAAATGAGTATATAAAAGTTGTCTGATATAAAACAACAATTAATTGAACAGTCTTATGTAAATGTTTGTCTACAGAAATACTGAAAATACATATGTTTTTCTCAATATAAATTTTAAATAACTCCAGACATATTAACTGTATGATATTTTAAAATAATATATCACTATTATTTTTTTAGTGAACATAAATAAAGTCTTTTTGTTTGTTTTGTTTTTAGTATAGCTTAAAATCTTGGCTTACTGTGGTACAAACACAAAATAAGAACAGTTTTTGGATATTGGAGTTCATTGTAAAAAGGCTGTACTTGAATGTCCCTCACATCACAAAAGCAGTTTACCTCCATAGGAGATAAGCTAAGAGTTGACAGTTCTGCTGTACCAAGGAATGAATTGTAGGCACAATTTTTGGATAGAGATTTCCTGCTACGGTCAAAGCTATTTGACTTGACTGATTGTTGTCATTCTCAACCTGCAGGGAACAGGTTACATTCATTTAAGAAATGGTGTGTGTATTAAGATGGTCTATCCATGAAGTCATTCATCAACTGTTTCAATGAACAATGGTTCTGCTTGGAGGGTGGCACAGACGTTGAGGGTAAGATTATGGTTCATTGGCTGTGATGACTTTGAAAAGCATTCATCTCAGAAGAAGAGTAACTTATAAGTTCCTCTTCTTCAAAATTTATACAATAATTATAAATATAAAGCAAAGCCTTCAGTCTCACTCTTTGCTGTTCTCTTACAAGCCACCTCCCAAATTAATTGTCTATGTTTCTTTTGGCTGTATATGTAATTTTGAAATATGTAAGCTGTTCTGAAAACCATAGTATTGTGTAAAAACATCAAATAAACAATCCTACTAATAGAGAGGCTGAGATAGGAGGAGCGTGATTTCAACCATTATGTGGCAAACAGCAAGACCCTGTCATTTACAAATAAGCAGAAAGTGTATATGAATTGTACAATATTAGACCTATTCCTCCCATTATCAAATTAGAGAGACCATGGATGACAGCCGACAAATTTCTAATTCCTCATATTTTTTAATTTCAATTGGTTAGGATATGTTGGAAATATTAATTTTCATATTAAGAGATATTAAGGAAAAGTCATTATTATTCCTGTTAATTTTCTTGTTAGAGATGGAATTATGTTTGTATGGGTTTGTTGAAAGATTACTTTCTTGCTTCTTCTAGGGTATAATTTCCCTCCTTCTGTTGGAGTTTTCCCTTTATTATCCTTTGAAGGGCAGGATTCATGGAGAGATATTGTGTGAATTTGGTTTTGTCATGGAATACCTTAGTTTCTCCATCTAAGGTAATTGAGAGTTTTGCTGGGTATAGTAGCCTGGGCTGGCATTTGTGTTCTCTTAGGGTCTGTATGACATCTGCCCAGGATCTTCTAGCTTTCATAGTTTCTGTTGAAAAGTGTGGTGTAATTCTGATAGGTCTGCCTTTATATGTTTAGTAACCTTTTTCCCTTACTGCTATTTAAATTCTTTCTTTGTTTAGTGCATTTGGTGTTTTAGTTATTATTTGATGGGAGGAAATTCTTTTCTGTTCCAATCTATTTAGAGTTCTGTAGGCTTCTTGTATTTTCATGGGCATCTCTTTCTTTAGGTTGGGGAATGTTTCTTCTATAATTTTGTTGAAGATATTTACTGTCCTTTAAGTTGGGAATCTCCACTCTCTTCTATACCTATTATCCTTAGGCTTGGTCTTCTTATTGTGTCCTGGATTTTCTGAATATTTTGGGTTAGGAGCTTTTTGCATTTTGCATTTTCTTTGACTGTTGTGTCAATGTTTTCTATGGTATCTTCTTCCCCTGAGATTCTCTCTTCTATCTCTTGTATTCTGTTGGTGATGCTTGCATCTATGACTCCTGATCTCGTTCCTAGGTTTTCTAACTCCAGGGTTGTCTCCTTTTGTGATTTCTTTATTGTTTCTAGTTCCATTTTTAGATCCTGGATGGTTTTGTTCCTTTCCTTCACCTGTTTGATTGTGTTTTCCTATAACTCTTTAAGGGATTTTTGTGTTTCCTCTTTATGGGCTTCTAGCTGTTTACCTGTGTTCTCCTGTATTTCTTTAAGGGAGTTATTTATGTCCTTCTTAATGTCTTCTATCATCATCATGAGAAGTGATTTTTAGGTCTGAATATTGCTTTTACAGTGTGTTGGAGTATCCAGGACTTGCTATGGTGGGAGAATTGGCTTCTGGTGATGCCAAGTATCCTTGGTTTCTGTTGTTTATGTTCTTATGCTTCCCTTCTGTCATCTGGTTATCTCTAGTGCTACCTGCCCTAGCTATGTCTGACTGGAGCCTGTCCTTCCTGTGATCTTGGTTGTGTCAGAACTCCTCCAAGTCAAGATGTCTCTGTGATCCTGTGATTCTGGGTGTGTCCAAGCTCCTGGGAATCAAGCTGCCTTTGGGACATTGAGACCCTGGTGTGACCAAGTTCCTGGGATCCTGGTAATCCTCTGATCCTGGGTGCGTTGGGGCACCTGGGAGTGGAACTGCCTCTGGGTGTTGTGAGGCTGGCTGTGGAGTTTGTGCCCAAGGTCTGCTCAGGGTGCCAGCCCAGACAAACTGGCCAAAGACAATTCTTATAAAGGAAAACATTTAATTGGGGCTGACTTGCCATTTCAGAAGTTCAGTCCATTATCATCATAGTGGGAAGTAAGAGGGGTAGAGGAGCCAAGAGTTCTACATCTTGGTCAAAAAAACAACAGAACAGGACTGTCTTTCACCTGAAGCCAGGAAGAAGGTCAGTTCCTTGCTGATTGCAGCCTGAGCTTAGTAGACCTCAAAGCCTACCTACATAGTGATACACTTCCTCGAACAAAGCCACACCTTCTCTAATAAGGCCACACCTCCTAATAATGCCACTCCCCGTGGACCAAGCATTCAAACACATGAATCTAGGGGGGACTAAACCTATTCAAACTAGCATTTGCATTTCTAAAAATTAAAAGTAACCTGCTAAAGATATATTTGTCAAACCATGCTTATAGCTCTATTATTCATAATAGCCAGAAGATGAGCACAAGCCAACAGTCCATCGATGTATAAACAAATGTGGCAAGTACACAGACTGTTGAACCTTTGAAAGGAAGGGTGTTCTGAGTTCTGTCAAGCTCTGCATGAATGAGCCCTTTGGAACCTTTGCTAACTGATATATACCAATCAAATATTTAATTCCACCCAAGTAAAGTACCAAAAGGACTAAAATTTCTCTAAATTTTTACAGAAAGTAGAATGGTGATTAATCAAGAGTGGAGATCTGTTATTTCATTAGCTGAGGGAGTTGCATATTTGCAAGATGAAGAATCCTGGTATATGGTTACACAGCAGTATGAATGGATTTAAACATGGCTCAACTGGTACACTTAGGAATGGTTAAGATGGTAAATTTAATGTTATATGCTTAAGCCTTGGGGTTTTTTTTCTCTAATATTTAAAACATGCACAAGATCTGGAGTTTCCTCCACTATGCTCCTGCAGTAAGCAGTACCATCACATAGCTAGCAATTCAAACCATTGTGGGGGGACGTGGGGTTTGTTTTTTGAGGTCTAGACCCAAGTAGTTGAGGCTAGACCCATGTAGGTGAGTCCGTCCTGGAACTACCTATATAGCTTAAATTTCTGAAAACGCCTGCCTAGCTTCCCTAATATTGGAATTAAAGGTCTGTGAGCCAGTCTTGACTCTCCTAATTCACAGCCACTCTTATTTCTATGTAAGTCCTAATCTGCTGTTTTCTTCCTCTCCATGGACTAAATCTTGGCTCTCTTCCCCACATCGCCTGTGTGCTTTCCATCAGCATCTGTGCTAATTCAATCACTACACTGCATCCAGATAAACAGAAAGGATTTCATTACTTCCTTAGGAAAATTCAAACATCTGAAATAGGACTCACAAACAAGAGCTACACAGCCCAGCCAATGTTTCTCCCCATCCCATCAACCCTTACTTCTAGCCAACTCACCCTGGAGCCAGAGAGACTGGCTCTGGGCTCCAGGTCAATCAAATGCTCATGGTTTTGAAAGATGTTTCAGCAAGGCCATCGCTCTTCTACCCTCTTGCACAATTCAGCTCTAATCTTCATTAAATGCTTTTTGATTTGTTCTGCAACGTCCTCAGCCATGATTCACCAGCCCTAGCAAGTACATTAATAGCAAGAAAAAAAGCTATTATGGGCTTTTAACAATATGAGTCCCCAGAAAAACAGAACATATTTTAGCCTCTGAAATGTCCATCTTTTTAAAATGCAGTAATGAAAAGATAATTTGATCTCCCAGACATTCCAATCACATTTTCTCATAATCTACTCTCTCATATTCTCTATTGGCCTTGCTCTCATATATTATTAATAAAAAACAGTAATAAAAATTCTGTCTCTTATACTCAAATCTGCACCGCTTCAGCTCAGGGGGTATTCTGTTTTGTTCTGTTCTGTTTTGGTTTGGTTTTGTTGGTTTGGTACCTTTGTCTTATTTTCTTGGGTTTTACATGCTTTCATCTTTCCATTACCCAGAACACTCCCCTGAGCACCACAGCTTCAAGGTCAATGTGTCTAATGGGAAACACTAAGGGACTTCTGTAGCTTGCCCTTTTTCTTTCTCCTCTTGGCCTCTTGGAGACACTATTACTGTTTTATGACAAGATAAAGAAAACACATCATATAAATTAGGAAAGCACTCAAAGTTTGGGGACTAATGTAAGTTCCTAAACTCAATAGTGAGTCATGCACTTACATATATTTGTTTAAACAGCACTGTTATGAGTGCTGACAGATCATAATCAAACCTTCTACCCTTTTCTCCTTCGTTCCTCATTCTCATAGACTCCACCCAACCTCAAGTCTCACCTTCATCTGGTCAATCATATATTTGTTTTCTCATTTGGCCTAACATAATTCAAGATCAACTATTTCCATAAAAATTTAAGGTACTTCTCTGTGAGATTCTTGCCATTTCTTTAAACATAGAATTCCTAAATTTTATTTTCCCCTAGCTAACCTCTCCATGCATTGTCACAATAATAATATTCTTTAGGTTACATTACTAAGCACCTGATATTTCCATAAGTTCTAGGGTCAGAGAAATGGACTGCAATCATCTTCACTTTGAATACATCTCCATTTCACTCTGGAAGAATGACAACTAAGCTGAAGGTAGTCTGAAGTATGTGACTACAAACTACTTGCCTCTGCTTGTAATCCTTAATATTCAACATTTCACCAAGTGCTGCTGCAGTTCAGTCTCATGTTTATAAGACTCATCACTAATAAACAGTCTTCTCCTCAGCTTGAGACCTTAAAGCTGTGTTTCCCCTGTCCTTCATAAAATCAGTTTCAGCATAGCCCCTGTGTTTCCTTTCATGGGTTTCTTCCCACTCCTCATGGGGCTGCTAGGATATTACTTGCTATCTCGGGTGTTCTGGAATCCTCTTCTTACAGTTTCTACTTGTTCCAGTCCATTGAGGGCAACAGAATGAATTTCCTAGAGTGTTATACTCTCATAGTCATTTCTTTCCTCAGACACTTGTAGAATCAGTCTTACTCACAATGGCTCACCTTCAGACATCATCCCTACCCTCAACAGGGGCTGCTCTATTTCAACAATTTCAGTTCTCCCCAGATATCTCCAAAACTTTACACATTTCCAAACATTAACCTTGCTGACTATCCTGGTTCTTCTAGCTCTTATTAGAACTCAAATCCTGCTTGAATTTTTTAAAGATAATCTTAGATTCTCCTTCATCCACTGACTACTGTTGTTAAGCCTAATTCTTCATCCCCTGACTTCACCCATCGTTTCTTCATATTTCTTAGATCACTCAGAACCCAGGGACTCCTTTAAGTAAGCACAGTGTAGCCGTGCATATGCACAGGTACAAAAGCAGAGCAGCATTTTTATCTTTTTGTTGCATAAGTACTTTTAACGAATTTTGGATATCCCAGTTAGTAGAAAAATTAAAAGGTAAGTAAAAAATAAATAGTTTGGTATTGAAAAAGACAGCCACATAATTTTGAGCTTAAAGTACATAAAACAATATCAGGTACCTACAAGGTACAAGTGTAATCAAGAACATGCTGTGCTACCAACCCAATTCCCAGAATACTTATTATAGTATTAATCTCAGCATTGCCTCCAGCTTTTGTCCCCTTGGGCAAACCTTTTCTTTATTTCCCTTATTGTCATGAAGGGACCCATGAGCAGAGTCCTAGGAGCTCTGAGCTAAAGCTGTGTTCTGATGCCAGTTCGAATAAAAGGAGTCATTGGGAGAAGCAATTTCACTCCTATACCTCATTTTTCCTGTCTGTAAAATAAGGCATTTGAATGAAAAGTTTCTTGGAGTTCTTCCCAACCCTGAGGTTTTTGCAAAGGCAGATCTATATATGTGGAGAGTGAAGAAGCCCCAGTTGTTATTTCTTCTTTGAAGGATTTTGTTTTAGGACATTTAACATTGTAAGCAAAATAATGACTTGAAATGCACTTAGACGCTCTTCTATTGAAGAAATTTATTAGGAAAGGGAGTAAAAGTAAACCCCCCAGACAGAATCCTCTTCATGAGGCTAGGATTCCACCTGTATGTGTTTATTACCTCGTGAATGTACAAAGGTCACTAGGTTAAAAATAAATGAAAAGTCAAAAGCTAAGGCATATAAAGACAGAAAAAAACAAAACAAAACCCAGAACTTTCCACCTTAAACATCTGTTTGTTCAACTATAGCTCAGTATTTTCCTGAAACCATTAAACAGACTTATTGGTTGAGCTGAGATTGTCCGTTATTATTTTCAAAGGCTATATGAGAGCTTCCGGACATGCCACTGTAATGTAAGAACTCACTAATTAGTAATCCAAAGACCAAGAGGTCAGGAAATTAAGAACAAAAATCCAAAACAGAAATGTCACAATCACTTTGCATTCCCCAAGCAACAGAAAAGGCCAGTAAAAACAGGTGTTTGACCTGTAAAGGACAGATTCCAGAGAAACCTTAATGCAAGCACTAAGCCATGTCTCTTGAAAAAATGAAACAGTCAGTGACCTATAAGGGCCAACCTGGATCCAACCCCCTGGCCTGACAGTAAAGGGCAGATGTACTTTGTGTTCAACTAAACGTCAGGGTAGAGATTCTCTCCACTAATGCTATCATGTTCAACCACATCTTTCTTTATCATCCCTGTGTTACATGGGTAAAATCATGAGCATAAAACAAAAGAGATTATGAGAAAATATTTTCAATCAAGAAGCATCCAACAAAGCATGTAATTAAGTAGAAAATTGTCAGAGATTGCTTATTGTCTCTGCACAGGACAGGACACTGGTTTAATGGCTTTGTATAAATGAGAAAAGACAACTTGGTAATTGACTTAGTACAACAGAGGAAAATGTAAAAGATGATACTTCTGGATGCAGCGGAGCATTGAGTCCAATCCAACGGGTGCTGAACACCAGAAGAAAATGAATGGTCTTGTTTGGGAATCATTTTTTAAGTAATGAATATATCAAAAACAACAATCTTCCAGACTTTGTAAAAAAAAGTAAGCTGGTGTTATTAGGAATAAGAAAGTGCACGTCTCTTATGCCCAACAACAACCACATTTTCTGACTTCTAGAAGAGTGTAAAGCAAGTTTGTCTGAATAGTTTTTCAGGGCTCGATGTAGTGTATTAGAGGGAAAAGAGCCCAAATTGAAAGCATTTGGCCTATCTCTACATGAACTTCACATGAACGTCACTTGGCCCTGCAAGTTACATCTCATAATTCCAAAGGACATTATAAATTTTATAATAAGTTTAGGTATTTTAGAAAAAAAGAGAAAGAAGGAAGAAGGAGGGAACGAAGGAAGGAAGGAAGGAAGGAAGGAAGGAAGGAAGGAAGGAAGGAAGGAAGGAAGGAAGGAGAGGGGGGAGGGGAGGGGAGGGGAGAGGAGAAGGGAGAGGAGAGGAGAAGGGAGAGGAGAGGAAAAGGGAGAGGAAAGGAAAGGAAAGGAGAAGAGAGGAAAGGAAAGGAAAGGAAAGGGAAGGGAAGGGAAGGGAAGGGAAGGGAAGGGAAGGGAAGGGAAGGGAAGGGAAGGGAAGGGAAGGGAAGGGAAGGGAAGGGAAGGGAAGGGAAGGGAAGGGAAGGAAAGGAAAGGAAAGGAAAGGAAAGGAAAGGAAAGGAAAGGAAAGGAAAGGAAAGGAAAGGAAAGGAAAGGAAAGGAAAGGAAAGGAAAGGAAAGGAAAGGAAAGGAAAGGAGAAAAGAGAAAAGAGAAAAGAGAAAAGAGAAAAGAGAAAAGAGAAAAGAGAAAAGAGAAAAGAGAAGTATTGAGTGCCTATAGGTAGAGACTATGTCACAATGGGGACTAACTAAAAGTTTGGCTTTTCTGTTGAATCTAATTCATTTTTCTGTTTGACTCATGCACAAATTAACCAATGTTTAGTTGTATGTACTTTTCAAGAAAGGAACATGGCCTGGCCTATATCGTCACAATATAAATCTGTTTGATAGCAAAGATAGACATGGAATTAATTCATCAGAGAACATAGAGGACTTCATGTGGTAGAGTTATTGTTGTATTTCTCTTCATCCCTTAATTTTATAGCCCCAGATTCCAAGTCCTCACAGCAAAAGGTAAGAAATAATATTAATTCATTAAAAATGCATTTCTTCTTATTATGCATGAGACTCCTCAGCCATTATGAAGATGAAGCTCATTCCCCCTGAAAGGATTTGCATGTTAGGAAGAAAAATCAGGCAAAACAAAAATCTTTCAAACAAAAGTCTTGTCTTCCAGCCTCCATTGCCATCGATCTGTTTTTCTGGTCATAATTTTCTAAATGTGCCTTTTAAATGCATTTCATTAGGGTTTTCAAACATGTTACATTATGTGATATCTTTGAGGGAACATCTTTTCTCTGAGAATTCAGGTGTCTCATTTGTATAATTTACTGGCCAATCTAGACCATTAGAGTGCAACTATTTATTAAATTCCATTTTAATGCCTTTTCATTTCTGTTCCAGCTCATTCCAGGTCATCTGAACATGAATGTTTCAATGGCATCTTCCTCTTAAAATATCTAAAATAAATTATTTCCTGGCTCTTCCTCCTGTACTTTTTCCTTTCTCGACTCTTTTCATTTCTTCCAAGGCCAAGATGTAAGATGAGAATTCCAATGGGAATAGTCATTTTCTAGATGATGGTACAGACAAAAGAATAAGAGTATTGAACAGTGAGGCCAGGAAGGAAAAGTAACCCAAAAAGCTTAATTAATTATCCAACAACTTAACACTTTGACAAACTACTGCTAAACCACTGAGGACTCTGGAAGCAAAGAAGAAACTTCAGTGATCCAATCAATGGCGCAAAATGTTGTCAGATAAGGGCTGAGGGTTGTTGCCCTTGTGCCCTGCCATTGGAGGAAGTCCTCAGGTAAGAGGTGTGGTTCAGCTGAAAGGCATCACAATCTATAAATGAGACACTAGTAGGATCTGCTGGCCCACAGAACAAGCAATTCCCATGGTCATCTATAGAAATCATGCTTCCTTCTTCACCTGCTACATTTACAAACAAGTCCTGTTAGCTTTATGTCCACCAAGAATTTTGCTTATAATTCATAATTCTTTTGACCTTAGGCCTTACTTATCAGCTCAATACTCCTCTTTAAAAATTGCATAAATGGACTCCTTTCAAGTCTTTCAGCCTCTATCATCTTCCTTTCAGCTGCCAGACAAACCTTGATTAAAATTAACAGTACGGGTCTACCAGAGAGTATCTCTGTGTTATGCACATTGCCAAGCAAATGAAAGGCATCATCTCATCTAATGTTTCCAACAAACTTACAAGCTAGGTAATACGTTTTATCCCTACTCTATAGAGGAGTCTACTGAACCTCAAAGAAGCTAAGCAGGTCAGAGCTAACAAGAACAGGGAAAGAATCCAAGCAGAGACAACCTGACCCCACAATGTTTGTGATTAAAAAGCATATCTTCCCAGATCTCTATTGCACTCATGTTCATGTGGCCCTAATTATGTCATTTCTTTGATTAAAAGGCTAAGCCTACCCATGTTTTCCTAACAACTTTTTGAATAAAGCCTTACCTTGTGTGTCAAGATAACATGTCATATATTAGCCCCAGATCCCCTTTCTAGTTTATCTTTCTCCACCTGTACCCAAAATTAGCTCATAAACTCAAGCAAGTAGGAACAGTAAGCAGAGTATTTGCTTCAAACTCTGAGAGTGTTGAGGAGCGCCATGGGAGATAAGTCTGTGTTCTTATCACATAGGCCTTTTACAAGGCACTAGTTCAAAGAAGCTATATACCTCTCCAAGAGATATCCACCTGCCTCAGCCACCAGCATTTCTGCAAAGGCAATCAGGACTTCTAACCTCATGCCAGTCAGGAATGGGCAGAGGCAGATGGGAAGCAGGCAACTTACAAAACCTGCAGATTGATTCCTTATTCTCACTAGCAGGTGCTGTGTAGCTTCCTGCTGTCCCGTGGTTGTTTAGACACTCTACCGACCTCTACACTTCTTCCATAGCCATTCCAATGCTTTTCCCTCTGCTTGGTCTTTGCATGCTGGACACATTCTTGTACTAGGAACTTCAAGAGTTCCAGTGTCTGTCAACTTTCAGTCTTCTTTTATAGTGTCATTTCATCTCTCCCCCATCACCCACCATGGAAGTGGACCCTAAAGGCGTAAGAGGGAAACAGGCTTCACACTCTTCACTGCATACCCACCAGCACCCAGCAAGAAACAATTTGCCTTAGATAGTTGAATGACTAAGCTAGATGATATATCAGGGTCTTCCCAAGCCTGTACTTTAAATCCTAGCTTCTCATATTTTGAAGTTACATTACCATGTAAATTACACGTATTGTTAAAAACTACTACATGCTAAAGATCAACTGAGATCTAATTAGTAGTAAGCAATAGGCTGAATTTCATATATGAGAGTGACCCACTATCAGTAAAACAAATATAGTGAAAGTTAAATATTCACAGGGTTGGCCTTTATCAGCCTAAATGGTGTTATAGGTGGTTAATATTTCACAGAAAAATTCTATGATCCTTTCACGGGATACTAATCACCTGGGACACACCCATAAGTTCCCCAGCCTTTCCCTTCTTTACTGTGTTATTAACTAGCACTTTGGATGTAGGTAGACTGTGTGATAGCTATTTTCCATCAAAGAGGTAAGGCTCGGTGCTAGATACATTTTAAAAATATTCTTTATGAAAGAATTCATTCCTCAGAGTATATGAAATTACTGTATATTTGTCATTTATTCAATGCTAAAATGTTCAGATTGGGTGATAAAACTTCCTCTCTGGAAGAGAGAGTTAAATGGAAATAAAATATATTTTCAACCTAAGGTCAATATTTTATCATCAATATGGAGCAGAGCATTAAGTTATGATGGAGAGCATATATTTCTGTCATGAGATATTATGCTGCATAGAGGTGGGAGACATAGAAATTGACCGTCATTTAAATGATGGTGTCAACTAACAACTGAAGCTGGAAAGCCACTTTCGCATCCAACAGGGAGTGTCATTGATGAGTGGAAGGCAGAGCTCTAGGTGGCCAACCCACAAAACTCTGCAGCATAATTAAATCAGCTCTAAGTTTCCTTGGCTTAAAATCAATTTTAGAGAAAATTCTATTTCAGTGAAGATAGCTCTTCTCCCTTGTGCTGCTGCAGCTAATGTAAAGTCAAATACTCAGAGGCACACTCAGCTAACTCTTCATGTGGCTTTCTTTCAAATTAGGGACATGTAGGAAACCTAATATATATCTTGGCATGTTACATGATGATACTCATATCACATGATTTTCATTATCATTAAAATTCTGTGTCTCATTAGAAAACATTTCTATAAACACACACACACACACGTGTGTGTGTGTGTGTGTGTGTGTGTGTGTGTGTGTGTGTATGGAAAATGAAGGCAAAGGATACAAGTTGTTTTGTCTCTTTTCTCTCTCTCCACCCCAAGAGGAAATTCTCACAACAGATGGTTAATTTGTTTGTTTATGTAACTATGTCTCATGGTATTAACAACAATTTAAAAAAACAGGAAGAAGAAAATGGAACAATGTAAAATTGAAAATCTTCCAGTAAAAAAGGATTTGTGTATGAAGATTAAATGACTAAATATTTCCAGATGAGAAATAAAGCTGAAAAGCTTATGCAAGTTTTAAAGGTCTGAGTAAGTTATTACAGTTTGTAAAATATATGAAACTTAGAAATGATATACATGCCCTTAAAATGTCTATGGTCAAAGTTCTATTAAGTCTCTACTTAAGTCAATGGAATTATCGATTTGTTCTTCATAATTATAAAGACTAGCTTAAAGAACAAAAGTATATGACTAATCAAAGTTCATTTTAAAGCATTTAGTTGTTGCCCATGCTTTATCTAAATATTACACTGCAACTAAAAGTAGTAGACCACAGCAAGTGACCTTCTGGGCATTCTATAACCAAGTCTTTCAAGTAAAAACTTCATTAATGTGGTTAAAGAGATTAAATTGGATTACATGTTGCCTCCTATCCTCCTACATCAATTAGGCCCCAGGGAACTATGGAACATCTCTTTAAATGTCTTCTTTTTTTTTAATTAGGTATTTACTTCATTTACATTTCCAATGCTATCCCAAAAGTCCCCCACACGCTCCCCACCCATGCACTCCCACCTCTTGGCCCTGGCATTCCCCTGTACTGAGGCATATAAAGTTTGCACGACCAATGCCGGGTCTCTCTTTCCAGTGATGGCCGACTAGGTCATCTTCTGATACATATGCAGCTAGAGACACGAGCTCCAGGAGGTACTGGTTAGTTCATATTGTTGTTCCACCTATAGGGCTGCAGATCCCTTTAGCTCCTTGGGTACTTTCTCTAGCTCCTCCATTGCAGGGTCTGTGATCCATCCAATAGCTGACTGTGAGCATCCACTTCTGTGTTTGCTAGGCCCAAGAATAGCCTCACAAGAGACAGCTTAAATGTCTTCTAACAATGGGAAGTTACCTGTTATCTTGTTACAAAGGCCTTGAAGAGACCATTGGGTGAACTATAACCCTTATCCAGTCTACAAAGAAGAAGGTCAGCACAGAGGAAAGTTAGCCTCCATGCTTCTAAGTGAAGCCTTTGGCTCATGCTCTGATGCCTGACCAGGTCCAAATGATATTAGGATTACCTCTTCAAAGTAGGGCATCATAGAGTAGGAGAACAGGTCTCATTAACTTAGAAAAAAAAAAGTCCTTCTAATCAAAAGAATAGAATCTCTAGCATGGGTAGAAACTTAACACTATAGTTGGGTGGATCAACCACCTGACCAGAGAAGAACAGGATCATCCTGAACCATGCTAATATGACAGACAAAATAAGGTTTTCTTTCTGGGGTTAGTAGCCGAGTGCAATCCCAGTGAGCTGTCAAGAGGTTCACCAGGGTCTGCCTACTCTACTGAGGCCTGGGTCACAAAGGGACAAAGTTCCTTTTTCCTTTTCTTTTGCCTTCTTTTCTTTTTCTTTTCTCTCCTTTTTGCTTCTTTTTTTTTCCAGACACTGGCCAGAACCTAAGTGCTGCATTTAAGTTTTGTACACTGTATGATGAAAGAAGAGAAAGACAGACTTGAAAAGATTCACACTCCAGGATACTGAGATTCTGGGATCTTGCATTCCAGCTTTGAGCTTGACTCTACCTTGACTACATCAAAGCTGCTTCTTCTATAGACTTACTTCCAGAACTTTTCCAAAACAGCTAGCTTCTCTATCCAGCCTTTCAGACTGTCATGGTCAGGATGACAGCTAAGCAATGAGCTTTCTCAGCACATAGTGACTGGAAGGCATATGATGCCAGCTAGCTCTCCTTTGACAAAGCCAACTTCTCCATTTTCCTTTGGGCCCCCCCAGAAGGGAATTCTTCACCCCAATTCAGATGGAAGCATAGAAAAGAAGATCACTGACCCAGTTCCTTATGTTGGGGTATATGGTTCTGGTTATTTTATGAATTATAGATATATTGTCATTTTAGGGATACTTGACAAGTGTAGTTTTTCGACAGGGAGGGAACTAGAGAGTTTAAACTCCGGGATTTCTATCTTTCGTTTCCTCTTCTCTATCCTTCCTTCGTAGGTAAAAGGGAAGGGGGGAGAAGAAAGGGGGAATATAGTAATGTCATAGAAATTATAGAAATAGATAAGTAGGGATAGGTTAGCAAATTTACTCTTAATTAAAACATTACATAGCTATATCTTACATTGATACAGAATTTATTTGATACATATTTAAAACTTTCATTGGTATGAATTTCTTATTGATATAAAATTGGGATTAATATTGTTACTCTTACATAGGCATTGTGTCTATATAACATATTTAGGAATACAAGGCTTAGATTCAGTCCTTCTATAACTGCTATTATAAACTGTTTTTAAATGATTAAGCAATACAAGTTAAGGGCCAGATTGCAAACTCATGGTCCTGAATTAATTAAAAGGTGTTTCTTAGATGTTTCAATGAGAAATGGCCAAGAGTAATCAGGGCTTAACAGTACAGAAATGTTTTTGGTAGATAGATAGTCTTCAAAGGCGTCAGAAGTTCACAGAATATAATCCTTATGGACGTCTCTTTATTAAAAATCATTTGACTAGAAACCTGTCTGCTCCTGACCGTGCCCTTTTCTTAGATTCAAAGAAGAAATTGAGCATCAATGGTGTTGTTCCAGTTAGTTGTGGCAAGACAGCCACTAGGCAAGAATTGCCTCATTTCATCTACAGACAAAATACTCTCCACAAAAAAAGGACACACTATGTGGAATAGTCAACTGATAGTCTCTGCCAAGACAGGGTAGACAGTCCTTCAAAATTCTACACTACAAATTTCTGTCTGATGATCCTGGATCAGAAGGCTAAAGACTGAGGATCTAACATTTTGAAGTATAAGGGACTGTCCAGGTGATCAGCAGTCTCTATAAATTGGCTAAGTTTTGGAAGCTATTTTTGGTGCTTCTCATATTTTCAGGTAATATTAGTTATTCTTGGATTTCTGATGGGGCTGAAGACTGGTGGTCTCATAACCAACCCAAGCTGATTAGCACTGAGAAAGATGATATAGATTTGTGAGGACAGTTTTCAGATGGCATGCAAACAAAACCAAGGACAAGAGTCAGGTGTATTTTAAGTTAGGATAGGACAAGTCCCTTCTGCTCCACTCGAGCACCAGGGTGCCTTGCCAGTGGAGTCGCCCAACATCCGCAAGGGCCCACACAGGATTCCCCACGGGATCCTAAGACCTCTGGTGAGTGGAACACAACTTCGGCCAGGAGGCAGTTTCGAACACCAGATATCTGGGTACCTTCGCTGCAAGAAGAGAGCTTTCCTGCAGAGAATACTCTGCCCACTGAAACTAAGGAGAGCTAGCCTCCCAGGTCTGCTTATAGAGGCTAACAGAGTCACCTGAGGAACAAGCTCTAACCAGAGACAACTATAACAGCTAGCTTCAGAGATTACCAGATGGCGAAGGCAAATGTAAGAATCCTACTAACAGAAATCAAGACCACTCACCATCATCAGAACGCAGCACTCCCACCCCACCTAGTGCTGAGCACCCCAATACAACCGAAAATCTAGACCCAGATTTTAAAAAATTTCTCATGATGATGGTAGAGGACATCAAGAAGGACTTTCATAACTCACTTAAATAAATACAGGAGAACACTGCTAAAGAGTGACAAGCCCTTAAAGATAAGCAGGAAAACACAACCAAACAGGTAGAAGTCCTTAAAGAAAAACAGGAAAACACATCCAAACAGGTGATAGAAATGAACAAAACCATACTAGAACTAAAAAGGGAAGTAGACACAATAAAGAAAACCCAAAGTGAGGCAACACTGGATATAGAAACCCTAGGAAAGAGATTTGGAACCATAGATGCAAGCATCAGCAACAGAATACAAGAAATGGAAGAGAGAATCTCAAGTGCAGAAGATTCCATAGAGAACATCGGCACAACAATCAAAGAAAATAAAAAATGCAAAAGGATCCTAACTCAAAACATCCAGGAAATCCAGGACACAATGAGAAGACCAAACCTACGGATATTAGGAGTTGATGAGAATGAAGATTTTCAACTTAAAGGGCCAGCAAATATCTTCAACAAAATAATAGAAGAAAACTTCCCAAACATAAAGAAAGAGATGCCCATGATCATACAAGAAGCCTAAAGAACTACAAATAGACTGGACCAGAAAAGAAATTCCTCCTGACACATAATAACCAGAACAACAAATGCACTAAATAAAGATAGAATATTAAAAGCAGTAAGGGAGAAAGGTCAAGTAACATAAAAAGGCAGGCCTATCAGAATTACACCAGACTTTTCACCAGAGACTATGAAAGCCAGAAGAGCCTGGACAGATGTTATACAAACACTAAGAGAACACAAATGCCAGCCCAGGCTACTATACCCAGCCAAACTCTCAATTACCATAGATGGAGAAACCAAAGTATTCCACGAGAAAACCAAATTCACACAATATCTTTCCACGAATCCAGCCCTTCAAAGGATAATAACAGAAAGGAAGCAATACAAGGACAGAAATCACGCCCTAGAACAAGCCAGAAACTAAAATCCCTCAACAAACAAAAAGAACAGAACAGAACCCACAAGAACAGAATGTCAACTCTAACAACAAAAATAAAAGGAAGCAACAATTACTTTTCCTTAATATCTCTTAATATAAATGGACTCAATTCCCCAATAAAAAGACATAGACTAACAGACTGGCTACACAAACAGGACCCAACATTCTGCTGCTTACAGGAAACCCAACTCAGGGAAAAAGACAGACACTACCTCAGAGTGCAAGGCTGGAAAACAATTTTCCAAGCAAATGGTCTGAAGAAACAAGCTGGAGTAGCCATTCTAATATCGGATAAAATCGACTTCCAACCCAAAGTTATCAAAAAAGACAAGGAGGGACACTTCATATTCATCAAAGGTAAAATCCTCCAAGAGGAACTCTCAATTCTGAATATCTATGCTCCAAATGCAAGGGCAGCCACATTCATTAAAGACACTTTAGTAAAGCTCAAAGCACACATTGCACCTCACACAATAATAGTGGGAGACTTCAACACACCACTTTCATCAATGGACAAATTGTGGAAACAGAAACTAAACAGGGACACAGTGAAACTAACAGAAGTTATGAAACAAATGGACCTGACAGATATCTACAGAACATTTTATCCTAAAACAAAAGGATATACCTTCTTCTCAGCACCTCACAGGACCTTCTCCAAAATTGACCATATAATTGGTCACAAAACAGGCCTCAACAGATACAAAAATATTGAAATTGTCTTATGTATCCTATCAGACCACCATAGCCTAAGACTGATCTTCAATAACAACATAAATAATGGAGAGCCAACATTCACGTGGAAACTGAACAACACTCTTCTCAATGATACCTTGGTCAAGGAAGGAATAAAGAAAGAAATTAAAAACTTTTTAGAGTTTAATGAAAATGAAGCCACAACGTACCCAAACCTTTGGGACACAATGAAAGCATTTCTAAGAGGGAAACTCATAGCTCTGAGTGCCTCCAAGAAGAAACGGGAGAGAGCACATACTAGCAACTTGACAACACATCTAAAAGTTCTAGAAAAAAAGGAAGCAAATTCACCCAAGAGGAGTAGACGGCAGGAAATAATCAAACTCAGGGGTGAAATCAACCAAGTGGAAACAAGAAGAACTATTCAAAGAATTAACCAAACGAGGAGTTGGTTCTTTGAGAAAATCAACAAGATAGATAAACCCTTAGCTAGACTCACTAAAGGGCATAGGGACAGCATCCTAATTAACAAAATCAGAAATGAAAAGGGAGACATAACAACAGATCCTGAAGAAATCCAAAACACCATCAGATCCTTCTACAAAAGGCTATACTCAACAAAACTGGAAAACCTGGACGAAATGGACAAATTTCTGGACAGATACTAGGTACCAAAGTTGAATCACGATCAAGTTGACCATCTAAACAGTCCCATATCCCCTAAAGAAATAGAAGCATTTATTAATAGTCTCCCAGCCAAAAAAAGCCCAGGACCAGACGGGTTTAGTGCAGAGTTCTACCAGACGTTCAAAGAAGATCTAATTCCAGTTCTGCACAAACTTTTTCACAAAATAGAAGTAGAAGGTACTCTACCCAACTCATTTTATGAAGCCACTATTACTCTGATACCTATACCACAGAAAGATCCAACAACGATAGAGAACTTCAGACCAATTTCTTTTATGAATATCGATGCAAAAATCCTCAATAAAATTCTCGCTCACCGAATCCAAGAACACATTAAAGCAATCATCCATCCTGACCAAGTAGGTTTTATTCCAGGAATACAGGGATGGTTTAATATATGGAAATCCATCAATGTAATCCATTATATAAACAAACTCAAAGACAAAAACCACATGATCATCTCATTAGATGCTGAGAAAGCATTTGACAAAATCCAACACCCATTCATGATAAAAGTCTTGGAAAGATCAGGAATACAAGGCCCATACCTAAACATGATAACAGCAATCTACAGCAAACCAGTAGCCAACATCAAAGTAAATGGAGAGAAGCTGGAAGCAATCCCACTAAAATCAGGGACTAGACAAGGCTGCCCACTTTCTCCCTACCTCTTCAACATAGTACTTGAAGTATTAGCCAGAGCAATTCGACAACAAAAGGAGATCAAGGGG
This sequence comes from Mus musculus, assembly GCF_000001635.26. Taxonomy (NCBI): domain Eukaryota; kingdom Metazoa; phylum Chordata; class Mammalia; order Rodentia; family Muridae; genus Mus; species Mus musculus. Next base: position 57,883,265 of record NC_000078.6, on the reverse strand, counting down.
ATACAAATTGGAAAAGAGGAAGTCAAAATATCAGTTTTTGCAGATGATATGATAGTTTATATAAGTGACCCTAAAAATTCCACCTGAGAACTGCTAAACCTGATAAACAGCTTTGGTGAAGTAGCTGGATATAAAATTAACTCAAACAAGTCAATGGTCTTTATCTACACAAAGAATAAACAGGCTGAGAAAGAAATTAGGGAAACAACACCCTTCTCAATAGTCACAAATAATATAAAATATCTTGGCATGACTCTAACAAAGGAAGTGAAAGATCTGTATGATAAAAACTTCAAATCTCTGAAGAAAGAAATTAAGGAAGATCTCAGAAGATGGAAAGATCTCCCAAGCTCATGGATTGGCAGGATCAACATTGTAAAAATGGCTATCTTGCCAAAAGCAATCTACAGATTCAATGCAATCTCCATCAAAATTCCAACTCAATTCTTCAACGAATTAGAAGGAGCAATCTGCAAATTCATCTGGTATAACAAAAAACCTAGAATAACCAAAACTCTTCTCAAGGATAAAAGAACCTCTGGTGGAATCACCATGCCTGACTTAAAGCTTTACTACAGAGCAATTGTGATCAATACTGCATGGTACTGGTATAGTGACAGACAAGTAGACCAATGGAATAGAATTGAAGACCCAGAAATGAACCCACACACCTATGGTCACTTGATCTTCACAAGGTAACTAAAACCATCCAGTGGAAGAAAGACAGCATTTTCAACAATTGGTGCTGGCACAACTGGTTGTTATCATGTAGAAGAATGCGAATCGATCCATACTTATCTCCTTGTACTAAGATCAAATCTAAGTGGATCAAGGAACTTCATATAAAACCAGAGACACTAAAACTTATAGAGGAGAAAGTGGGGAAAAGCCTTGCAGATATGGGCACAGGGGAAAAATTCCTGAATATAACAGCAATGGCTTGTGCTGTAAGATTGAGAATTGACAAATGGGACCTCATGAAACTCCAAAGCTTCTGCAAGGCAAAAGACACTGTCAATTAGACAAAAAGACCACCAACAGATTGGGAAAGGATCTTTACCTATCCTAAATCAGATAGGGGACTAATATCCAACATATATAAAGAACTCAAGAAGGTGGACTTCAGAAAATTAAATAACCCCATTAAAAAATGGGACTCAGAACTGAACAAAGAATTCTCACCTGAGGAATACCGAATGGCAGAGAAGCACCTGAAAAAATGTTCAACATCCTCAATCATCAGGAAAATGCAAATCAAAACAACCCTGTAATTCCATCTCACACCCGTCAGAATGGCTAAGATCAAAAATTCAGGTGACAGCAGATGCTGGCATGGATGTGGAGAAAGAGGAACACTCCTCCATTGTTGGTGGGATTGCAGGCTTGTACAACCACTCTGGAAATCAGTCTGGCGGTTCCTCAGAAAATTGGACATAGTACTACGGGAGGATCCAGCAATATCTCTCCTGGGCATATATCCAGAAGATGCCCCAACTGGTAAGAAGGACACATGCTCCACTATGTTCAAAGCAGCCATATTTATAATAGCCAGAAGCTGGAAAGAACCCAGATGCCCCTCAACAGAGGAATGGATACAGAAAATGTGGTACATCTATACAATGGAGTACTACTCAGCTATTAAAAAGAATGAATTTATGAAATTCCTAGCCAAATGGATGGACCTGGAGGGCATCATCCTGAGTGAGGTAACACATTCACAAAGGAACTCACACAATATGTACTCACTGATAAGTGGATATTAGCCCAAAACCTAGGATACCCAAGATATAAGATACAATTTGCTAAACACATGAAACTCAAGAAGAATGAAGACTAAAGTGTGGACAGTATGCCCCTCCTTAGAATTGGGAACAAAACACCCGTGGAAGGAGTTACAGAGACAAAGTTTGGAGCTGAGATGAAAGGATGGACCATGTAGAGACTGCCATATCCAGGGATCCACCCCATAATCAGCTTCCAAACGCTGACACCATTGCATATACTAGCAAGATTTTATTGAAAGGACCCAGATAGAGCTGTCTTTTATGAGACTATGCTGGGGCCTAGCAAACACAGAAGTGGATGCTCACAGTCAGCTAATGGATGGATCACAGGGCTCCCAATGGAGGAGCTAGAGAAAGTACCCAAGGAGCTAAAGGGATCTGCAACCCTATAGGTGGAACAACATTATGAACTAACCAGTACCCCGGAGCTCTTGACTCTAGCTGCATATGTATCAAAAGATTGCCTAGTCGGCCATCACTGGAAAGAGAGTCCCATTGGACACGCAAACTGTATATGCCCCAGTACAGGGGAACGCCAGGGCCAAAAAAAAAAAAAAAAAAAATGGGAATGAGTGGGTAGTGAAGTGGGGGGGAGGGTATGGGGGACTTTTGGGTTAGCATTGGAAATGTAATTGAGGAAAATATGTAATAAAAATAAATAAATTTTTAAAAAAAGAAAAAAAAGTTAGGATAGATGACAGAGGTTCTATTTAATTGACAAAAAATGATAGACTGGGTGTTAGGTCTATCTTGTACTTTATAAATTACAAGATGGTAATAGTTGTGCTCAATTTATATGAGACAAAAGGGTCTTTTAATTGGACAGAAAGGCGAAAATGTTGTGCATAACCCTGGGGTTGCTTATATTTTGATGCTAATTCTGCTTTCCTGGGAGGGATTGCATAAGGAATGAGTCACATACTCAGGTGACTTCTTTCCCCCCCCCCAGGGTTTCTCTGTGTAGTCCTGGCTGTCCTCACTCTGTAGACCAGGCTGGCCTTGAACTCAGAAATCCTCCTGCCTCTGCCTCCCAAGTGCTGGGATTAAAGGCATGTGCCACCACTGTCCCCCACCTTCAGGTGACTTCTTGTGAACCTTCTCCCCACCTTAATTTGTAAAATAAAGGCTAGAGCAAGAGAAGGGAAGGAGGAAGGAGGAGTTCTGAAGAGAAGGAGGAGAGGGGAAAAGAGCAGACAACCGGAGGAGGAGAAAGTAGAAGGAAAGTGGATCAGAAGCACGTGGCCTGGAAAAACCACAAGTTATAAGGGATCTCATAGATGGGAAGATGGTAGTGTAGTGGTAGATCTGCCCAATCTAGGCGTGCAGCTTGTATTCGTATTAATTGAGTTGTGTTTTCTTTGCCCAGGCTTATCTGGGTTATAGACTTACTGCAACACCTAAGTATGTGCTCCCCCAATCAGGGTGCTTGTCCCCCATGTGTCAGAACTCCATACCATAAATGACACAGCTTTTTTCATTCTAACCTCTACTCTTCTCAAGGAAGCTGCTGAGAGTTACAACTTGCCGGACCTGCAAGTTTTTATTTTAAACTCTATTAAATTTTACTTGCGCTTAAAGAGAGAAAAAAAATTTGAACAGATTGTCCAAATCATAAAGCCCTTTTGTGATCTTTACCATAGATAACATGGCTCCAATTCAAAAGTTGATGTTTTTATATTTTAAATAGCTTGGATTCTCAACTAAGTAAGGTTAAAGTGTATATTTGTATAAGTTTTACCATCATACTAAACTGCTTTATCCTTTAAAAAAAATAGAATCTTATTCATTGTTTTGCAGAGACTTGCACTCAATGCTGTTTATTTGTGATGGGAATGTTCTTTACTATTTCTGATTTCATTATAGCTACTAACATGACAACATATATTTGAAAAAAATTTTAATAATAACTTAATAATAATCTCACCTCCAAATACTATATAATGCTCCTGAATGTAAAGTACATTGACAAAAGATTTGAGAATGTGCTACAGAGAGAAGATATGTTATACCTTGATGTCCATCATCTAGTCCATGACTCTGACTGCCTTCCCAAGGAAGTCTCCAGGGCCCCCAAAACATTCATATCCACCTGGTATAAAAGTGAATAGCATGTGTTCTCTGAATTCCATTGCCAAGCCAAAAGGTCTATCTACTTCCATCAAAAAGTCCTGCCAGAATCAGGACCATCCAGTCAATACTAGGGACAAACAGATGACTAAAGGTCAGAATAAGAATATAACCAACAAGAATCAGAGCAATAAGATATGACCAGAGCCTAGCTATGCCTGGAGTTCCTACAACAGCTAAAACATAAGATGACCTTAAATTCAGTCTTAAGAAGATAATAGAGACCTTTAAAGAGGAAATGAATAAATCCCTTAAAGAAATATATGATAATATAATCAAACAGGTGAGGAAAATGAATAAAACTGTCCAAGAACTGAAAATGGAAATAGAAACAATAAAGAAAACACAAACTGATGGAATCCTGGAGATGGAAAACCAAAGGAAGAGACTGGGAACTACAGATTCAAAAATAACCAGCAGAATACAAGAGATAGAAGAATCTCAGACATAGAAGATACATTTGAGAAAAACCAATACATATGTCAAAGAAAATGTTAAATCTAAAAAGTTCCTCGTATAAAGTATCTAAGAAATCTGAGACACTATGAAAAGACCAAACCTAAGAATAATAGGAATAGAAGAAGAAAATAGTTCCCAGCAAAAAAGCCCAGAAAATACTTTCAACAAAATCTTAGAAAAAAAATTTCCCAACCTAAAGAAAGATGTGTCTATAAACATACAAGAAGCTTGTAGAACATCAAATAGATTAGACCTAAAATGAAATCCTCCCTCCACATAATAGTTAAAATACTAAATGTACAGAACAAAGAAAGAATATTAAAAACTACAAGGAAGAAAAGCCAAGTACATATAAAGGCAGACCTATCAGAATAACACCCAACTTCTCAACAGAGATTCTAAAAGCCAGAAGGATCTGGGATGATGTCTTCCAGACTCTAAGAGACCACAGATGTCAGCCCAGACTTCTATACCCAGCAGAACTTTCAATCGCCATAGATTGGGAAAGCAATATATTCCATGAAAAAAAAAACAAAATGTAAATGATATCTATCCATAAATACAGCCATACAGAAGATATTACAAAGAAAACTCCAACTCAACATGGCTAACTACACCCAAGAAAACACAAGAAATAAATAACTCCAAACTAGCAAATCAAAGGAAGGGAAGTGCATAAACACACACACACACACACAGAGAGAGAGAGAGAGAGAGAGAGAGAGAGAGAGAGAGAGACAGAGAGAGACAGAGAGAGACAGAGAGAGACAGAGAGAGACAGAGAGAGACAGAGAGAGACAGAGAGAGACAGAGAGAGACAGAGACAGAGAGACAGAGAGACAGAGAGACAGAGAGACAGGGAGACAGGGAGACAGAGAGACAGAGAGACAGAGAGACAGAGACAGAGAGAGAGGCACACATTGCCAACACAAACATCAAAATATCAGGAATTAGCAATCATTGGTTATTAATGTTTCTACATCACTAGACTCAGTACCCCCAATAAAAAGACACAGGCTAGTGGAATGGATGTGAAAAGAGGATCCATCATTCTACTGCATACAAAGTCACAGCAACAAAGATGGAAATTGCTTCAGAGTAAAGGGCTAGAAAAAGGTTTTCCAAACAAAGGGATCTGAGAAGCAAGCTGGAGTAATCATCCTAATATCTAATAAAATAGACTTCCAATAAAATTGACCAAAAGAGATGAGGAAGGACATGGCATACTCAAAGCAAAACTCCACTAAAATGACACCATAATTCTGAATATCTATCCCCCAGATGCAAGGGCAACCGCATTCATAAAAGAAGCATTACTAAAGTGTAAAACACACATTGACCCTACACATCAATAGTGGAGGACTGCAACATCCACCTCTCATCAATGGACAGGTCATCAGAACAGAAACTAAACAAAGAAATAATGAAACTAACAGAGATACTGGATCAAACGTATGTAACAGATATCTGCCCAACATTTCACCCAAATACAAAAGAATATGCCTTCATCTCAGCACTTCTCCATAATTGACTGTATAGTTAGTCACAAAGCAACCCTTAGCAGATTCAAGAAAAACTGAAATAACTCCTTGTATCTTATCAGACTACCATGCGTCAAACCTGTAGTTCAATAACAGAAACAACAGAAAGCCTACAAACCTCAAACTCCAGGAAATTGAACAAATTCTCTACTCAATGACCACTGGGTCAAAGAAGAAATAAGAAAAAAGTTAAAGAGTTTTTATAATTCAATATAAATGAAGACACCACATACCCAAACTTATGGCACACTATGAAATCAATCCTAAGAGTAAACTTCATAGTATTAAGTGCTCACGTAAAATTGGAGAGATTCCATACTAGGAACTTAAAAGCACACCTGAAAACGCTAAAACAAAAATAGCCAAACACACGTAAGAGTAGTAGACAGCAAAAAATTATCAAACTCAGGGCTGAAATCAAAATTAGAAACTAATTGTTCTTTGAGAAAATCAACAAGGTAGACAAACCCTTAGCCAAAGTAACTAAAAGGTAGAGAGACATATCTAAATTAAGAAAATCATAAACGAAAATTGACAACAACAACATACACTGAAGAACTCCAAAGAAACATTAGGTTTTTACCTCAAAAGCCTGTACTCCACAAATTGGAAAATCTGAGGGAAATGGGCAATTTTCTTGAAAGATAGCACTTACCAAAGTTAAATCAAGATAGGGTGAACAATTTAAATAGTCCTACTACCCCTAATAAAATAGAATCACTCACCAAAAGTCTCCCGACCAAACAAAGCCAAGAGCCAGATAGTTTTAGAGCAGAATTCTACCAGACTTTTAAAGAACTAATACCAATACTCCTCAAATTATACCTCAAAATAAAAACAAAAGTGGCATTGCTAAACTCATTCCACGAGGCCACAGTCACCCTGATACCTAAAACACACAAAGACTCAACAAAGAAAGAGAATTTCAGTCCAATTTCACTTATGAGAATTGATACAAAAATACTCAATAAAATGCTCACAAACTGTATCCAGAAACACATCAAAAACATCATCCACCATAATCAAGTAGGCCTTATTCCAGGGATGTAGGAATTTCAATATATGAAACTCCATCAAGGTAATCTACCATATAAACAAGGTGAAAGAAAAAAAACCTACATAATTATCTCATTAGATGCTAAAGGAGCTTTAAAAAAATCCAACACCCCTTCTTGGAGAGATCAGGGATACAAGGTACATAACTAGACATAATAAAGGCAATATACAGCAAGCCAATGGCTGACGTGAGTTTAAATAGTATACATAAGTGACCCCTAAAATTCTACCAGAGAACTCCTACAGCTGATAGACACCTTCAGCAGTGTGCCAGATACAAAATTAACTCAAAAAATCAATAGCCCTCCTTTATAAAACTGATAAACAGGCTAAAATATAAGTTAGTGAAATAGCACTCTTTACAATAGCCACAGATAATATAAAATATCTTAGTATAATTCTAGCCAAAAAAGTGAAAGACTTGTATGGCAAGAACTTCAAGTCACAGAAGAAAAAAATTAAGGAAGATATAAAAAATGGAAAGATCTCCGGAAAGGTCTCACATGCCCATTTATCAGGATTAGCATAGTAAAAATGTCCATCTTACCAAAAGGAATCTACAGATTTAATGCAATTTCCATCAAAATTCCAACTCAGTTACAGACTTTGAAAGAGCAATTCTCATCTTTACATGGAAAAACAAAAACAAAAAAAGAAGTATAGCAAAATAATCTTGTACAATAAAGAACTTTTGAATATGTCACCATCTTTGATTTCAAGTTGTACTACAGAGCAATAGTAATAAAAACCACATGATATTATCATAAACACAGACCAATGGAATGGAATAGAAGACCCCAAAATAAATCCACACACCTACACATTTGATTTCTGACAAAGAAACCAAAACCATGCAATAGAAAAAAGAAAGAATCTTCAAAAAATAGTGCTGGTCTAACTGAATATCTGTGTGTAGAAGAATGAAATAAATCCATATTTATCACACTGCACAAATATCAAGATGAAATGGTTCAAAGACTTCAACATAAAACTGGAAATACTAAGTCTAATAGAAGAGAAAGTGGGGAATAGCCTCAAATGCATGGGCACAGGAGAGAATTTCCCAAACAAAACACCAATATCTCAGGTACTAAGATCAACAATTAATAAATGTGACCTCAGGAAACTGAAAAGCCTCTGTAAGGCAAAGGACACAATCAATAGGACAAAACAGCAGCCTACAGGATGGGAAAAGATTTTCACCAACCCCGCATCTGACAGATAATGAATATCTAAAATATAAAGAGCTCAAGAAAGTAGACACAAATAAACCACACAACCCAATTTTTAAAAATGGGGTACAGAACTAAACAGAATTTTCAACAGAGGAATCTCAAATGACTGAGAAGCACTTAAAGAAATGTTCACCCTGGTGACACCCTTAGTCATCAGGGAAATACAAATCAAAATGGCTCTGGGATTCTACCTTTCACCCATCAGAAAGGCTAAGATCAAAAATGAGCTGAGACGGAAGGAAGGACCATTCAGAGACTGCTCCGCCTGGGGATCCATCCCATAAACAACCCCTAAACTCAGACACTATTGCATATGCCAGAAAGACTTTGTTTACAGGACCCTGATATAGTTCTCTCTCTTGTGAAGCTATGCCAGTGCCTGGCAAATACAGAAGTGGATGCTCACAGTCATCTATTGGATGGAACACAGGGCCCCTAATGAAGGAGCTAGAGAAAGTACCCAAGGAGCTAAAGGGATCTGCAACCATATAGGAAGAACAACAATATGAACTGACCAGTACCCCCTCCCTCCAGAGCTGTGTCTCTAGTTGCATATGTAGCAGAGGATGGCCTAGTCGGCCATCAATGGGAGGAGAGGCCCTTGGTCTTGCGAAGATCATATGCCCCAGTACAGAGGAATGCCAGGGCCGGAAAGCAAGAGTGGGTGGGTTGGGGAGTATGGAAGGGGGAGGGTATAGGGGGGTTTGGGGATAGCATTTGAAATGTAAATGAATAAAATATCTAATAAAAAAAACTAATTGTCAAAAAAAAAAATCCTGAAGTGACAGCTAGTAAGGACGTAGAGAAAGAGAAACATTCCTTCATTGCTGGTGGGATTGCAAACTTGTACTACCACTCTGGAAATCAGTCTTGCAGTTCCTTGGAAAATTAGAAAATAATTCTACCTGAGGACCAAGCTATACCACTCCTGGGTATATACCCAAAAGATGTTCCACCATACCACAAGAACACTTGCTCTGTCTACTATGTTCATAGCAACTTCATTTGTAATATCCAGAAACTGGAAACAAGCCAGAATGCCCCTCAACCAAAAGTGTTTTTGTTTTAAAAATATGTGGTTAATTTACATATTGGAGTACTGCTCAGCTATTAAAACAAAGACATCATGCAATTTTCAGGCAAATAGTTGGAACTAGAAAATATCATCCTGAGTGAGGTAGCCCAGACCCAGAAAGAAACACATGATAAGTACTCATGTATAAATAGATATTAGCCATAAAGTACAGGATGACCATGCTCCAATCTACAGACCCCAAGAAGCTCAGTACAGGAAGGACTCAAGGGATGATGCCTGAATCTCACTCAGAAGGGGATATTAAGTACACATCAGAGGTGGAGAGAAGGAGGGAACTGGATTCGCCGAAACAGGGTGTGGAGATGACCTGAGATAGGGAGAGCGCAGGGATCAAGGGGAGAGGGCTAGAGGAGATAATGGAAGTCTTTAGGTGGGCATCTCTGGGACAAACTGGAGACCTGGAGGAGGGGAGACCACTGGGAGTATATGGGATAGCCATAGCTGAAACTAATAGCATCTGAGGCTATGGAGTCTGACGTGATCACCTCATATAGCCAGGAGGGACTTCTAGTAGAGATAGGGGAACACCAACCCACCCACAAAACCTTTGACCCAAAATTTGTCCTGCCTAGAAGATGTGCAGGAATAAAGATGGAGCAGATTGAGGAAATGACCAACCAATGACTGACACAACTTTAAACCCACTGCATGGGAGAGACTGACACTATTAATGATGCTATGTTACACTTGAAGACGGACGCTTAGCTTAACTGTCCTTTGAGGAGCTTAATTCAGAAGCTAACAGAAAGAGATGGAGAGACCCACAGTCAAACATTATGCAGAGCTCAGGGTAACTTGTAGAAGAGTCATGGGAAGGATTGAGGGAGCCAGAGGGATCAAGAACATCACAAAAAGACTTATGGAGTCAACTAACCCAGGCCTATAGGTGCTCACAGTGACTAAACCAACACTGGAGCTAGGCCCTGTACACGTTTGTAGATGTGCAGCTTGGTCTTCCTGTGAGTGCCCTAACAATTAGAGCGGGGACCAGTCTCTCACTCTGTTGCCTGCCTTTGCATTGTCTTCTCCTAGCTGGGCTGCCTTGTCCGGCCTGAGGAGAGAATTGGGCTTAGTCCTGCTGTGACATGTTGTGTCAGGACAAGCTAGTACCCCTAGGGGAACTTCCCCTTCTCTTCACTGGGAGAAGGGCTGAGATTGGGATGCAGAGAGAAATTTTTAAAAAGCTGTTGCATAAGTGTTCTATAGACTCTTGTCAAATACAAACTGATCATAAATTTTGAAACACCTAAAGATGGCCACAAGGATGATCTGTATCCTTCTTATAACGTAGACAGATGAAAGTAAACAAATCACAGATGTTATTCTAACTTTTGACATAACTATTAGGAAACATTAAATATTACAGAATGTGTGAAGAAATATTTCATCTGTAATCCGGAAATGTTATTCTTCAAAACTTAAGAAAATAACAATGGCTCCACAATAGTTGCTGAAAACAATCTCTAATAAGTCTAGCTATCATTTAGCCTTATTGCAGAGAACATTCAACTATAAGAAAAATACCCAGACCAAAGGTCTTCCTGGTTACTGCATTATAAAATCTATTATTGCATCTCCCCTGGAAAATACACCTCACAAGACTTGCTCCCAACTAAGGACCCAACTAAGACTCTTAGCCCGACTCAATCTTGGCTTTAGATAAATGGCAAAATGACTGCCATGCAAAATATGTCTGGCTTCCTTCCTATTTTCTCTTACACAGACATTTCTAATAAAATCTTGCATGTTTAATCCTAGCTTGGCTTCTGCTCTTCAGATGACCCAGACTAAGACAAATAGAAATGTAGTTTGAGAACATAATTTAATTCCACATGCTAATTTGAAATTAAATGCTTGTGAAATACTGCTTCTTTAAATCAAGATGTACATGTAGTGTCCAAAATAAAAACCTATATAATGGCAAAATAAAGAAAACTACATATCCTCATGAAGATGGATACGTCACTGAATAAACAAAACTATATCAAAGGAGTGATGGTGCTTGTTTTGGGTAGTGACTTTATACCTGATTTTAACTTTTTTATGTTTCTAAGTATTGGAAGTTTCCTAAAATGAGATTTTTTTTATTAAATATCACAACCTGAAAGAAAACAAATTTATAGGCTGGCAGATAATAAACAATTTGGCTGAACATAAAATGTGATGGGATGGAGACACAATACTTTCTTAAAATAATTTAATGTTCCATTTGATCTATTATTTTAAAGTGACACATCAAAGAGAAATGCAAACTCAAGATTTCCCAGTATTTTGATTAATTTAAATATATGGGTTTAAATCATTGTGGTTCTTAACAATGAACACATATAAACTATCTGTTGGATGTTTATGAAAGACTGTGTTCCTGTTAGGGGAGTAAGAAATAAACCTCATTTTAAATTTTAAATCAAAGAACTGTGTGTTTGATTTGATTTGATTTTTTTACAGATTCTTAACTTAAGAAGACATTACTTTAATCTGAGTTCCAAGTCCTAAGGCCCATTGCTTCTGAAGCTTGCCAAGGGAGGGAGGGAGACTTGGAAATGGGTGAGGTAGGAGTAGGCAGTCTTCTTGACTTACGGTATGTGGCAGGTAGTTAGGTGGTGCCCTTTTTGTATAAGGACCTGACTTGCTGCTTTGATGTGAACAATGAGGACAGCATTGCTGCAGTAGGAACACAGAAGTCTGCCATCTCTGGGATCTGGGAGAGTAGAAGAACAACACAGCATCATCGACCTAGCACTTTTAATGTCAATATATTTTGCAACTTCCATGGACAAGTTGCACTTTGCTCTCTGTCAGCCCATTATTGATCAAAAGCATGCTCTAGATTTTATTGAAAATATGTTAATTGTAGGGGTGGCATATCATACAAACTAGTGTATTTGAGGATTTGGTAGTACAAAGTGGGTCTTTGGTTGCAGCTCATAAATAAGCCAACAGCCAAGAATATTTGGAAACTAATGAGCTGTTTGGGGAATTGATCATTTTTATGAAGAAGAAGTTATCCATGTAATATTTAATTTTAGTAAAAATTTATTTTCTATATTAGCTGTAAAATAGAATTCATAACACAAATTCTCCTCACAAAATTTTAAAGTAATTTGCATATTTTCTGCTTACTTTGTTTGTTTTTGAGATTGTATTTTAATTACAATATCTCTCCCTTCCCTTTCCTCACCCCCAAATCTTTCTAAATAACCTCTCCACTCTCCTTCAAATTCATGGTCTCTTTTTTCCAATTTTTATTAAATGCATACATCTATTTGTACGTGCATATAGATTCTCAAATACAACTTATTGAGTCCATAGAATGTGTCTTAGTCAAGGTTTCTATTCCTGCACAAACATCATGACCAAGAAACAAGTTGGGGAGGAAAGGGTTTATTCAGCTTACATTTTCACATTGATGTTCACCAAAGGAAGTCAGGATTGGAACTCAAACCGGTCAAGAAGCAGGAGCTGATGCAGAGGCCATGGAGGGATGTTATTTGCTGGATTTGTCCCCTGGCTTGTTCAGCTTGCTTTCTTATAGAACCCAGGACTACCAGCCCAGAGATGGCACCACCCACAATGGGCCCTCCCCCCACTTGATCACTAATTGAGAAAATGCCTTACAGCTGGATCTCATGGAGGCACTTCCCTAACTGAAGTTCATTTCTCTGTGATAACTCCAGCTTATGTCAAGTTGACACACAAAGCCAGTCAGTACATAATGTTACTTTTATCTGTGTTTTCAGAGCTAACCTTTTGGTGCTGGACAACTAATCACCATGCTTTTCCCCAGGGGAGGACCATCTCTCCTGCTCCCCAGGGGAGGACCCTCTCCTGCTCCCCAGGGGAGGACCACCTCTCCTGCTCCCCAGGGAAGGACCACCTCTCCTGCTCCCCAGGGGAGGACCACCTCTCCTGCTCCCAGCTTTACTTGGTTCCCTGTAGTTGTTGCAAAACATTAAGTTCTTGTGAGTTTTTCTTCATGCAATTTGGCATATTCTACTGGTATCCCCATGCAGCTTACATTTGGGCAGGCAAGTTGGTAAGCCCTTATGTGTGTAGTTTCTGATGTTACTAAGTGACCCAGTCTCACAGCAAAACCCATGATCTTCTGGGTCTTACTCTTAAACCAAATGTGAGTCTATAGAGACAGCTCTGTGCTTAAAAGCACTAGCTGCCCTTGAAGATGACACAGGTTTGGTTCCCAGCACCCATAATTATCTGTAACTTCAGTTACAGGAAATCTAATGTTCATCTTGTCATCTCCAAGGGCATCCAGATACACATGAAGGACAAATATATACATGTGAAAAGAAAAACATAAAAATAGAAAATGATTGTTTAAATAAATAGACCAAATGTGTTTGTGTAGAGTGATTATACATTATGAAACAAGGACAAAAAGTGTGTCTTCTAAGCTACTATTATGTATAATGAACCAAGATACACTACCATCATACATGTCTGGGGAGAACAGACTATCACAGCATGGAATATAGAACCAGAATATGGCTGGAAGCAGATGGGTTCTTCTTCATCAGTGTAGGCTCTAAGTTCCCATTGTCCACATACTCAGTCAGCTATGATCTCTGAGGCCTACAATGTTCTATAAATAAACATCCTTAATGACACGACAGCCACTGATTCTCAGATAACCAAATTTCAGAATCACTGAGCTAATCCTCTGAGAGGATGCTATCCCTTCTGTCCAGGTTCTCTCTCTGCTGCCGGCATCCGTTTCTCTCACCGGAAATGTCAACATTATTGTCTCCTGAGAAACACACACTCACTCTTAAATCCTTAACATTAGCCATATTCTCAAAAGTTTCCAAAACCTTAAATTATCGCTGGTAGCTTTTAAAGCTCCACTTTCTTCTGCTTTTATACTCCTGCTAGGATGTCCTACATTCTCCTGGAGATTGTGTCATCTCCCGCAGTGGTATAAAAGTAATTTCAAAGGCATTTCCAGCTGAATATATCTAGGCTATGACTGATTATTTTTATAAATCAGATTAAAAGATGAAGAGACAGACTAGTCAATAACAGCGGGCTGTATTGAATATTTTTCTTATATTAAACCCTGTATAATTTACATTAGGATATTCTTGTATCTGTGCTGGGTTGGTAATTATATTTATGCCTCTTTAGAACTTCAGCTCTTTCCTTTGCATAGTTATGGTGGGGCTTCCTCCCAAGCACTGCATTAATTTCCAGGCAACAAATATAGATGATCAGGGAGCATGCCACTTTATAGAGTCTCATTTTGAATAAAAGAACTTTAAACGATATTATCTTAGCAGATTAAAAAAAAATCTCTAAAAAGAATATGCCAATCAAGATGATTTACAGCTCGGCCATTCTTGGCTACAATAAGAAAACACATCTAAGATCAGATTTGTACCTAGTGCAGCTGTACCATGGATGCCCTGATCTTCAGAACTGAGCCTGGCCCTTCCTTCCACTGTGATCCCTGTGAGCTTTCCAGTGGCCACTATAGTAAGCACAATGTTGGTTTTTTAGCAGGAAGAAAAATTTTATTTAAAATTTTGAATGTATACTAGGTCTTTTTTTTTAAGACAGATGGCCCCATAAATACTCAGTAAAAAGCACTCCCCAAGGTCTTTTGAAACTAAAAAACTGAGAATTCAAGGTGGTGCCACTTGGCCCCTAAATTATGAGTCTGTCACCATTTCCCTTTTTCTTTCTGTGGCTTTTAATTTTATCCGGACAACACTATTGTCAAACATCATGAAAGGCAAAATTGGCTATATAGAGACTATTCTAAAAATAATTTGCAACGTCTGAGAATCACCAAAAATGCCTACTGTGTATATAGTATAATAAAAATGCTTCTTTTCAATTTTATTTTTGCTTTAAAAAATTGTATATGTGATAAAAGGTGCATATTCAACATACTCATTTTAATAAGCAAAGTCAATAATTCTCTATTTGTCTCTACAACTTGGGCAAACAAAACTGTAATTAGCTTTAAAAAACAAACAAACAAACAACCACGCTACTAGGCCTATCCAGAGTTGTAGGTCTCAATCTAGAGGCAAAATCTAAAATGAGGTCAAAGGCAGCAGGTTTATAAAAGGAATTCTATTCTCTAATTTCACTGTTAACTAACCTTGTGATGCTATGCAAAACCATGGTCCAGTTCAACCAACATGGTTCCCAGCTCTCTGGAGACAGAACTCTGCTATAGAAACCCATGGTAACAACAAAAATCACTTTTTAAAGTTTGTCTCCATTGTCTGTCAATTGTCTCTGTTCTCTGTCAATTCCTCCCCACTCTTCAGTAACATTTACACTATTGTAAAGAAGAAAAGATTTAAGAATTTACCCCATCTTGCAAGGCTAAGTCCTGGATACTTGACCACTAGGTGCTAAAAGAATTCTTAAAGGACAGACACGTGTACAGGAAAGCCATGACAACTCTGACGGAGGGGTACCAGCAACAGCCTCAAACCTCAGCATCGCCAGTATGTCCATCACAGAGGAGGCATTAACTAGCCTTAGCAGATGTCTGTAGGTGAGCAGTCTCGTGCTGCAAACATGCAGAAGCAGCTGCAGTTGCTAATTTTTGTGAACACTGTTCAGTAGTTGGTACATACTGGTACTTGAACCAGAGGAAGGTTTTGCCATTGCCTTTGAGCCTTACCAGGAGGAGGGGCTTGCCTGTTCTCATGTTTCGGAGGCACTGGCATCTTTGAAAAGGCTCTGCCTATGTTAACAACAGGCATTCATTCAGGACCCCCTCAGCTCTCCATGAGAATTCAAATTAGAAGAGAAAAATGGCTATAAATTGAGAAAGATACCCTGAAAGCCTTGGCTAGAGTTCTGGCAGTCCCTATCATAAGTATGAGGGGCTTTCTACCACTATCATGTCTTGCTTGCTAAATATTCTTTGCCTGAGAGGCTCTACCAACACCCTTCATGCGGCTAAATTTCCTCATGAAACCCAGGGGCAGCGTCCCAGGGAGAGGGTTTGCTATTTATTTCCTGTTTCTATAAAAGCTAGTGTCTAAAATTGTTTTCAACTTTTGTAAAAAGAAAGTGGTGTATTACCCAAATTGACTGGAGGAAGTACTGGTTAGTTTTAAATTTTCAAGTCCTGTCCACATGTTATAGGTGAAATAATACACTCACTGAAAATGCTTCCAGAATAAGAGTGTGGGGTGGTGAAAGAAAGAGTAAGTGTCCTGGCTGCATCTGGGATTAGAGCTGCCCAGACACAGCCTCAAGTAGCACAGCTAACCAGAAGGCTCCATCTTCAAATGAGCCATTGGCTCTGCCTGCCCACAGCAATTTGTGAATCTCTCTGCTTTTCTTTCTACTAGATATAGTGCTTATTATTATTGCCCATGGCCAATTAACTTCGATGGGAAAGGGCAATCCATCATAATACTCATTTTTCTAATGGAAAAGTTAGAAACAATCTTCTCTACAATAGAGATACATAAAGGACTTACTGGAATATAGTAGAAAATCAAGCACCGTGCTTGCTGTACTGTAGTTTGGTTGCAGGAACGAGCATCAAGCTGGAGACACTTGTCCATCTGGTCATGAGCCAGGGCCTTTCAGACTCAGGACTGCCCAAATTTGTCAGACCTCTTAAACCATGCCTACTCTGGCTCCTGCTCAGAACCCAGGAATACAGGTGTCTATGCTATACTTACTGCTGTGGCCCTGCTTCAATCTGCAGCTGTCTTCTCCTGCCCAGAGCCAATCCTCTGCTCCCAGCCATGTTCCAGCAGGATTCACTGATGGGGCTCTCAGAACTGCCTTTGATGTATAGTCACCTTGCCACACTCTCCAGTGGTTCTTTATTCTACACAGGAAAGCTAATCTGATGCCATTTCAAAACTCTCCCTATTCCTGACACTGGGCCATAGAGTTCCATCCAGGACATAGGGAAAGAGCCTTTCTGAAGATGTCCTGAGACATGTGCAGCATGCAGGTTGTATATAATCTACAAATTCTCTCCTGCTTTTTTTTCATTTAATTACACCATCTTTTTTCTATATTAAATTTTTCTTAATATATAAAATAAAAATGTACATAGCATTGGAGTATTGTGTGGTATTTTAATACATACATGGTATAATAAATTTAGCTCCTCTAGCATTTATCACTAAAGAATATTTTGTCAGAAAAACATTTATTGAAAATATTCAAAATCATTTCTTCTTGCTTCCTGAAATAGCCATGTACAATTAATACTTAACAGTCATGCTACTGTGCCACACTAGGCATTGTTACTTCTACTTAACTAAAATTTAGTACCTATTGATTAAGGTTTCCTTAGTCCCACCCCCTACAACTCTCTCCAACCACTACAACTCTCTGGAAACCCTTTTAATTTCTGTAAGAGCAACTATAATAGATTCCACATGACAGTATAATCATGCAGTATTTGTCTTTGTGTGCTTTTCTGCAGCTAGGTTAGTATAACAGTCTCCAGTTTGATCTGTATTGTCACAAATGAGTATGGCAGCTTGAATGTAAAATCCCTCATAAGGCCAAATGTTTCATCATTTGGTCCTCATCTCATGACACTGCATGAGAAGACTGCAAAGCCTTTGAGAATTGGGACTGATTGCTAGAGGTGGGTAACTGGGGACAAGTCTTGAGTCTTTTATAGGTTGCTTTCACTTTCTGTTTTCTGAACATGGATGAAGTGTGACCAGCCCATCTTCTATTCCTGACTCTGTACATCCTCTCCTTATGGCTGTGTCCTCTCTGGCATGGGGGACAGTTTGTCAGGATAAACCCTTTCCCAGTTGCCTTTGTCATACTAAGCCACAGGAAAAGAAACTAAGATAATAGAATCCTTTGTTTTTATGGGTTCTTTGTATATTTTAGATATTTGTCCTCCATCAGATGTGTTAGCAAGTGTCTTTTGCATTCTGTAGGCTGCTGCTTTGTATAAATGATGGTGCACTTTGCCATACAGAAGCTTTTCAGTTCCATGAGGTCTCATTTATTTATTGATGACCTTAGTGCCTATAACGGTGTCCTGTTCAAAAATCTTTTCCTATGCAGTGAGTTCAAAACTATTCCCTACTTTCTAACATTATACTTGGACTTATATTGAGGTCCTTGAACCATCTGGAGTTGAGTTTTGTTTAGAATGATAGGAATAGACATAGTTGCATTCTTCTACACACACCCACCCAGTTTGAACAGCACCAATTGTTGAAAATGCTGTACTTTTTCAGTGTATATTTCTGGTTTCTTTTTAAAAAACCAGATATCCATATATATGAGGACTTATGTCTGGGAGCTAATACCATGCTACTTTTATTGCTACACCTCTGTAGTACAAATTGAAACCAGGGATCACCATCACCAGGGATCCATACTGACAGAGGGAGATTTCAATACCACAACTCATCAATAGACAGGTCATTCAGAAAAACATCTAAGCCAAGAAGTACTAAAGCTAACTGACATAAACCAATGGACTGAACATTTCACCCAAACACACACACACACACACACACACACACACACACACACACACACACACACACACACAAATTATATATATATATATTCTCCTCAGCAGTTTATGGAGCATTCTCTAAAACTGACCACATAATTGGATACAAAGTAAATCTCAAAAGATACAAAACATAGAAATAACCCCCTGTTGACTGCCATAGGTTAAAGATGGATATCAATAACCAAAACAACAAAAATCCTACAAAATCATGGAAACTGAATAACTCAAGGCTAAATGAAAAATGGGACAAGATGGAAATTAAGAAAGAAGTTTTAAAATTTTTAAGACTTGAATGAAAATAAGACACAACATACACAAACCTATGGGATACAATGAAGGCAATTCTAAGAGGCAAGCTCATAGCACTAAGTGCCTACATACAAAAAAATTGGAATGACTTCAAATTAGAAACAAAAAAAGGAATCGCATTCCAAAAGGAGTAGGCATCAAGGAATAACCAAACTCAGGCCTGAAACCAATAAAAGAGAAACAACAACAAAATACAAAGATCAATGAAACAAAGATTTGGTTCTTTGAGAAAAATCAATAAGATTGACAAAGCCTTGTAGGCATAATGTTTTTGTACACCATGTAAAGTTTACCCTTGTGTTAGTTAAATGCTGATTTTTCTGCCCTCATATCTGGATTATTTCAGTCTGGATTATTACAAAAATAGTTATTCCAGAATCTTCTGTTTCAAGTTAAACAGTTCTTACCATTTATTCTCTGCCTTGTCAAAAAATGCTGATCACCCAATGGCTGGGCAGAAGAAAGGATAAGGAAGGACATCTACCAGCCAGAGGAGGAGAGAG
Source organism: Mus musculus (assembly GCF_000001635.26). Lineage (NCBI taxonomy): Eukaryota > Metazoa > Chordata > Mammalia > Rodentia > Muridae > Mus > Mus musculus. The sequence goes on along the minus strand of NC_000078.6, from coordinate 57,863,650 downwards.
AGAACAAGAAAAAGAGTTTCAGATCAGCCAAAAGGATGAAGGATTTGGGGCCAAGAGAAAGGGGTCCAGAAAGAGATCATGGAAAAACAGCTAAAGCACAAAGAGCCAGATCAATAATGATGTGCAAGTTTCATGGAGATGGGGCTGGGAGGTAGCCAGATTAGGATAGGAGGTTAAGGTAGGTCATTTAACTGCTCAGCTATTGGGGTATAGCTTTAAAGAATCTTGGTTTCTCTGTGTGGCTATTGGAGACTAGCATATGGTAAAAAAAAAATACAGCTGCCAGATTAAATCACTGTTTACACATACATTAAATATAATTTACAAAGCTTTATCCAAATTAACCAAAAGGTAAAAAGAAAAAGATCCAAATTAGTAAAATTAGAAATGAAATGGAGAACATAACAAGAACACCATGGAAATCCAGAGAAACATAAGGATATACTTTAAAAACTTGTATTCCACCAAATTAGAAAATCTGAAATAAATTAACAATTTCCTCAGTGCATGCCACTTACCAAAGTTAAATCAAGATCATATAAATTTAATTTATATGTTTAAATTCAATTTAAACAGACCTATAACACCTACTGAAATAATATTATTCCATTTATTCATTAAAAGTCTCCCACCAAAGCATGTGAGTAACACAGATTTCTTTCTCATCATTCAGGAGGCTGGAAGCTGCCTGGTCAAGGCTCTGCAAATCTGCTGAGGGCTGCTGATTACTTAGACCACATTTTCTTCCCGCATTCTTAGGACATGGAAAGTATGTGCGGAGAGCTCCTTTCCTGAAGTCATCAGTTCCCAATAATGAGGGCTGGCCTTTTATGGTCTGATTGCATCAGGAAGACTTCACCTGCCCAAGACCAACACGAAGGACCTAGAACTAAAAGGGATGCACAAAGTTACAACAACACCCACATTTGTAACATTAGTGTAGGGATTTGGATAAAGACCATCATATAATAGAAGGTGAAACAAAATAGATCACAAAGCGTTCAGAATTGTGTTATACATAATTTAGCTTGTTTAACAATTTCAGGTGCTTTTATTAAAATATCACTGTGTAGTCATTGAAAGTTCCTAAATTATATGTAGCATGAACATAGCAGTCTGTATTTTAAGAAATTCAAACATGTACACTTAAATAGTTAATATGCCATTTGGGTATACTAATACCTGAGACTGCTTGAAAATATAATACTGGATATCTGAATAAATATGACTTTCTAATGAAACAAACAAAAAGCCTCCCACCCCACCCCCAAAAGAACAAAGTATAGGTCAAATGGTTTTGAGCAGAATTCTATCAGAACTTCAAAGAAGAATTAATGTCAATATGTCTCAAAATATTCCACAGTATAAAAACTGAAGAAACCTTGTCCAAATCATTTTATGAGACCAGAGTTACCTTGATACCTAAACAACATAATGGGAAGAGTAGAGGGAAGAGAAACTGTAATAGGGATATATTTTTGAAAAAAATCTATCATAGATAAGAAAAGCTGCAAGACACAGGGTCTATCTAAGGATAAGAGCTTTGGGAAGCACCAAAGGGAAGGCTACAATAAAGGCCTCAGAGAAGCAAAAGGTTGTGATATACACATCTAGAGCAAACAGCCCAACGTCAAGCTACATCGACACATACACAATAGGAGCCTTTTACTCCAGATCCTGGTATCCGGTGCATCACGAACAGCTTTCAGAGAAATGATGACATTCAACTGAAGGAAAAACAACTCAGAACAGACAGAGCATCAGGACAAGAGTCAGACATGACACTCTTGGCTGAGAACAAAAAGAAAAAATAAAGAAAGGAGAAATATAAAAACTCATTCTGTGAATCCAGCATGACCCTAATATCAAAGGCAGATAAAGATATTTCAAAAGCGCCAACTTCACGCCAACGTCTCTCATGAATATAGATGTGAAAATCTTTGACAAAGTATCATCAAATCTGGCAATTGATGAAAAGAATTATACACTATGACTGACTGGGTTTGTTCCAAGTAGGCAAGGCTAGCTTAAAACTCTGACAATCAATCATTTCCACGCACATCCATAAACTGCAGAAGGAAATGAAATGATGGTGCCAGATGACATTGAAAAGGCATTAAACAAAATCTCAACTCCTGTGAACGCTAAAAATAAATTAAACTAGAATTTCTGCCAGATTCATAATAGGGAAAATCGAGAGAAGGTAATACTTTCAACAAAAGGTATCCAATACATACAACAAATGTAGCTGAATACAATGAGAAGTAGGGAGCCCAGGATATGGGGAAGAAAAAGAAGGGAAACCCCCAGGCAAAGATTTTAAAGCTACTACTTCCTTAACTTACTGAAGAGCACTTATTTCTAAAAAATCCTACCTTAACATATTTCAGTTAATCATTTGTCACCTTTCCCCATGCCTGAATATAATTGAGATCTACTTTCTTATTATTCCAATTCAAAGGTTTGCCACAGTGTTCACTAGAACACTAAAACAAGAAATTTTAAAATATTCATATTAGAAAAATAACGGTCTCTATTTGCAGATGGCATGGTTTTCTGTATAGAAAATTTCAAAGATTGACAAAATGACTGATGGAGCTAATGTAGCCGTACAACAAACTCAATGAATAATTGCAATTTGAAGCTCAATACTGCAATATTACAATAGCACCCCCCCAAAATGAAATATGTAGTTATAATTCTAACCAAATAACTATAGTACCTATGTTCAAAATCTTTGAAACAGTATGAAAATAATGAAACTCTAAGCAAATGGAGTAATATTTCATGCTCACGGCTTTACAGAAGCAACAATGCAAAGACATTGAATAAATAGGTTGAGGCAAAGCCACAAATACAAATACCCTTTGCAGAAGAGTTCTGGAAAATTTATGAGATGTTCTGCTCTCAAGGGAATCACAATTCTCTACTCCTCAGATGTGAGTGGGCATAGTGCTTTTCTTCTGCATATTACATTAGAGAAAGGGAGGGGGTGAGGTGATGAGCGTCAGTCGCAGCAATGGGAGGGTGTCATGTCAACAGCCTGTTCCCTTGAAACAGTGTAGTGGAGGTGTCACTTTACAACAGTGGTCTAACTCAAAGGTATAACCTCAACCCAATTATAGGAAAATAGTTGATGACCAGTCTACACAATACACCTCACTAGTACTCCTCAAGAGAATTTTAATCTTAGAGCTGGTATAGCCAGCACACACATAGCCTTGGTTCAATTCCCAATGTCAGGAGAAAGAAAAGTGATAAATGACATTTCAATGAAGAAAATCTAAAAAGTTATTTTATACAAGCTTGGCCAGTAAGACAAAATATAAATGAATCCTGAAAATTATTAATGAGAAAGAATGGTTTTAAAAGGGTGTGAGCAAATTTGGGCATGGCTATGATACATATATAAACACAGTGATTATTTTGTTAATAAATTTATGAGTATGTACATTTGTTACATCGTAACAGATTGGACATCACATGCCTTTTCATTTGCCATTGAATGTTGTACTAAATTTTTTACACAATTAATTTGATCAAAATGTGTAATCAACCTATAGGTCTATCTTACTGAAGTCAGTCCACCCACCTCTCCAGTTGGCTTGTGTTCCTGGTTTTTGGCTTCCACAAAATACAACTGAGTATCTTCCAGAGGTAGGTTTTCTGAGTGGTTGTGCAAGAAGCCAAGATGCCATAATTTTCATAATTTTTATTTTATGCACATGTTTTTTTTCTGCTTGTATGTATGTCTGTGTGCCACTTGCATGCCTAATTCCTACATAGGCCACAAGACAGTGACCAACAAACTGTGTATAACTATGTATCACTTAAGTCCCAGGGGATCCATTGTCCTCTTATGGCTTCTGACAGCCAGTTACAGATATTTATGAGTCTCTATGCGGATTCTGGGAATTGAACCCAGGACCTCTGAAAAAGTAACAGATGCTCTTCATTATCAAGACACTTCCTGAATACCCATAATTTGTTGTCTAATGTGGTCAAGTTCTTCATTATTAGGGAAGGGAAAACCTTTCCATTGTTGCAGAGACTTTGCCACATTAAAACTTAAAGGTAACACTTAAAAGAATTTGGATCTCAAGCAGAAACAATATTTTTAAAAATCTTAAGAAAATGTTCTTTTAGTAAAAGAACAGGCAATTCTCACTTTAATATTTATCCAAACATCATTTAATAGAAAACATTAATTCAGACATGTTATATTTTATGATCTTCACTATAATGTATCAATCATATAAAATGAAAATCATAATAGATGTACATATCAGCATTATATAGCCTTGGGAAATAAACATCTCAGAAAAGTTAGCAAATGTATATTACTGCTGTGACTTTCTTCTTCGTTGAATCAGTTATACTCTTAAGATGAATTTTTCCATGAATTTTTATGACTTCCTGTGGACAGACACACTGTTTAGTGTGATGATTGCCCAGGCAGAATTTTAGTGCATTCTGTGTCTTCTTAGATAATAGCCCACACTGAACTCAGCGAGATCCAAACATAATAACAGGAAGGATACCAAGAGGCATCAGGGAGACTCAACAACCACTCTTATACCTACAGATTCTGTCTCCAGTGTCTTCCATTTCCTGGGTCCAGGACTCTAATGCTAAACTATAGATCTGAAACCTAAAGAGAATCTGGGTAACAATATTAATAATATTTCCATTGTTTCTTAAATATCTGTATAGTATAGGGGTGTTTTGCCTGCATGGATGTCTATGAACCACATATATGTGTGCTTGGTACCATCAGAGGCCACTAGGAAAAATGAATATTATTTATGACAGGCAGTGGAGCTCAACATCACAGTCACCTAGTATTTTTCAAAATATACTAATATAAGAACATTAAACAGATCATGGGTAGTATGAAAAGCATTGATTTATAAGAGGACATTGGATCCCCTGGGATTTAAATTATACACAGTCACAAGTCACCATGTGGGTGCTGGTTATTAAACCCAGATCCTCTGAAAGAGAAACCAGGAATCTTAATCACTGCTGCCTCTCTAACCCACCAGCTGATGCTTTTCAAACTATTTATGCAAGGCTGTACCATAAACTCACTTAGGCTAATGACAGCCTCAAAAGGCAAAGGACTACTGTTTTCTCTTTGCATCTTAGGAATGGCAACATGACAAAGTCACACAACCAATGACCAACAAGCCAAGCCTACAGCTCTGACATCCCAGCTCTACATTCTTTATCCTGATCCCTATGTCGTGGCTTCCAAACTTGGGCTCAAGACAGACCTAAGTCTGGTTTCCCATTTAACAACTCTTTTAATAACGCAGAACTTTTCTCCCTCTGGATTTTATACAAATCTCCATTGTTTACCCTTTTGGTTTGATTGAAAAGTCAATGATCTTGGGCACATCACCAATGAGGTGATCCTCTACAATCTTCAAGCTGTGGGGTAGGAAGGAAGCAACTGTTCAGGCAATAGGAAGTGTTTACTTATAGTCCAAGAGGCACGTAGGCCATGCCAGACATGAGGCTGGAGTTGTAGGCATACCTCTAGAAAAAAATGAGGCCCTGCAGAATTTCTTGCACAAGTACAGACTTTTCACAGAGGCATGTGCAAGTGTCACCATGCATTTGCCACAAGCTGGGTGTGCGTGGCTATGCTTTGTGAGAAGTTCATGAAGTGAACTGAAGTCTGCATCATTGACTTCCAGGCTTGTCTGCCTCCTGCCAACTGTGCAGAAAGTGGTGGGCTCTCATTGTTACACATTGCAAGAACTTAAAACTATGTCTCCCTTCCACTAGGAAAAAATGAATATTAGTTATGACAGGTAGAAGAGGTCAACATCACAGACACCTAGTATTTTTCAAAATGTACTAATATAAGAAAATTAAACTGATCATTGGTAGTATGAAAAGCATTAATTTATAATCACCATCTTGAAGGATTATACTTTATGAGTTTAATAAATCCAGTGAAGTGATAACAAAATGATATTTATTAAATACTTAGTATGTGTCATACACTAATGTGTGCATAGATGTCCTAACAGCACTGTGGAATGAGTGTGATGATCCACCTGATTTTATATTTTAGCAGTAAAGATCTAAGAAAACCAGTCCCAAAAAGGCTTCAATCCTGAGTCTTTGGTCTTTGAATGAAATTTGAATGATATGATGCAGTTTTACTTGGAAATCAAAAGGGCTTCAAAAAATTGCTCAATATCCGTTACACGTTCTCTTCTTGTTGGGTAGCACTGATCAAAGGATATGCACAACAGAAAGATGGACATTAGAGTCAACAAATTACAGGAATTTGTGCAGTGGAGGGAAATAATGAAAAGGGAGATGACAAACAATGCAATGCTGTAGATGCATCGAAAATGTGCCAAAATAATACATTAAATTGCATTGGGGAAATGTGTATGATGGAGTTTTAAATGAGATACTATTTTTAAGACAAGGTAGAACCACACTGAAGATGTAAGAGAAGCAATGCAGCCTGAAACTCTGCCTTCAGGGAACAGAGATTCTACCATCACTGAGAAAATTTTAAATGTGTGTGCTAGGGGCCAGAGAGGTAGCTGTTGTTCCAGAGGACCAGGGTTCAGTTCTGTCTTAGTCAAACTTCTATAGTTATGAAGGGATGCCACGACCTTAACAACTTTTATAAACTAAAGAATGTAGTTGGGGTTGGCTTACATTTCAGAGGATTAATCCATTATCATCATGGCAGGAAACATGACACCACACAGGCAGCCATAGTGCTGACAGGTAGCTGAGAGTTCTACATCTAGATCTGCAGGCAGCAGGAAGAGAGAGACATTGTGTCTGTCTTAAGCATTTGAAACCCACCCCCAGTGACTCAGTTCCTCCAAGAAGGCCACACCTCAACAACAAATCCTCATTTCCTAATAATGCCACTCCCTATGAGCGTTATGGGGTCTATTTTCATTCAAACCACCACAAGTTCCTATCACTAACATGGTAGCTCATATCTATCTATAACTACAGACTGAAAGGCTCTGACACCATCTTCTTGCCTCCTCAGGAACTAGACACACAGACCCATACATTCAGAAAACACTCACATATAAAATTTAAAAAGTAAATGTGTCTAGCATACATGCTTAAATATTTTGTGTCTGGAAGGTGATCCTCCATTCTGATTCCATTACTTTCTTGTGTCCCCAAGTCTATGTTGTGAAGAAGAACCTTTAACCATCTCTGGGCTGTAGAATAGCAAAGCGACACAGCTGTTTCCCAGGGTCTCTCACAGCAAGAGCTATAGCAGCCCATGCTCTAGCTAGAACAGTAGTTACACAGAAGATGCATGGCCTACACCAAGACAACTGGAATCACTAATGTGTTTTGTTCTATACAATGGAGAAAAAAAGAATTTCTCTTTGTATGCAAACTGCTAAGAGCTCATACTGCCCCTTACCACCCATGTCTACAATTTAGAGAGCTTTCTCAGAGCAGACTAGGCAAGGCATGACAGTATGGTGTGTCTACAACAATCAATCTGAACCCACCCAAAATAGCATGGTGTGGGATTGAGGGAGGAAAGGCATAAAGGAATAAGGATAAAGAAATTTAAGTTTATTGAGTTTAAAATGATTCTTTTGCATTGATTTCGCTGTGCTTTAAAGTAACTACGCCTGGAAAATTTTAAAGGATATATTTGGAAGAGTATACATGCCAGCAGTTCTCATCCTGTGGGTCACAACCCTTTTGGACACTGAACAACTCGTTCACAGGGATCACCTAAGAGCACTGGAAAACAAATGAGTCTACATCATGATTCATAACAGCAGCAAAATTACCGTTATGAAATAGCAATGAAAATAATTTTATGATTGGGGGGGTCACCAAAACATGAGAAACTATATTAAAGGGTCACAAAAGTAGGAAGGTTGAAACCACTGACACATACCAAAATGTTAACAATGGCTATTTGGGGATGCTTGAGTTATACTATACATATCTAATTTTCTTCACTTTTTTCTGAATTTCACAAAATTTCCTACAATTAAATTCCATATTTTATAGTACTATCAGCAAACTAGCTCATATATTTTTTATTTTTTATTTTAGAATTCTATACACCAAGGTAATACCATTCAAATGTTTTCTTGTTTGTTTGTTTTTGGTGGGGTCAGTATTGGTTTTGTTTTGATTTGATTTTCTGTTTTTTTAATTTTAAGGATTTTTTAAAATGTGTTTGCTTTTGTTTTTAAAACAAGGTCTCACTATGTAACTCTGGCTGCCCTTGCAGTAGTTTGAATAGGGATGTCTACCAAAGACTCATGTGTTTGAATGCTTGGCCCATAAGGAGTGACACTATTAAGGGGTGTGGCCTTTTTGAGTAGGTATAGCCTTGTTGGAGGAATTGTGTCATAGTAGAGACAGGCTTAGAGGTCTTATATATGTTCAAGCTACACCCAGTGTGACACACAGTCACCTTCTGCTGCCTGTGGATAAAGATGTAGAACTCTCAGCTCTTTCTCTGAAACCCTGTGTGCCTGGGCACCACCATGATGATAATGAGGGGAACCTCTGAACCTGTTAGCCAGCCCCAGTTAAATGTTTTCCTTTATATGAGTTGCTTTGGTCTTGGTGTCTGTTCACAGGAAAAACCTCTAAGACAGCCCTAGAATTCCATATGTAAATCAGGCTCTCCTCAAACTCGCAGAGATTTATCTGTTCTGCCTCCAGAGAGCTGAGATTAAAGGACTGTGTCATCATTCCTGGCCCATATCAAATACAAGCAGAATGAGATGTACTGTTCAAATGTGAACATGTATTTTTCAAGATACAATGTCACAGTACCAAGTTCAGATTAGAGAGACTGGACAAAAGATTGGAAGTGTCATCGTCCCATGGAGCCTTCTCCTCTGTTTGTCCTGCATCCACTGATTTCATATGCGAATCATCTAAGAGCGAAGAAATTAGAAGGAATACACTCAACCCATGGCTTTTACTTTAGATGCACAAAATATGACATAAAGATCATTTGGCGAGTGGCCTGATTTAGAGTCATACACTAAGAATAGACTCTGAGACATGCATAGGCTCGGGGGTAGAGGCCTATTTGTTACGGTTTGGTTGTCTTGCCTGAAAGCCATTGTTTGCCTGGATTTAATCTTGAGTTCTTCACTTGAGATTTTTTTAAACCAAAAGATTTCCAGAAAATTAGTCTGATTTCCAGGGGAGAGCTAATAGAGTCCAGGCTCTGTGCAACATTCTATTTCATTTCTTCTTATATTTGTTGTATATTAATAATAGAAGAGTGGTGTCTGAGTTCAGAAAGGTTTTAAAAAGGACAAGTGTATGTTTTCTAGGCAGAGCTCTTGCTGCAACCACAGGGGGAAAGAACAGCCAGGACAAATCGCCTTTAGACCCTGAGCTCCAGGCTCGGCAATCCTAAACAAATAACTACATGAAAGGTGGCCATTGCTGCAGAAGTCTGCAGCAGAGTGTGGGATACACTCTAGCTTGTACTCTGGAGATATATTCTTCCTTCTTTCTATAGCTGACTGCTTGCTTTGCTTCTTATTATCCAATTCACCATTTTCTCTGCTCTTTAATAAGATTCCATCCTGCTTCTGGCAAATCATGTGTGCTAATAATTTCCAGCTCAGGTCTCTCTATGGCCTTGTGCGAGGGATGGTTTGTTGCTTTGCTAAAAGTTCATTTGCTGGATAGTAATTTTGGTTCAAGAAGAATTAGCATTTTGTAAAGCAGATGGTGGGTAATAACTCATCACACCTTGTAAGTTTCTATGCTTCTGCTGCTGCTGCTGGAATGAAAACCAGGTGCACTTGACAGCTGTTCTAGTGCTATTTGCCATTGTTTAAAAGGACATAAAACCTAAAACCTTTCTCTCTTGTCTGCCTAATTTTATTTCTATTTTTTGATCAAGCATCCCAAAGCCTCAATGAGTGGAGGATATCAAGTTCTTTTAAGGCAAACGTATGTACCTCTGTGTGTGTGTGTGTGTGTGTGTGTGTGTGTGTGTGTATACTTTGTTCCCACAGAGATGATTATATAATTTATGCTCACTTTTTTGCATATGCTCTTTGCTAGATCAACTTCAAACCTTAAAAGTATATTTCCAATGTCGACATTTTTACTCAGCAACTAAGAATAAGACTAAAAAAGGCTAGATATCGTGTTTGCTAAAAACAATCAGTTAAATCCCTGCATAGTGGTGCAAGGTGCATAGGTGTCTCTTGTCCTACCAATTGGGAGGTAGAGATATGAAGATCAGAAATTCAAGGCTAACCTGGACTAGATTGATAGATAAATAGATAGATAGATAGATAGATAGATAGATAGATAGATAGATAGATAGATAGATAGATAGATGATAGAGCAAATTTGCAGCCAGCCTGGGCTCCATGAGACTCTGTCATGAATACACAAACAAACATAATTTCCAGCCTGCAAAGTTATTTGTAAATTCAGGTCCTCAAAGCAATCATGCTGCTTTGCTTTAAGCAAACTCAAATATGTGAAAATTTGGTTGCAAAGGATCTATCTTGTTGACCTTCTCCAGACATACTTCATGGCACACACTATGAGAAAGAAATGAACTATGGATTTTAATCTGAGCAATGCTTATTTAAAAAGCAAATTGTGCTGGCAGGTGTATGCCAGAATGATGCCCAGACACTGAAAGGCTGTAAGAAACCAGTGTTACAGAAGGAAGAGCCAAGAAGATACACATCATAACTCAGTCTTAGTCTATCGGCAGAAAACTCATGATTCTAGAATCCAAATATGAAGATTAAGTCATAGCTCTACAGAGGTAAAAATCAATATAAACTAAGGATTCTAACAACGTGCTCATGAGAATGAACAGAGTTCTTAGGTGGGGAAGGGAGCATCTATGACAAAGGACTAACTTAGCTCCCATCTCTGAAGAGCTTCTGGAGGTACATTTTGCCATGTGTCCCAGTGGAATTTGGCTCCAGTTCCCTATACTGCAGGACTGGTCAATATCTGGTCCTGCCTTTGCTTTCATAGCTCAGACCCCTTCTCCGTTATCAGGGATTCCTTGGAACATCTCCAGGGAACTATACACAAGTCCTTATCCCAGCTCAGTCTCAGGGTTGAATGAACTCTAGACTTAGTGAAGAAGGAGTAACTCTGTTTCTTAAGCAAATTTCCTTGGGGCAATGAAAAAAGTAGCCACAGCACTCCTGGTACAAAGGAACAGAGCTCTGTTTTCCCACCATTCTACAGGTTAGATGACTGGAATCCAGATGCTATCAGGATTGTTCCCTCTGAAGGCTCTAGGGATTGGAATTTCTTTGCCTCTTCTTATCTTTTGAAATTTGTGTGCAGTACTTGCCATTCCTTGGTTTGTGGATCCTGCATCTATTTTCACATGGTCTTTGTGCATCTCTGTGTCTTCACATAATCTCTTATAGGACACTGTTACTCCAGAGATCCCCTCAGTCAAATATGACCTCACCTTAACTTCATTGTCTTCAATGTAATCAATACTATTTCCAAATAAAATAACATTCATGGGGTCCAAGAGTTGAGCATTTGTGGGGGACATAGTTCAGCATGTGACTTGCTGCATAAATTGATTCTACAGATAAGACGAGACAGTAGCTCTCCTTCTCTACTCACTCATGAATCCCAAATACAATAAAGAGAACTCAGGACAAATACTACAGCAATCCTGAGAGTAATAATGAAAACTTTTTAAATAGGCTCCTATGGAGAATACAACACTTTGCACATTTAACATTTGCAAAATCAATGGCCAATATTTCCTAGTATTTACAAATATTTGCTTTTTATTTGTGGTCCTAGAACAGATACAATTCAGAGTATTTTTGCTCTGAGAAATTACTGTCTTGGATCCCTATTATTGTCTTTTCTGAGAGTACCAGGGGTAAAAAAAAAGAAAAGAAAAGAGAAGAGAAGAGAAGAGAAGAGAAGAGAAGAGAAGAGAAGAGAAGAGAAGAGAAAGAAGAGAAGAGAAGAGAAGAGAAGAGAAGAGAAGAGAAGAGAAGAGAAGAGAAGAGAAGAGAAGAGAAGAGAAGAGAAGAAAAAAGCCTTCCTTAGACAAACCAAGGCCCCAAAGCAGAATTGCATCTAGTCACACACCAGAACCCTGTTTTATTGATGCTAAGAAATCATCCAGGAAGGAAAATAACCACATGGCATTTTCCACTCTTGGCCTATTGAATCCAAGAGTGCCCCTGCTAAATAAAATCCCTCTCTCATCTCGCTAAGCACACATGACTTCCAAGTTGGTATTTCCAAGGTCTGGAATCTCAAAAATATGCATTTAAAAAAGAAAATATTCCCCAGGTAAGTTCTTTAGTTAATGACAAACATAGCATTGTATTTGAGCCATATAAATGCATCTCCAGCTTCTTTGTTGCACGTTCTCTTTTGGTTGCTAATAAAGAGACATGGAAAGGAAAAGGAAAGGCTATTGAACAACAAGAGCAAAATGTCCATCACTAATTATCTTGAAAGCTCAAAGATTCAGCATCCTGATTAGCACAGGCCTGGCAAAAGCACAGAGTAAGACAGGGTATTTATTCTTCAATTAGAGGGCAGGATGACTGTTGCTGTCCAGATGTACCAGAAAGAAGCATTCTAACTTCAGAGCTCCTTGAGCACAAAACTAATTTAAAAGACAAAGAAGGACCCACTTAGGGTCTATGAACACCAAAATGCTCAGTAAACAAGGTACTCCTGATCTTTATATCAGCTTTTACATCTTAATCAAATTGGTAACTGCTTGCTGAGATCAAAACAAAGGAAGAACACAAAATTGCACATTCAAGTCTACCTCAACCTTAAAATAGACACAAGAAAGAAAAAAGAGCATACGGTAAATTAGAACAGTAGCAAGATACTTTTGTGTTTTCCATCTTTTCTACCATGCACATAGATTGGAAGTAATTGCCTCAGTAATAGTCTAGTAAATTCTTGATCCTTAGAATGTCCAGAGTACAAAGTGAAGTGAGAGTACAAAGTATCAATTAATTCTGAAAAAGAGGAACAATCTATATAGGAAGTGCTATCTCCACCAGGGGATTTTCTTGACTGCTTGTTTGATATATAGTAGTCAAAAGTCAAACCCACGTCTGCATAATTACATTATCTTCCCCACGTATTATTTTTATATTCAGAGAAAAAAAATTCTAATCTTAGTATGTGAGAGATAGTAAGAATAGTGGAAGCAACTGTTAAATAAAAAATTGCAAATAAGAGTAATTAAGAATAAAAGTCTATAGAATATTTTATCTCATATTTATTCAATATAAGCTATCCAATATCTTTTCAATATTCAAATGCAGGTTACCACCTTCGCACTGTATACTACCACAGAATGCCTGCAGGGTGGGTAGACTGTGTAGCTCCTGGAGACAGGGCTACCCCAGGGACCTGAGCCAGAATCTCCTTCCAGCATTCATTCATTCTTTTGTCCATTATTCCAACAAATATTTCCTTTACACCTAATACACCAGACATTATGTTGGCCAGGCAAGTAAGTATAGTAAATACAACATGCATGTTCTCAGTACTCACAGAACTCATTGTCTTCCTCATGTGCGAGGACAGTATGACTTCTGTAGGCTGTTGAACAAAGTCACCTGACGTTGCATTTGACACCCAGAAAGTGCTCACTACATTTAACCACTAATATAAAATGGAATTTATCTTATCCTACTTGAATCTATGTGAATACTAACCTCTATAACCTTGAACAATTCCTTGACTGCAGTCCAGAAAAATACACTGATTTTTAATTTATTTTTGATACTGCAATTTAATTGTAACATTTCTCTTTCTCCTCTTTCTTTTCCCCAAATCCTACTGTATACCCACTTCAGTCTCATTCAAATTCATGGCCTCTTTTTTATTTTTATTGCTTGCATATATTATTGTATAGGCAAATCTATTCCTAAATATAACATGCTGAGTCTATAAAATAATACTTGTATGTATGTTCTCAGAGCTAACCATTTACATTGGACAACCAATTGGTGTGCTCTTCCCTGAGCACACCCATCTCTCCAACTCCCAGCTTTCAAATGTTGTCTTTAGTTCTTTGTGTACAGTTGAGACTTCATGGACTTTACTTCAATATGATGGTTTGTATATGCTCGGCCCAGGAAGTGGCACTATTAGAAGGTGTAGCCCTTTGGAGTAGGTGTAGCCTTGTTGGAGTAGATGTGTCACTGTGGGTATGGGCTTTAAGACCCTTATCCTAGCTGCCTGGAAGCCAGTAGTCTTATAGCAGCCTTCAGATGAAGATGTAGAACTCTCAGCTCCTCCTGCACCATGTCTGCCTGGGTGCTGCCATGTTCCCTCCTGGATGATAATGGACTGAACCTCTGAACCTGTAAGGCAGCCCCAATTAAATGTTGCCATTTATAAGAGTTGCCTTGGTCGTGGTGTCCGTTCACAGCAGTAAAAATTCACTAGAAAAGATATAAGAATATTTATGTATGCAGATTCTTATGACTTAAAAGGAATTCCACGACTTCAGAAGTAAAGGGAAAAGCATAAAGAGGGCTGTGTTTACCAAGTCCCTCCTTATATAGTCCTGCAGATGTGTGTCTTGACCTCTATGTAAGGTAAGGTTTTTTTGTTTTTTGTTTTGTCTAACCAGTGAGTAATCAGTCCACACTCACATGTGTCAACAGGGGCTTTCATTGCTTTCTGATGTAGTTCATTTTGTCTTTTCAGAGCAAATACAATTCAGAGTTCCTCTTCTATAGAGTTGAACTATACCCTCTTCTGGTAATCACTGTTGGCTCCAATTTCATGCTTTAGCTAAATTAGTTAATCTAATTCTTTTCTGTATAAGAGCTCTTCAAATGCTCAGGCTCCTTTTTTTCTCCCCTTTCTCTAGTCACTAGGTTTTCTTCCTATAAACCAAATAATCTTATTTTTCCAGTGTTGTCTAAATTACATTGTTATAGGTCCTTAGCCTCTTTCTAAGCTGTTGAAATAACCAAAGTCTCATCATTTGTAAAAAGAACCAAATACAATACTGCAGGTGTGATCTAAAGAGTTCTGAGTTGAATCTCATTATCAGTATTCTTGTCTGAGACATTACATCTGCATTTGGGCAGATCAGGAGCAGATTCACAATTTTATGCCCACTCCTTCATGGTGCTCACTCACTCAGCATTTTCTGTAGTTACACAGAGGCAACTAAATCTTGTAAAAGTGAGCTAGGATGAAGACACATGTTCTATCCCTGCTCCTTATTTATGTGACTTATTTCCACATTCAGTTGTTCCTTAGATCAGAAAGGCCTGTTTTTACTTGTTTATCTTAATGAATTCTTCTCTTTCACAGTTCTATTCCATATCAAGTCATTGAGCAAAACATCAGCCAAACAGAAAGGACAATAGAATTTCATATTCTTCCCTGTCAAGTTGTTTCTGGATTGACAACAGTCCAAATCTGGCATCTAGCAAGTAGGGACAATGGCCCTAACGGGGTGTCTCATTCTGTGCCCCTGGGATTCTGGGAGGAGTATGTGAGTTTTGATGCAACCCAGAAATACCTGTATATTGGGTATCCTAGTCCTCTAGTTTGGGAGCCTGCTGCTTTTAACTCTTTTTGTACTGTACAAGTGATACTTCTAGTTTCTTCAGTTTCTTCCTTTCTCCAAGGGAACTGCTCTATAAACATATTCATGTTGATGCTGCTTACATTTTGAGATTTTACTGTTCTACAATCGAGGTCATTATAATGTGCACCCTGTGTGCAGGGCCCAGGTTCATATAGGCATCAGGTTCACCCTAAGGCCCCTGTCTTGAAACCCATATTTATACTTATTTAATTTTAATTATTGTAATTATAATCAGACTCTAAACAGTAAATAAAAAGTACTATATCAAGTCAAAATGGAGAAGAAAAAGAAAGAAGAAAAGAAAAACTTCATACTCAAGTTTTTTAGTAGTGATTTTGTTCCTTCTGTTTGAACAAAGGGCTCCATATTTTCATTCTGCATTGACTCCACAAACAATGTAGCTGACAAAGAAGTCGACTTCGTGCTAAGCTGAGCACTGGTGTTGCTGCTTTCTGTTATGTGGATGGATTCACTATCGTAGCATGCAATCTCTTCGCAGCTTCAGACCTGTGCTGCTATCGCTTTCACACGCCATCTCCGAAATGTCACCCTGCATCAGATCATCTTTGTTCATCCTTTGTTTTAGACTGTGAAAGCAAACTTCCACAAAAAAAAAGTTTAAAATCACAAGTCTTTCAGAACCCTTTAAAGGTTAAGGAAGGTATAAACTGATCTGCTGCTCCTCATAGTTAGCCTAAACAGTATCATGTCCGTCAAGGTCAATGCTACAACTGTCAGTATCTTGGACTCCCAGCTTTGTGGAAGATATGTATTATATTAAAACACTGGAGAGAAGATAAAAACAATGGCTCAGGAGACCACAGTGGTTGGTAGGGGGTTAAGCAGAATTCACCATGCTTAGGTATCTGCATGGGGAAGGGAGGGGCAAAGGCCTCACCATTAGCCGAAGAGCTGCTTGTAGTTGTTTTCTTTAGGGGTGTGGCCACTGGTAGGTTGCCCATGCTTTACTGGGCATAGAGATCTACAACCTTGGGCATATAGGCAGCAGTAATTAGAATTGGTACGTTGTTACAAAAAACAGAAGGGCATGAATCTGGAAGTTAGGTATGGAGCGAAGATATTGGGTGAGTTGAGGGGATTTGGGAATGAATATAAATATCGTGCCTGCACATAAAAATTTTAAAGAACAAATAAGTTAATTATTTTAAAACAAGAATGAGCTCATGCCCACGTATTATAGAAAATAATACATTGTACATTTCTAAAAGTTACAAGAATTTTCAAAGTGTTTACCTCAAAGAAATGCAAATATTTTAGAAGATAACTATGTTTAACATGATTTAAACATCAGACAGTGCTCACTGAGGTGGATCAGAGTCTAATGGCACTTAACACCAAGCTGAATGAGTTTACATATCTATCCTTAGGACCCACATGGTGGAAGCGATTAATTCCTGCACATTGTCTTCTGACCAATACACACATATGCTGTAATGACATGTGCATTCCTACACTCAGACACACAAAGACACACAGTGAAAATATATTCTTTTAAGTCGAAACATTATACATAAGTGTCAGAACAGTACCTGGAACCCCATGTGTGTCTATGATTTTTAGGTTTTAATATATCAGTTAAGTATTATAAGAATTAAGTAATAAATTTAAATAAAACCACTTTTTTTAAAAAAAGAATGATCTCATAGTTTCTTGGTTTCCATGGTAACAAAGATATAAAAAGGTTTACATTTCTTGTGAGATTCTCTTAAGGATTATCCTGAATGTCCATTCCTGTTGGCCAGGCATTTTAAATCCCTGCAGATCTGAAGCAGATTAAAAGTTATAGGGCACAGGCGAGATTTATGTGACAGCACCGTGCATCGCTTTTCCCATCTCTGTGACCTTAGTCCCCAGAATGCCATTTTTTGTTATGTGCATCAACACTGGAGAATTTAACAGGTTGTCTTTATTTTGCTTATTTCTCCAAAATCTTGCTCTACAAACTTTCTGGCCTTTCGGCTACAGAAATTATTTCTCAGGGATATATAAAAGTGTCACTGTTACCAGGGAGTCTGATGATGCATGGCATACTTCTTGCTAGACCAAAGGCGATGGGAAAAGTATCACTTTGAGTCAAACACTGACATGAAGCCAAAAATCATTCTCCTGTGGAATAGGTTACAGATGTCCAGGAAGATGTGGCACTGCACACAGGAAATGGACACTACACCTCATGAAAGCCAAGCCAGACAAAGGTAGGAACTTGAAGAACCTTGCTGAATTGCTTTCACATTGCCCAATGTGGAATTGTGAACTAAAGACACAGTGCATTGGCTTGAGTGTTAAGACAAGGAATAGACGAGCATCCTCCTTTCTTGTTAGGCGGATTCTCAGTAAGTCACTTCCTGCAGGAAATTTCTGTGGTCTCAACTCCAACTGTCTACACCATGCCCAGCATACTGCAAACCACCACTAAGACCACCACCTCTATCTACCCAGCACATCCTAAACACCATTGTTGTAACCAGTGCCACCCACAGACACCTACTGAGTCCCCAAAATAAAATGCCTTTCCTATAATAATGTTCAGCAGATGCTCAAAGGATAAATAAACAAGCCTAAAATTAGCAATGCTTTCCCAAAATGTTTGCACTGTGAAGTTATCTTCTTTTTAATAAACCATTGGCTTTCTCAACTTCTTTTTTCCCTCCAGCCATTAAGGAACATTTAAGAAGGAATATACTGAATGGCATCCTAGTAACCAGAAAGAAGTATTGTGGTTAATTCCAAAAGCAAGTTTCAGGCTGGGCTTACTCACAGCAAAAAAATATGCTCCAGTGCTTTCTGAGAGCATAGGGAGTAGCAACTTAAGTCAGTAGACCTTATCATCCTAGACTGAGCTGTTGGCGTACAGTGGGTGCTATTGGAAGCCAGTGTTGAAATGCTGTTGAGAATTCCTGTTCTTCCATTATGACTCAGGTTTCTAGAGATGGAGTTTCTTCTATGCACAAAAATTCATCTTTGACGCTAACATGGGTTGTTAAAATGCTCACGTACCATCTCTGAACAATTCAAGAGAAATGAAGTAATTTTATTGATTTTTATAGCTTCTTTCCTTTTGTGTGGGGTAATTCCATGAGAATAGAATGGGCATGAAAATGGGAAAGTGATAGCAACAAGATGAGGAAAATATTGAAAAAATATGAGCAAAATATTGAAACATGTGTTCATAAATGTAGCATCACATTAGTAACTTAGCAAAACTCCAAGGAATTTTCAGTCAGTGACTTCAAACATGAAACTCCTTGAATAAGTGGTTCTAAGTCTGCTACTGACATCAGGATATTGAGGATCTGAATTGAGCCCTCTGCTACATTTAAAATGTAAGGTGCTAGCCAGGTGAGTTGGTACAAGCCTTTAAATACCTGCATTCAGGAGGTAGGTGCTAGCCAGGTGAGTTGGTGCAAGCCTTTAATACCTACATTTAGGAGGTAGATACAGGTAGATCTCTGAGTTAAAGACCAACCTGGTGTACAAGAAGAGTTTGAGTTCCCACCCTCTGACAAAAATGTTGGTATTATTCACCCCAAAGCAAATATTCAACATCTCTTCATGTTCTTCAATTCAATAAAATTTTATAAATGTTCCTTGTTTCCTTATGATTTTTCCTCCTTCTCAATTAGAATTCCATGCCTCCTACCATGCCAGGAGGGCAGACAAATATGAGCATCTTCTCTGGGGTCTCAGAGACATTCTTGTTTAAACTTATGCTGTGAGAGAAAAGTTGCTTGAGTCTGCTGTCAAATTCAAAGAGTTATGGGCACAATAACCATGTTTGGATTTTAAGACCTTTATCAATCAAATACCCCCAGGGTTGCGTGTTAATCTCATAGAAATAATTCACTGTCCTACACCGAAGAGAAAATAAGACTAAGTTGCGTGCTGCTTGGCCATTGATGACACAGTTAATGCACATGCCCCAGAGAAATGGCAGAATTCATCCAGGAATACCAATCCATGTGCTTACCATGCAGCATCCATCAAGGAAAAACTAATCTATTCAATTCCCCAGCCCAAAACCCACTGCACTTCAAAACAACAAGGATACAGGAGAAAGTGAAGCAATGGAAGATTTTATTTTCATATTAAGAATTACATACTCTAGGTCACCAAGCCTTCTTTTTTCTTTATTTACTATATTCTTGCTTTTTAAATCAATATTAACTTAACTTTTCAAGCTCCAACCTGTTAGATATCCCTCCTTGCTAATCCTCTCCCTGAAAAGAACTGAGAACAGCAGTGTATCCTAGAAGTCTGACACAGAGGAAGCAGGTCAGGAAGCTATACAAATGACCTATGGATCTTGGCCAATAAATAGAGATGCCTGATTGGATGGTACTTGTCAATATGAATATCTACTTCCTATTTGGGGATTTACTTATATATTTGCTCCTTTAAAGTTAACTTTCAGAAGTATATTAAATACTTGATACCCTTAAAGGTATAAATCAGTTCATGACACTTAAGATTATATCACTAGTACAATAGTGACAAAAATTGTGGAGGTGTCTATCAAACAGAGATCTAATGTTTAACAAGTTCTCCTACTGTTAACTGCTAGTTTCCATATCTATTTTTCAGTGACACACTGGGGATAGAACTTGAAGCCTCTTGAATACTGGTAACATACTCTTCCACTGGGCTATCTTCCCAGGACACTCCGGACTTCCCCCCCACCCCCACCGTCGGTACTGGAAATATATGAATTAATCTGTAATATTAATGGAATGGTGAAGGTTTTATTTATTTTAGAAGACGGGATATTTTTCACTCTTGTGAATGTGAGCAAAGAATCCGTTGAAGGTCCCCCATGGAATTAATCCAGTGCAAAGCTAATGGAATGCTGAATACTGGCTCTCCAAATAAAAATCCCTCATTTGCAATATTTACCCATTTCTATGCTGTAAGTGCTCCTACCGTGGTTAATTTCAAGCTACCAATGGTGTGACAGCCAGCTTGCAAAATACCTAATAATTTAACAGTTGGCTGTACGCCAGTGTGAGTTCACACATGTGGAGTGCAGCATATCAGCTTCACATAATTTAGCAGCCTAAGATTGCTTTTCAGAAAGTAAAGTTCTTAATTTAAAAAAACTTTTTGTCTAGTCTCAGAATTCAAATCTCATTCCTCTTCAGTGCCACATGCTGACTCGATCAAAATGCTACCAAGACAACCTCTCCAAAGGGCAAAGTCGAATACTGTGCTCACTACAGTAAAGAAAGCAATGGCCTTGAGAGGATTAGAGCAGTGTCTCAGAGGAGAACAATGACAAGCCATTAAGGGCATTTGATGAGGACCTGGTCTCAGAAAGTTTTATAGCAATTGTATTTATTGTTTGAAAATTTCATACATGTACACAATATATTTTAACCTTATCCACTACCCACCACCTCCCCTCAACTCCCAGGACACAATGTTCCCAGTATACAAGAGGCTCCAAGTTCTATCCCCAGTGTGGCACTGGAAAATAAGCATGGAAACTATTTCCCTCCCAGCCTCAAGTCATCTTTATTAATATTATTATTGTTTCTGTTACTATTGTTATTAATAACCTCCTGAATCCAGTGGTGCTGAATGTGTGAGAAAGAGAACATGAGCAACCTTTCAGTGGTCACATTCCCAAAGTCACCTTTTCTCCCTCAGCAGCCATCATCAAGGTTGTCATCATGGCCTCTGGAGTGTATCCTCCATCCATACTGGAATTTCTACTGGCTTAACTGGCCTGGACTTACACAGGACACAGCTGACTCAAGCTGGTGTGTGTGCATCAGCCATGTCATGCCCAGAAGACTCTTAGATTGGCATGCTCTTCCATGATGACCCCTGAACCTTGGATGAAGCTAGTTGACACAAATGATGCATCTGTGGCTAATCCGTCACTTATTCATTGGCAATATATTGATCTAGGCACTGTGGTGTTGGAGATACAGCCGTGAGAACAGCTGCCTTCCAAGTTTTGTCGCTGATTTATGATAAGTGGGGACTAAAGAGAGGCCAGATTATTATATTACTTCCTTTATTTTGAAATTATAATATAACAATGCCATTATCCTCTTCCCTTTTCTCCCTCAGAATGCTCCCATATCCCCCTCCTCAATCTCTTTCAAATCCATGGTCTCTTTTATCATTAATTATTATTACATGTGCATAGGCATTGCAAATGTATTTCTAAATGTATTATGGAAGAGGTGAGGGAATAAATACATAAGAAGGAGAGAAGAGAATAAATTAATAGTAAGGATATCTTTAAAAAGTCATAAGGGAACATACTAAAACTATCTACCTAAAATGCCCTATATTATGCATGAGCATATATGTGCATTAAGTAAAATGTTCCCAGCTGAGCTGACAATGCTTCTTTCAAGAGCCAAAGACCACCTAACAAAAACCCTGACACCAGGCATAAGAAGTCAGGTTTAAGTTGTTGGTCAAGACTGTCCAAAAGACTCCAAGCACTGCAGGGTTGCCCATCAAAGGTGAAAGGTAAGTCCCTACTGCTGTTTAGTTAGGATTACAGAAACAGATGTTCACGGTGAAAAATTCAAGGTGTTCAAGGTGAGAATGCCCAAGCCCTATGAATAGAACCTGAGTTTCACTATTTTTTTCCAAATACTTCACCATTGTAGAAGTAAGGTGAGTGGACTAGTTTTTGATTTTTGCTTCCCATCTTATTTTAGTTTCTCATGTGGTTCATCTTTTTTGTTTGATTAGTCCTTTAGCAAGTGATTTTTCAAAGGAATAAATAGCAAACAGCATAAAGCAAACCTTGCTTTCTAGCAGTGGGCTTGTCATAGTTTGGCTAAATGAGGCATATTCTCACATATGACACTCCAGGTATAGACTCAGCTGTACAATCAACTTGTCCAATTATATTCTAGTGAAAAGGACAGGTTTTTATTGAATCTATGCAGATGCTTCACTGCTGTATAAGGAAGAAGGCTCTATAGAATTATTTCTGAATTTCAAAGCACCAATGAAAATCAGATACCATTAAAATATCCTCAATGAATTTTTTTCTAAGTCTATTAAGTTGACTAGTTTAAGAGAAAAGAGCACTTACTTATATAGCCACTGAAATGGAATATTTAA
Organism: Mus musculus; assembly: GCF_000001635.26. Lineage (NCBI taxonomy): Eukaryota > Metazoa > Chordata > Mammalia > Rodentia > Muridae > Mus > Mus musculus. Next base: position 57,840,921 of record NC_000078.6, on the reverse strand, counting down.
AATAACATCAATTGCATTTCAAATGAATAGCTATTATTTAATATCTCCTACAAGTTCATTCAGTGTTATGCGTAATAATCCTCTACACATTTTGGTCATTGATGGACTGTGTACAAGGTAGTGAGACCCGTAAGATTTGATTGCCTAGTTGCTTCATAGTGGTCTTAATATGAGTTTGTATAAGTACATTCTGGTACTCAAGTGATGAAATTGCCTAACAACATATACCTCAGAATGTATCCCCATTATTAAGTAATGCATAGCTATTATCCATCATGTCCCACTATATCTTAAGCTATAGAATCTGTTTTATGCGTTCACCAAGTGTACCTATTTCAAGGATTGTGCTAGTTAGTCTTATTTAAACTTCACACAAGCTAGACTTATCTGAAAAAAAATATAGCCTCAATTGATAAAATGCCTTCTTAAGACCCATATATAAGGTATTTTCTTAATTAGTAATTGATGGAGGAAGGTCCAGTCCATTGTGGGTGCTGGAATCCCTGGGCTGTTGATCCTGGGTTTATAACAAAGCAGACTGAGCAAGCAATAGAGAGCAAGCCAGTAAGCAGCATTCCTCCATGGCCTCTGCATCAAGTCTTTCCTCCAAGTTCTGGCTCTGTTTATGTTCCTGCCTTCAGTGATGAACAGTGATATGGAAGTATAAGCTAAATATACCTTTTCCTCCAAAACTTGCTTTTGACCATGGTGTTTCACTGAAGCAATAGTAACTCTAAGACAAGGATTGAAAAGAATCCTAGAGTTCCCATCTCTGCCCACTGATAAAATTTAAAGAGAGACCTCAGAGTCTCTATTTCTTTTTGATTTTGTATATAAAGATGGGGCTACACATGTGTATGAGTGTGTGCACAGGATATGTGTGGGGGGGGCGTACAATGTCTCTCACTGAACCTAGAACTCACTAATTGAGCTAGGATGGTTAACCAGCAAGCACCGGGTATTCTACTGTTTTTAGTCTCATCAGTGTAGAGCACAGAAGTATGTATGACGTGAATCCAAACTCAGGTCTCATGCTTGTTCAGTAAGCACCTCATTCATTGAGCCATCTCCCCTGGCTTTAAGTGTCTGTTCTTTGGCTTATCAATAATGTAAAGCATCTGATACACCCTGTCTCATGAGGCTATGAAGCTGCACTTTTTAAAAAAAATATATATATATATACTATTTGTCAATGGCTTATGTGGATACTTTGCCTCGTCTTAGAATTGGGAACAAAACGCCCATGGAAGAGACAAAGTTTGGAGCTGAGACAAAAGGATGGACCCCTAAAGACTGCCATACCCAGGGATCCATCCCATAATCAGCCTCTAAACGCTGGCACCATTGCATACACTAGCTAAATTTTGCTGAAAAGACCCTGATATAGCTGTCTCTTGTGAGGCTATGCCGGGGCCTGGCAAACACAGAAGTGGATGTTCACAGTCAGCTATTGAATGGATCACAGGGCCCCCAATGGAGGAGCTAGAGAAAGTACCCAAGGAGCTAAAGGGGTCTGCAACCCTATAGGTGGAACAACATTATGAACTAACCAGTACCCGGGAGCTCGTGTCTCCAGCTGCATATGTATCAGAAGATGGCCTAGTCGGCCATCATTGGGAAGAGAGGCCCCTTGGTCTAGCAAACTTTATATGCCCCAGTACAGGGGAACACAAGGCCCAAGAAGTGGGAGTGGGTGGGTAGGGGAGTGGGGGGCGTCTGGAGGACTTTTCGGATAGCATTGGAAATGTAAATGAAGAAAATACCTAATTAAAATAAATAAATTTTTTAAAAAAGAACTTTTCAGACAAGCATCAATGGTAAGCTAAAACTTGCTTAATAGTGACAATGAGTATAGTCAATTCATTACATTAGCTAATAATATCAGAATAAAATAAAATAATACCTTTTGGGGTATGCCATGTGACTTTCTTTAAGTAGTGTGATCAATGCTTCCTTAACTGGTAAAATGATGAGAGCCCTGGCAGGTCAAGGGCTTTCCTGTAAAAGATGTAGTTCTTGGGACTGGAGAGGTGGCTCAGTGGTTAAGGGCTCTGACTGCTCTTCAAAAGGTCCTGAGTTCAAGTTCCAGCAACCACATGGTGGCTCACAACCATCTGTAATGGGATCTGACGCCTTCTTCTGGTGTCTGAAGACAGCTATAGAACTCATATACATGAAATAAATATTTAAAAAAAGATGCAGTTCTTAAATATTTGTATTAATGGCATTTTGCATTTTCAACCTTAACAGGGAAAACTTACAAATATGTTTTGCTTTGACAGTTCTTCTCACATACTTCTTACATCAATGTTAACAGACAGATAAAGACCAGCAAACACAGATTTTTAGCATTCCTTCTCATGAGGAAAAATGATAGTTCTTTGTGAACTTTTCAGAGACCCTCTGAGAACTCACAAAAAGAGTTGTAAAAAAATATATTCTGTTTTATTAAATATAATTTTAGAGTCTAACATTGGGAAGACAAAATCAAAAGAGTAACTGGAAGATACATGTATACTTTACTAAGATAGTGACATAGGCAGGCCATGGTAGTGTGATCCCAACACTTGGGAATACAGGAAATGTGAAATCATGGCACAGTCTCAGCCTTATGTCTTCTAGTTTTCTCCATGAAATAGAAGGTTTTGTTTTAGTGAAAAGGTATAATTGAGCTGGCTGTGCTCACCAGTATTTATATGACTAAAGATAATGACTGCCCTCCTCAAAGTAGATCCAAGCTCCCATGGAAAGTTCCAAACTCTTGGTCACACAAATGTCCCTAGTTGAACTCAGTGGGTCACAAAACAAAACAACATGAACAGTGTGTGAAAGGAACTTTTAGGAGAGACTGCTGGTGGGCAGGAGATGGAGCATGAAGAGAGAGTGGTGGGTGAGAGACATCAGAGTGTATCACATACATTTGTGGGCTCATCAGAGAGAAGCTATAATGACAGTTATAACTAACGTGGCCCTAGAGACTATCCTCAGAGCCACAGTGAGAGGAAATGTGTGCGTTGCTTTCTCAAAGAGAATGAGTGATAGGAAATCAATATCTGATTTACTCTGAGAAAGTGAAATAACACAGTGAGAGACAGATTCTGACTGTGAATGGGAATTTTTGTGGTTTTTGAGCAAAAAAGAGTTTTTATTTGCTAAGAATTATACATGAATCAGGAAAGAAACCATGAAAAGGACTCAACTGTTGCCCAACTATGGTCAGTTTCCATGGTTTTATTCACAGACAATTAAAAAACAAAGGAGTTTGTGCATCATTCACTTCAAAATATCAGTGCAGTGGGCTGCAATTTAAATTTCTCTCCATTAAAATGAGAAAATAATCTTAAGAGTCTTGCATAAAATATGTACGATCTGAGTCTGAATCTTCAGTGATAATACAGTTTAAAGTGTACAAGACTATGAGCTTGGATTCATAAAGTGTTTCTAAGATGGAAAATTCTGTGAGGTTTTTTTTTTCTCCCAGAACTCTAAAGTAATAAAAGATTAGATGCTTTATTTCTTTTAAGTTTTGGAAATAATTGTTTATAGAATCAATTGCTTATCTCTAAAACCAAGTCAGACTAGAACTCTAATGTAATAACATTGTGTGTAATTTATTAACACTTTCTAAAAATATGGGATTTTGTCACATTTACACATAATGAATTCACATAGTTTTCTGAACTGTGCATATAGCTTTTAGCTTGGCTATACAACTTCATCCACAGCTCAAAAGACAACCCAGAACATGTAAACTTACCATTTAGAGCTAGAGCGCGGTTGTCTTGCCCAGAGGTCTGAAACAATTCTTCAGTTGATTTGTGCTCACAAATAGGAAAACATGAAAAGATTGACAAATCAAATGCTGTCATCTCTCACTCTTCAGAGACTACATTCTCAACATCTGCTGACAGAGCTCACCAACAACCAGACCATAAACCCAACATCCAACCACTACTGGACCACTGGGAGTGATTTTCTCGAGTGGTTTTCTTGGCTTTTCAAGAAACAGAAAATGCAAAGACACAAAAAAAAATCAATGTGGCGTGCCTTGGGGGGAGGGGAGCAAGTGTCAGCACAGTGAAACTTCTGCTACTGCTTGGGCTTGAATTTACTGCAGGAGGCAAGACAAAAAACAAACAAAGATTCTTGGGTTTACAAAGTCCACAAGGTCCACTTCTCCAGAACAATAACTCCTACCGGTGACATTGGGGTGTCTAATGAACCTCCTCCAAAATGCCTAACAAGATCATTTTCGAAGGTATAAAGCCGTGATTCTCATCCAACATAGCATGAATACTCAGGATTTCTCATGGCCTCATTGAATAAAGAGAAAACTACTTCACTAGTTCTTAAGATCTAAAGAAGATTCAAGAAAGAATCTATACACAGGTAATTTAATAGCTAACAGTGAGACAAAGCTGCTGGTTTATATACGAAATTATTTTAACAGTTTAAGAGTAATGAACAGTGCTTTTTATTGTTACCTGCTCCATTGGTCAGAAACCTGCATGTTAAGGCTTGTAACTACAGACCTATAAAATAGAAAGCCAATAGAAAGCTAAGTTCAGAGCCACATGGAAAAGAACCCTAAATTTGCATCTGCTTTTTTAAAAAATATTTTTATTAGGCATTTTCCTCATTTACATTTCCAATGCTATCCCAAAAGTCCCCCATACCCTCCCTCCCACTCCCCTACCCACCCACCCCCACTTTTTGGCCCTGGCATTCTCCTGTACTGGGGAATATAAAGTTTGCAAGTTCAATGGGCCTCTCTTTCCAGTGATGGCTGACTAGGCCATCTTTTGATACATATGCAGCTAGAGTCAAGAGCTCCGGGATACTGGTTAGTTCATATTGTTGTTCCACCTATAGGGTTGCAGGTCCCTTTAGCTCCTTGGGTACTTTCTCTAGCTCCTCCATTGGGGGCCCTGTGATCCATCCAATAGCTGACTGTGAGCATCCACTTATGTGTTTGCTAGGCCCCAGCATAGTCTCACAAGAGACAGCTCTATCTGGGTCCTTTCAGCAAAATCTTGCTAGTGTGTACAATGGTGTCAGCGTTTGGAAGCTGATTATGGGATGGATCCCCGGATATGGCAGTCTCTAGATGGTCCATCCTTTCGCCTCTGCTTTTTTAACTTATGATTTTTTTTCTTGAAAAAGAACATTAATTTTCTTTTCTTGCTACACTTGTCTTTTTCAGCAACTTACTGGAATCTGGTGGGCATTTCCAGTGTACAGATTTGTTTATTTTAGCATTTCTTTCAAATAAATAGTATGTTCTGCTACTAGTTAATCATTGGTTCTCCTGCAGCTTCTCTGTCTGTCTCTCTCTCTGTCTCTGTCTCTCTGACTCTCTGACTCCCCACCCCCAACTCCTACAAGTAATGCAGCGAGTTTTATAAAGCTGACCGTATCTCCTCCTGAGTGTTTTTATCTCTTGCTATCCACACTCCCCCTCCCCCACCATGTTTCTGTCTTAAATGTGAGCTTTCTCTCCAAACAAATCACTGAATTGATTATTTGGGTGGGGGGGAGGTTATAGGGGACTTTGGGAATAGCATTTGAAATATAAATGAAGAAAATATCTAATAAAAATTTGAAAAAAAAGAAATAATGGTTTTAATCACACAAAGTTTTATTTGTGTTGTGCTTGATTTTCCTTGGGTGCTCTGGATTTTGTATGCATGTGGGATTAAGCTGCTTGTTTTGTGCCAATTTACCAAGCATGTGTCCTGGGTGCACTGATTCCCTCTTCTGCTTGTAGGACCACTGGCAAGCTGCCATTTTGTTGTCACTATTGATAACTCACCAGAGCTGATGTTGTATCCTCCTTGTATTCAGCCAATGCTTGGCCTTTAGATGTGCTCACACATCTGCTCTCTCCATACAACTTTAGCATGAAGCCCCCTTTTCCCACTCTGGGTGAAGTACAATGGGGCATATCACTCTTTGCGCTAATCTTCTCCGTAGTCTCTGCATACTGATTTGTGGCCCAAAGTTGAAGCCCTCAAGTTTTTAACCAAACTATAAAGAAGAATTGCTCACCCAGTCCTGTTATAAGAATTTCCTTGCAGTCAAGGTCACACTTGGGTCCAGTTACCCATCAGTTCAGCAGAGTCAAATAGTTTGGAATCGGAGGCAGAAACAAAAGGAAAGTCTTCAATGTGAATAACTTTGTGAAGTTATTCCTTCCTACCCCCTCACACTATAGCTTTTGTTGGTTCACAAAGTTGTGTGCAGCCATGAAGTAGGAAGCAGGTCATGGATTAGGGTGGGAAACTTTGTAAAGCCAATGAGAAGCATGGGAATATAGAACTGTGTTTATAGAGTAAAACTAGCATATGTTCTATTTTTATTTTGTCCTTTATTAATTAAATGCCTTCATACAATATACTTTGATTCTATTATTTCCCTTCCCCAACTCTTCTCTGATCCTTCCCACCTCCTCCCTGTCCACCCAAATCCCCCCTCCTCATGAAAACTAACAATTAGACAAAAAACAAAAAGCTCACCAACCCCACAAAAAGTGTTTTTGCATAGGCAAACTAATCCTGGGTATAGGGCCTGCCTTCAAGTGTGGTTGATATACCCAGTGACAGTGACATCTCATTGGAGAAAATTTATTTAGCTTTTCCACCTAGTCATTAAGCAATCATCCATATGTCCAAGCCATAGTGGCAGGAATATTCTGGGAGAAACCAACCACTCTTTTTAAGTACTGAATTTTAGGCCTCTGTGAGATGAAATCCATACCAGACACTGCTAAGGTGGCCAAGAACATAGATCATGGGCCTGGGGAAAACCCTAATACTATAATTCTTCTAAAATAACATAGCAATACAATGATTCCTAATGACACTTCACAATAGTTACAGATGAGACCAGCTGTGATATCTGTCTGGATTCAACATCTACAGGAAATAGTCATACCTAGTTTCTCTACTGCCAAATATCAGGCTAACATTAGTGTTCAGTTATATTATATTCATTGGTATAATCCCATTAACATGTTTATTTGGATTTTTTGTTTTTAAAATTCCTATATTTCAGGGCATGGGGTGTGTAAAGTAAAATAGTGGCTCAAGTCTAAAGACACAGTGAGTCAGAAGAGAGATCCTGGTATAGAGGGGACAATTAAACTCCATCTTCCTCAAAGGAAAAGAAAACCATTTGCATTTGTTTTCTTGGAACTGGAATTGTCATTGTCTTTTTTTTTCTTTGTAAGCTCCACAGAAAAACAAAAACAAAAGAAAACTAAGAAAATCAGACCTGAGTAGTGAGCCTGTTGATCAGATCTTACCTAGGCCTTTCAGAGAACCCTACACCTCTCTGACTTCCATAGAATTACTTACTTAGATTTTCTCAATTTCTTCTGTCTGCTGTGTGACAAAACCTAGAAATCTGACAATGTGGGATCAGGGATCAGACACAAACAAGACACTTAACTGTTTAAAAGTCGTTGAGATATTTGATGTCTTTATTGTTGTTGGTGGTGGTTTTTTGTTTTTTGGTTTATGGTTTTTGTTTTTGTTTTTTTGGGTTTTTTGGGGTTGCTGTTGTTGTTGTTGTTATTTTTTACTCAGCTACTTAGATCTAAGTGCTCTAGTTAAAAATCATTTTGGGAACATATTGAGGTACCACTCAGCTCACAAGATTAAATTTAAGTTCAGAGTTAAACCTGTGGCCCATATAGTCTATCTTTGCCTGAGTCTCTTACATATCACCCTCACAGTCCAATACAATCAGGAGACTGATCACTACAGATGCTCGCCTTCAGATAATAGCCCTGGCTTGGTGAAGCCAGAGAATGATACATCCACAAGCATTATTTGAAGCAGTTCTAATGGCCCTAGGAAGACTTTATGGCTTCATAAACAAGAGACAAACTTGAAGTATTGTCAATATTATTAGAACTTTGAAACAAGTCCAGCGATTCCCTTGCTTTATTCCTGCTTGATGTCCACAGTTATCCACAGATTAGTCAAGAAAACGTGCCTGGCTGACTAGGTCAGCAATACTCTCGCTCTGCCGTTCTTAATCCATGGGCAGAAAGCACTACCTGCTTTTATTCTGATTGATTTGCACTTTCCTGTCGCTTTCCTATTAAAAAAAATACAAAATCAGAAGGAAGAAGATTACAGTCTGCTCTAGCTTCAGTGAGCACAAGGGACCCTCGGGTAGCATTTTGCTCAGTTGGCTTTCGATCTCAATTACGCATGTGTCTAATGAGACCGTTCGTATCTCTGCATGGTTTTGGTGAGTTAGAGAATGTAACTTTTCTCATGATTGTACTCTAACTGATTTCTTTCTCTAATGGCAACGCCCAATATCATTGGCTTAGTTTTCACCCCATATTTTGTTTTCCTTCTTATATTCCTCTGGGCACCAACTCACAACCCACTTGGGCTCACTCCCTACCTGCATCAGGTATTAGTGTTCTCCTTATGGTTGTCTAGGAAATGACCTATTTGTGTGTGTCGTGTGTGTGTGTGTGTGTGTGTCCGTCCAGTCAAGTAAATTTAAATATTTTAGTACTAAAAATTCAAAGTTTTCACTAGTATAATCTTAAGGATCTTCACTTATCCATTTTATGAGGAACATGTTTCTTGGTCTGGAATTTTGTGTATTTTTATTTCAGACCCGGAAACGCTCCTTTATGTGTTTCATTATATGTTTAATCATAGTTTCAATTCTTCACCTAGTCTCATTTGTGAGAGTACCAGTTAGAGTTTGATATTCTATCCCAAATCTATCACTTTCCTTCTCATCATTTTCAATTTTGTTTCTTCACGTAAAACATTCTGCTTCAATACTCTTCGTGCGGCCTTTAATTCTGAGTTGGGGTTTTAGCGTCTCTGGTTTCTTTTCTTAACTTTGGCTGTGCTTGTTCAGCCCTAATCAATTTCTCCTTTGAATACTCCATGGGTATGTGTTTGTTCATCGATCCATTTGTCTGTCCATTTGTCTGTTCATTTGGGCTTTCAGAACCTCGGTGCAGGGACATTTTCTGTGACCTTCTTGACTATGGTGACCTCTCACACATGTTGGTGACAGAAGTTTGTGTAAATGCTCTTATCCCTCAGTTTACCGCAATATTCTTCAAAAAGGCTCTTGGCCAGTGCTTTCTCGCCATGCTTGTGCAGATTCAAATAAGCAAAAATTTTAATTGAGTTGGATGATTAACAAGTAGCAGGGGCAACCCTCCCATGGTTCCTATACAATATACCTCTAGCTCTCAAGGCAGGTTTTTTTTTCCAGATTTTTGACTGACTATGGTTGCACTTAGACTCTCTAAGTGTTCATATGGTTCGTGTGGTAGCTTCTATGGACCTAGTCTTAATATCAGATCTAGGGTAAGCAGCATTAGCCTACATATACATTATTATTATTATTATTATTATTATTATTATTATTATTATTATTATATCATCATCAGGATATCACTATATTATCCATGCTGGCCTCAAGTGTGTGATTTCTTTCTGCTTCAAATTCTGTATTGTGCCACCATACTTGGCATATAGTTCTTTTAATGAGTAAACAGAGTCTCTCTCTCTCTCTCTCTCTCTCTCTCTCTCTCTCTCTCTCTCTCTCTCTCTCACACACACACACACACACACACACACACACACAAGCATGTTTGTTTGTGATGTGCCCAAAAGACCCTAGTCTTACATAATACCCTCATTTTAGTTTTGGTTTTTTTCTTTTTTTCTTGCTTAATATAAACTTCTAAGTTGAAATACAGCTAGAGAAAATTTTACAGTTCTTCTATGTGAATATGCCTATGTACCCATCAACAAGATGAACAATTAAAGCATTATCAATACCTCAGATATGGCTCTGGTCACCCTTTATAATCATTAGTTTTTCCGGAAGGTAATTGTTATTCTGATTTAGATCATTATAGATTACTTGACTACCTTATGTAAGTGGAATTTTACTGTATATAGTCTTTTACATCTAGCTTCCTCTGTGATTTTTTTTACATATAAGCCAATAAACTTTATTATGTTCAGTTATAATCTTTCTTTAACCTTGAGGTTTCACTAAACGTATACAATGAAGTATAATCATATCCACTCCCGTTTCCCTCTGCCAATTCCCTCATGTAACATGTTCCTCTCCCAACTTCTTGTCTTTTTCTTTTCTTTGAGCACTCATTAGGGCCAATCAGTGTTGCCGTATGTAAATGGATGTGAGGCCTTCCACAGGAGCAGAAGAATCTAATAACATGAATGCTATCAACAGTGAAAGATCCCCCCCCCTTCCTCAGCAGCTCCCAACTGCACCTTATTAAAGTGTGGGGACTAGAGAGCACCTTTCCCACCTATGGTGACATTTGGTTGACTGTGTGTTGTGTTATCTATCTGTTCATGTTAATTAGCCAGAATGTACTCAGTCACATTTGTCAGTGGAGTTCCATTATATGAATTCACCACTTATTGATCCCTCCTTCTTTGGAGACCCAGATGGGTTTAGGATACTTTGTTTTGGTTTGGTTTGGTTTAGTTTGGTTTGGAGCTTTCATCCTATCTTTAGTGCACCGTGCTGGATCCTAAATTGTGTGTTTCGATGCTGTTGACAGCTCCCACACAGTAGTTCTCCAAAGTAGCATGTGAGAATTCCAGTTTTACAAAAGCTCTTTGTGATTCTCACTCTTACTGATACACTTTCAGCCAACCCGTTTATGTAAGTCTATGTATTTCACTGCCTCATGTGCTTGAGGACCAGGCATCCGAGTACCTTCTGTCTATTATGTGGGTGAGGCCTTTCCTATTTTTATTTGAATTTTCTTCCTCTTTTCTCATAGATTTATATACACTCTTTACATACTATGGATACTAGTTTCATCTAGCATATATATGACAACGTATCTTCACAAACTGTGGCACAGTTGTCTACTCTCTTAATATAAACAATCTTAACTTGTGCACTGAAATAATTACAACAAACATGCTGAAGTAGGCACGGGGTTCATATATATATTCTTCAATCAGAAGCCACCATTGTTGAAGTATACACTTACACAGCTCCATTGCTGAAATCATGGCATAAATATTAGTAGAGTAGGATTAACGCGTCTCAGCCTTTAACAGACATTTAGCACTTGTCATATCAATATCCTTTTCTGTTCTAGGATCCATCTCAAGAACAGATATTACATTTATTTGTTACATCTATTTAGTTGTCCCCAATCTCGCACAGTTTCTCAGTCTTATAAAATTTTGAAGTTTTTCTGAAGACAGTGTTACAGGTTATTCTTTGTGTTAGTCTTCATTTGAGGTGTGTCTGTGGTTTTCTAAGATTACATTGTGAACATACATTTTCTACAGAAATGAGGTGAGCTTGAGGCCATGATGCTAATGTCCATGGTGATAACTTTGCTCACCTTGCTGTAAAGATGCTCGGATAGTCTTCCTTTTAACTTCAGCATTTTCTGAACTGTAGCTGATAACCGCTTGAAAGATACTTGGGAACAATGCAACCATCCTCTTTCCTATCATACACCCTCCTTCTGTTCTCTCTTTCTTCTCCTCTTATTTTCATGAGACTTTCACTTACTAATTTTAGCACTTGGAAATAGTTACTATCTACTACAGTTGTTATTTTGTTGTCTGTCTAGCCATGATTTATTTTCATTATTTCTTTTTATATCACTGTTTCTAAATTTATATAATAATAAGGTGATTTATTTACTCTTTATATATGTATGGATTCATCATATTAAATGGAGTCTATGCATTATAATTTACCTCTGTCATCATATATTTAATCGTTCAGTATCACGTCACTGGCCATTTTGGAGATTATTCTCATGTCTTTGAGTATGTGTTACTTTTGACACTGTAAGATGTTGTATGATATTTTTGTATTTTTCCTGTTCTAGATATAGAGACAAGTATTTGTTCTCATATTTATTCCTTCTGCATTAAAAATGATATTTTGAAATCAAGCCTGGGTCTTGAATCTCTTCACTGCTACTACAGAGCCATTGGTTCTATTATCTCGGAAAACAAATGAGAGTGAAAATATGTAATTATCAATATCCACATGCATGTCTATGCTGCTATACTTTATATTCCATATTTATTTCTCTCATTGTCTTTAAAATCAAAAATTAATAGAGATATGCCTAATGCCTTGGTCTATAGTTGCTTTAGCTCTCCCAGAGAGGTACCTGATGGCCTCCTGCCTGTCTTTGGAAGGCACAGGATACTTGAAACTTCCCCAGTAGTCCTCTTGAAGTTTCTTGAAGAATGGGGTTGAAAGTGGCAATGTCCTCTCCCATGCACCTCTATCCTTGCAGTCTAATTCATGACAGAGCTTCACTCATCTTCCTGCAAACCCTCTCTAAAAAGTCTAGGAGATGCAGGGCTTCTATGTAGGTCTCTGTCCCTCACCAATCTGCTTCTAAAAAGAAAGTTTTACTATGACTGTCTATCTTATCAATACTCAATCAAAACCTGATGTTAAAAAGTCCTAGACTATGGTTTATATACATTTTATAGATTTTCCCTGGATTCTGACTGGGGACAAAAGGATAGATTTAATCATATCAGCAGAAACTCACAGTGGAGTCCAGAGGAGACCAAGGAAGGTAGATGTGCTGTTGCCTTTCCTGCTGATTCTCTGCTGGGAACACTTAGGTCCACATAGCAGAGGCAATTCCAAATTCCAGATACTGCCCATCAGAATATCAATTCCATATCTTCCAAGACAATAATCTTCGGCTGAGACCAGCATGTTGCTAAGAACCTGAGGGGTTGGGTAAGGAACTGGTGTCAAGAGTTGGTCAGTCTCACACCCTGGAAGTGTCTCTGTGTGCTCTGTGCTTCTGAAGGTGCTTTAGATGAAATTTAGGAACAGCTCTAAGCTAGAGAAGCATATTAGACATAAAAGGTTAAAGCAATACCAAAGGTCTGAATAATTAATACATTTTCCCCTGTAATTTTGTCCAATAAAAGTATAGCTACTCCAATTTATATAAATGGTTTCTTATAACTTATAAAGTTAAAACTGCCACCAATTTGTTCAATACTACAACAGGAGCTTAGTAGCTAAATTCAATTAGTCTTTCTCTCTGTCTCTATCTCTGTGTCTCTCTCTGTCTCTGTCTCTCTCTGTCTCTCTCTGTCTCTCTCTCTCTCTCTCCCTCCCCCCCCCCACCCTCTCTCTCACTCTCTCTCTCCCTCTAGACAGGGTTTCTGTGTAACTACCGTGGCTGTCCTTGAACTACCTTTGGAAACCAGGCTGGCCTGGAACTAACAGAGATCTGCCTGCAGAGTACTGGAATTAAAAGCATATAGAAAACCAAACTGGGTTGTTGGGAAAATTGTGACTGAAATAAACACATTTTCACTTTCAAGCAAGAAGAAAAATGACAGACAAGTCAGCAATAAAATCACAAATACAAATGACAGAGTAAGAAATGAATGTGATCTTCATTTTTCTGATAGACCAAGTAGTCCAAATTGAATCTCCTTCATTTTTACCTGGATAGACTTTCCACAGCTCTTCCTTGTGAGGTTTTGTTAACTTACTGCAATCTAGACTCACCTGGGAAGAGAGTCCTGTTGATGGACCTGTTAGGTTAGATTCGTTCGTGGGCATGCCTCTTGATAAAGTTCACTGAGGCAAGAGGGCTCAACCCAGTGTGGATTATGCCACACCCACAGTTTGGGTGCTCAGCTGTAAGAAGGAGAACGGGAACTAAGCAGAAGCATGCATTCATTATTTCATTTGCTCCTTCTTCTGACTGTAGATGCAATGCAACCAGTTCCTCCCAGTTCTTGCCTGCCTTAACCTCCCTGCAAAGGTGGACTGTAACATGGAATTCTGAGCACAGATAACTCCCCACTGCTCTAAGTTGTTTGTATCACGGTATTTTATCACAGCGATAAGAAATGAAATTAAGACAGCCTTCAAGCATCCTCTGTCCCTTGTTAATTTTATCATCAATGCATAGATAAAGGGAAACATTTCCTGACTCGAATACAGACAGAGTATATTATATTTTTATTATACACACAAGCATAGCTAAAAAGCAAGATGCCTTAAATAGAGCTGTGGAGGCATTGATGAGCTGTTTACTTTATCATGTCATCAATTATCACAGCCAGAAAGTCAATTGTACTGATCGGCTCCCCACACTACTGTGTAGGATACATCCCATCTCACATTGATATACTGCCATTTATCATTACCTCTAGTTATCATCGTATGGCCAATTTCCAGTATCTAGTAACTGGACATTCTTCAAAAGAAAACTAGTATGAAATCCTCCTTTGTCCGTTTTTATGCAATTCATGTGTTTTCTTTATTATGATCACTACTGCTTAGGTTTTTGGCTATGATATCACAATTCTTTCACAACAAAACAGGCATAAATACATAAGCTAATGTTCATGAAACACTGTGGTGGCAACACCATACAGTGGCAGACAGAGGCAGAGGACAGGATTATGCTTCTATCTGAGAAGATCAAGGACGATTTCCTGGAGGACTGAGGTCTGAGCTTGTCTATGGCAGCAAGTAGCTTTTGTCAAGGTGAAGCCAGAGCTTCAGGAAGGAAGAAAATTCCCAATAGACTGAAAACACAGAGGACAAAACAGGTGACTGTCCATACATAACAAGTAGCAGGAGCTGAACAAAGTGTGGAGTAGTAAAGACATATGGGAATGCAGTTAGAGAATGTAAGTCAGAAATAAGTCAAGAAAACAGCAACTAAAGGGTTGAGGTTTTCTTTTATAACGTCTCCTGAAAATAAAATAAACTTAGAAATATTGCTTCCTTTAAATTACAGCTTAAGACTTCTCTAATTATTCTGTATGCATCCCTTACGTACAGGAACCAATACTTTCAAGTTTTTTCAGACTTGATGTTTTTATCTTACACTATCAAACGGGTGCTTTTCAAAAATACATCCAAATGATTTCCTTGTTATTTGAGTGCATTTTATGTCATACAGCGACACCTAATGGTAATATATTGTTTTGCAGCCAACTCTGTAACTTGGGAGTTAAGACAGACAGAAAAGCAGTGAGAAGAATCCTCCAAGCAGGAAGGAACACTGCTGAGAATACAGTAAAGAGTATGACAGGATTAGTTAAAGGCAGCAAACAGATTGGGAACAACCTACAGTTTCCTAAGAGAATTACTAAGTCCCACCACAGAGTCAGCATCCTTCAGTTTGGAACACTCCATGTCCATGCCCCTGCATTGGCCAGACCACAAAACTGAAGTGTTTAAGTAGTATTTTCCCTTATGAGAATAAAATTTTCATCTAATAATTGGTATTGCATGTCCTTGGATGATGATATATGTACAACGACATACACAACAGTCTAACACCACATAAAAGCAACGAACAAGTGTAAGAACATGTTCTCGGTGGCTTGAAAAGCAGGTGATGTGTCAAAGAGTCAGAAAGCACCTTCAGTTTGCTGAAATGCCTTCTCAACTATCTCCAGAGAACACTACAAGTGCCCTAGTTCCATAGCTTTTCTTGTCTGCTGTTGTGATAAAATATCATAACCAAGGCACTGGTAGAATAAAGGGTTTATTTGGGCTTACAGTTTCAGAGAGTCAGAGTCCATCGTGGTGTGGAGGTGTGACGGCAAGTAGCATGCCGAGCACCTGGAGCAGGAAGCTGAGCTCTTATGTGCTCACCTCAAGCACAAAGCAGAAGTCACTGGAAGCAGGGCAAGGCTTCAAATTCTCAAATCACACCTCCAATAACACACTTCTTCCAGCAAGGCTATATTTCCTAAATCTCCTCCAAATAATGCCACTTGCTGGAAAACAAGTATTCAAATACCAGAACGTTTGGGAGACCTTTCTCATTTAAACCACCACACGTCTGTAGGTGACTGTGGCTTTGTGCTAGGGACCTTATCCATTGAAGGTACCCTGAGAATAGCATGGGTGATGATTAGGGTCAGGATAGACCCATCCAGTTAAGATGGGAAGGACTTTGACACTCAGGCAGTATCTACATTACATTCCAAACACACATCCTGTGGCCTGCCATCTAAAGTCAGCAAACCCAGAAGGAAATGGGTCAGCTGTTTCAATGAGCATATATCACACTCTGCCTCTGCTTGGGCTTAAGAGCTTTCCTCATTCAACTTCATGAGCACCTCAAGCTGCAGGAGAGAACATGTGAAGTCTAATGTAGAACAGCGGGTCATTTCAGGTTATCAGTTAACCAACAGCACAGCCTTCTACTCATACCCCTGAACAACATGAAAATAAGAAACGTAAAATAATCCTATCCGCCTATCTCATTCCAACTAGGGACCTTTCTTTTCTGTCTTTACTAACCTTACATAATGATTTTAGTTCTTATTTATAGACCAGACCACACAATAACATTGGGTTATATTTCTGTTGTGATTAAAATTTGTGGCTGTAATTCACTTTTCTAAATGACATTAACTAAATACCATAGGTTAAATATCCATTACACACCTGCCACAGTGCCAGATACAAAGAAAAAACAGACCTAAAACAAACAGACTTGTTTTCAGTATCAATTCTGTGTGTTCCCTTTGCATACAGGGGAAATGGTCTCCTAGACATCATATTCTATCACATTATCTCACTTGGCTTACCCTACATTCATATTATATAATAGCTAAAAGATGCTGCCAAATTTCCCAATTCCTATTCTTGTCTGCATTGTAATATCCCAAGAATATGTAGAAACAAGAGGCATTGTCAGAGGAAGAGGAGGGTGATCGGGGATTATTCGAAGACATGTGGCCTGAATCCTGACTGGCAAAGCAAATTGAATCACTGTTGGACATGGAGGGATTTGCGGAGGAGTGTAATCAGGGTCTATGAAGCTCCACTGCCTTTTCCTGCCCCCCAGAGGAAGAGAACTAATATGCATGGAAAGCAAGCACTGATGCGTCCCAAGCCACCTGCTGCAAACGGGCCTGCTGGGACAGATCCCTTCATGGATCATAAAGAGAACAGCAGACACAAGTGTCCCCAGGAAGTTGCTCACCACCCACTGCCACCAAGGGGTTCCTTCCCTCCTCAGCAAGGCACAGCCTGCGGCCACTGCTTCTTCTTCCTTCCACTGTTCTTGTTCCCCCTCCTGCCACCCAGTTTCAAGAAAAATGACTCTCTCAGGAAGGATCCCAAGTGACAGAAATCCCTTTCATCCACCTTTGCTCATATCTTTTAGCATGAACTCAAGTAAAAATTATCTTCTGAAGCCACAGCTAGACAACTTTTCTCATAAAACCAGCCAAAATAAACTATACAGAGGCTAAATATGTAGGCTATATATAGATAGCCTACAGGATTGTCAGCATCCATTATAACATCACAGTGGTTCCTTAGCCACTTAGCAGTGCATGAATTCCCTATAAACAGCATATGGTACCTCTTTAACTCAGGCTGAGTTTGTCTTTTGAACACCAAAAAGAAGGAAAGAAATTTTTAATCCATTTACCATTATTATCACATCATACAGTAAAGTGGGTAACCCATAAATAATTGTGAGTGATTTCTCACAATTCTAGAGCCAGGGATGTTTGTGATAGAGACCCTGCCTGGGTGTTCGTTGTGTGTGCTGAGGGCCTGGTCTATACTTCCAAGGCAGCACCTTGAACCCTGAGGCCCGACTCCAACTGTCCCTTTTCTAAAGCTGAGTCCTCAAGGCCTAAGCAGCTCATAAAACCCCTGCCTCTCCTTAGCTGTGCGCCTCGGAGTAAGCTCTCTGGTGGATTTTGGAAAAAGCATGAACATTCCAACTCTCGCACATATCTTACAAGTTTTGGTTACTCTGTGTCCCACACTATCACCTCTTTCTGTGATATTTTCATGCTTTCCCAGACTTGGGCACATCTGTCTTCTTTCCTTTGACTTTAATTAATCTAACATTTAAGCTGACACTCATTCTATACTCCTCTATGAACATCTGAAATTAAGGTTTTATTACAGTGTCTTTCCAGTGGAAGATTTTTTTTCATTTCCCTCCGTTTTCAGCTTCTCTCAAAGCCCAAAGCATGGCTTATCGAGGATGGTCCAGAGGACTCGTTTTCACCATAACTCAAGCTCAGCACTTTATCACACGAGGCGTTCATTTGCTTGGCTTATGTGTGCAAGCCAGCTTGCTTCCTGTCTCCCACTGGACTGCCTGCAAGAGAGATAAAACTGAAAAACCTCTCTCTGGTTGAAGGACCACTTTTAAAATTGTCTAATCTTTTGCCAATGAATATTTTATGTGTGAAATATAATGATCTCATTTATTTTCTGTTGTGAGTAACATAATACCACAGAATCAAAGAGGTTTGTTCTTTTGCTCACAGTTCTGATCCAAAGCTGTGGAACCTCATCTCACGATGTCCTTCTTTCTGGAAGAACCTGGAGGTGACATAATAAAATCTGTGTGCATGCGTTCTGTGTTTGTTGTATGCATTGTCTGTGTGTTGTGACTGTTGTATGCTGTGTGTGTGTGTGTGTGTGTGTGTGTGTGTGTGTGTGTGTGTGTTCAGGTCTTTCTTCTTACAAACCCTCAATTGTATTCAATTGTGCCCTATTCTGATGGTCTCACCTATTCCTAACCTCCTCTAAAGGCTGCAGTTCTACACACTGTAGTCACCTAAGAGTTGACCAAGCAAGGAAAGAGACAAAGGATCATGAAGTTACTTGGAAACCTAAATAGATCTTGTTTCTGTTTCCTTTGCTGGACTCTAATCTGAAGTTGGAGAAAGAAGAGAGAGAAAGAGGAAAGGGCCCTTCCGCTCGACTCGAGACTCGAGCCCCGGGCTACCTTGCCAGCAGAGTCTTGCCCAACACCCGCAAGGGTCCACACGGGACTCCCCACGGGACCCTAAGACCTCTGGTGAGTGGATCACAGTGCCTGCCCCAATCCAATCGCACGGAACTTGAGACTGCGGTACATAGGGAAGCAGGCTACCCGGGCCTGATCTGGGGCACAAGTCCCTTCCGCTCGACTTGAGACTCGAGCCCCGGGCTACCTTGACAGCAGAGTCTTGCCCAACACCCGCAAGGGTCCACACGGGACTCCCCACGGGACCCTAAGACCTCTGGTGAGTGGAACACAGCGCCTACCCCAATCCAATCGCGTGGAACTTGAGACTGCGGTACATAGGGAAGCAGGCTACCCGGGCTTGATCTGGGGCACAAACCCCTTCCACTCCACTCGAGCCCCGGCTACCTTGCCAGCTGAGTCGCCTGACACCCGCAAGGGCCCACACAGGATTCCACACGTGATCCTAAGACCTCTAGTGAGTGGAACACAACTTCTGCCAGGAGTCTGGTTCGAACACCAGATATCTGGGTACCTGCCTTGCAAGAAGAGAGCTTGCCTGCAGAGAATACTCTGCCCACTGAAACTAAGGAGAGTGCTACCCTCCAGGTCTGCTCATAGAGGCTAACAGAGTCACCTGAAGAACAAGCTCTTAACAGTGACAACTAAAACAGCTAGCTTCAGAGATTACCAGATGGCGAAAGGCAAACGTAAGAATCCTACTAACAGAAATCAAGACCACTCACCATCATCAGAACGCAGCACTCCCACCCCACCTAGTCCTGGGCACCCCAACACAACCGAAAATCTAGACCCAGATTTAAAAACATTTCTCATGATGATGATAGAGGACATCAAGAAGGACTTTCATAAGTCACTTAAAGATTTACAGGAGAGCACTGCTAAAGAGTTACAGGCTCTTAAAGAAAAGCAGGAAAACACAGCCAAACAGGTGATGGAAATGAACAAAACCATACTAGAACTAAAATGGGAAGTAGACACAATAAAGAAAACCCAAAGCGAGGCAACGCTGGAGATAGAAACCCTAGGAAAGAGATCTGGAACCATAGATGCGAGCATCAGCAACAGAATACAAGAAATGGAAGAGAGAATCTCAGGTGCAGAAGATTCCATAGAGAACATCGACACAACAGTCAAAGAAAATACAAAATGCAAAAGGATCCTAACTCAAAACATCCAGGTAATCCAGGACACAATGAGAAGACCAAACCTACAGATAATAGGAATTGATGAGAATGAAGATTTTCAACTTAAAGGGCCAGCTAATATCTTCAACAAAATAATAGAAGAAAACTTCCCAAACATAAAAAAAGAGATGCCCATGATCATACAAGAAGCATACAGAACTCCAAATAGACTGGACCAGAAAAGAAATTCCTCCCGACACATAATAATCAGAACAACAAATGCACTAAATAAAGATAGAATATTAAAAGCAGTAAGGGAGAAAGGTCAAGTAACATATAAAGGAAGGCCTATCAGAATTACACCAGACTTTTCACCAGAGACTATGAAAGCCAGAAGAGCCTGGACAGATGTTATACAGACACTAAGAGAACACAAATGCCAGCCCAGGCTACTATACCCGGCCAAACTCTCAATTACCATAGATGGAGAAACCAAAGTATTCCACGACAAAACCAAGTTCACACAATATCTTTCCACGAATCCAGCCCTTCAAAGGATAATAACAGAAAAGAAGCAATACAAGGACGGAAATCACGCCCTAGAACAACCAAGAAAGTAATCATTCAACAAACCAAAAAGAAGACAGCCACAAGAACAGAATGCCAACTCTAACAACAAAAATAAAAGGGAGCAACAATTACTTTTCCTTAATATCTCTTAATATCAATGGACTCAATTCCCCAATAAAAAGACATAGACTAACAGACTGGCTACACAAACAGGACCCAACATTCTGCTGCTTACAGGAAACCCATCTCAGGGAAAAAGACAGACACTACCTCAGAGTGAAAGGCTGGAAAACAATTTTCCAAGCAAATGGACTGAAGAAACAAGCTGGAGTAGCCATTTTAATATCGGATAAAATCGACTTCCAACCCAAAGTTATCAAAAAAGACAAGGAGGGACACTTCATACTCATCAAAGGTAAAATCCTGCAAGAGGAACTCTCAATTCTGAATATCTACGCACCAAATGCAAGGGCAGCCACATTCATTAGAGACACTTTAGTAAAGCTCAAAGCATACATTGCACCTCACACAATAATAGTGGGAGACTTCAACACACCACTTTCTTCAAAGGACAGATCGTGGAAACAGAAACTAAACAGGGACACAGTGAAACTAACAGAAGTTATGAAACAAATGGACCTGACAGATATCTACAGAACATTTTATCCTAAAACAAAAGGATATACCTTCTTCTCAGCACCTCACGGGACCTTCTCCAAAATTGACCATATAATTGGTCACAAAACAGGCCTCAATAGATACAAAAATATTGAAATTGTCCCATGTATCCTATCAGACCACCATGGCCTAAGACTGATCTTCAATAACAACATAAATAATGGAAAGCCAACATTCACGTGGAAACTGAATAACACTCTTCTCAATGATACCTTGGTCAAGGAAGGAATAAAGAAAGAAATTAAAGACTTTTTAGAGTTTAATGAAAATGAAGCCACAACGTACCCAAACCTATGGGACACAATGAAAGCATTTCTAAGAGGGAAACTCATAGCGCTGAGTGCCTCCAAGAAGAAACGGGAGACAGCACATACTAGCAGCTTGACAACACATCTAAAAGCCCTAGAAAAAAAGGAAGCAAATTCACCCAAGAGGAGTAGACGGCAGGAAATAATCAAACTCAGGGGTGAAATCAACCAAGTGGAAATAAGAAGAACTATTCAAAGAATTAACCAAACGAGGAGTTGGTTCTTTGAGAAAATCAACAAGATAGATAAACCCTTAGCTAGACTCACTAAAGGGCACAGGGACAAAATCCTAATTAACAAAATCAGAAATGAAAAGGGAGACATAACAACAGATCCTGAAGAAATCCAAAACACCATCAGATCCTTCTACAAAAGGCTATACTCAACAAAACTGGAAAACCTGGACGAAATGGACAAATTTCTGGACAGATACCAGGTACCAAAGTTGAATCAGGATCAAGTTGACCATCTAAACAGTCCCATATCACCTAAAGAAATAGAAGCAGTTATTAATAGTCTCCCAACCAAAAAAAGCCCAGGACCAGATGGGTTTAGTGCAGAGTTCTATCAGACCTTCAAAGAAGATCTAATTCCAATTCTGCACAAACTATTTCACAAAATAGAAGTAGAAGGTACTCTACCCAACTCATTTTATGAAGCCACTATTACTCTGATACCTAAACCACAGAAAGATCCAACAAAGATAGAGAACTTCAGACCAATTTCTCTTATGAATATCGATGCAAAAATCCTCAATAAAATTCTCGCTAACCGAATCCAAGAACACATTAAAGCAATCATCCATCCTGACCAAGTAGGTTTTATTCCAGGGATGCAGGGATGGTTTAATATACGAAAATCCATCAATGTAATCCATTATATAAACAAACTCAAAGACAAAAACCACATGATCATCTCGTTAGATGCAGAAAAAGCATTTGACAAGATCCAACACCCATTCATGATAAAAGTTTTGGAAAGATCAGGAATTCAAGGCCCATACCTAAACATGATAAAAGCAATCTACAGCAAACCAGTAGCCAACATCAAAGTAAATGGAGAGAAGCTGGAAGCAATCCCACTAAAATCAGGGACTAGACAAGGCTGCCCACTTTCTCCCTACCTTTTCAACATAGTACTTGAAGTATTAGCCAGAGCAATTCGACAACAAAAGGAGATCAAGGGGATACAAATTGGAAAAGAGGAAGTCAAAATATCACTTTTTGCAGATGATATGATAGTATATATAAGTGACCCTAAAAATTCTACCAGAGAACTCCTAAACCTGATAAACAGCTTCGGTGAAGTAGCTGGATATAAAATAAACTCAAACAAGTCAATGGCCTTTCTCTATACAAAGAATAAACAGGCTGAGAAAGAAATTAGGGAAACAACACCCTTCTCAATAGTCACAAATAATATAAAATATCTTGGCGTGACTCTAACTAAGGAGGTGAAAGATCTGTATGATAAAAACTTCAAATCTCTGAAGAAAGAAATTAAAGAAGATCTCAGAAGATGGAAAGATCTCCCATGCTCATGGATTGGCAGGATCAACATTGTAAAAATGGCTATCTTGCCAAAAGCAATCTACAGATTCAATGCAATCCCCATCAAAATTCCAACTCAATTCTTCAACGAATTGGAAGGAGCAATTTGCAAATTTGTCTGGAATAACAAAAAACCTAGGATAGCAAAAAGTCTTCTCAAGGATAAAAGAACTTCTGGCGGAATCACCATGCCAGACCTAAAGCTTTACTACAGAGCAATTGTGATAAAAACTGCATGGTACTGGTATAGAGACAGACAAGTAGACCAATGGAATAGAATTGAAGATCCAGAAATGAACCCACACACCTATGGTCACTTGATCTTCGACAAGGGAGCTAAAACCATCCAGTGGAAGAAAGACAGCATTTTCAACAATTGGTGCTGGCACAACTGGTTGTTATCGTGTAGAAGAATGCGAATCGATCCATACTTATCTCCTTGTACTAAGGTCAAATCTAAGTGGATCAAGGAACTTCACATAAAACCAGAGACACTGAAACTTATAGAGGAGAAAGTGGGGAAAAGCCTTGAAGATATGGGCACAGGGGAAAAATTCCTGAACAGAACAGCAATGGCTTGTGCTGTAAGATCGAGAATCGACAAATGGGACCTAATGAAACTCCAAAGTTTCTGCAAGGCAAAAGACACCGTCAATAAGACAAAAAGACCACCAACAGATTGGGAAAGGATCTTTACCTATCCTAAATCAGATAGGAGACTAATATCCAACATATATAAAGAACTCAAGAAGGTGGACTTCAGAAAATCAAATAACCCCATTAAAAAATGGGGCTCAGAACTGAACAAAGAATTCTCACCTGAGGAATACCGAATGGCAGAGAAGCACTTGAAAAAATGTTCAACATCCTTAATCATCAGGGAAATGCAAATCAAAACAACCCTGAGATTCCACCTCACACCAGTCAGAATGGCTAAGATCAAAAATTCAGGTGACAGCAGATGCTGGCGAGGATGTGGAGAAAGAGGAACACTCCTCCATTGTTGGTGGGAGTGCAGGCTTGTACAACCACTCTGGAAATCAGTCTGGCGGTTCCTCAGAAAACTGGACATAGTACTACCGGAGGATCCAGCAATACCTCTCCTGGGCATATATCCAGAAGATGCCCCAACAGGTAAGAAGGACACATGCTCCACTATGTTCATAGCAGCCTTATTTATAATAGCCAGAAGCTGGAAAGAACCTAGATGCCCCTCAACAGAGGAATGGATACAGAAAATGTGGTACATCTACACAATGGAGTACTACTCAGCTATTAAAAAAAATGAATTTATGAAATTCCTAGCCAAATGGATGGACCTGGAGGGCATCATCCTGAGTGAGGTAACACATTCACAAAGAAACTCACACAATATGTATTCACTGATAAGTGGATATTAGCCCCAAACCTAGGATACCCAAGATATAAGATATAATTTGCTAAACACATGAAACTCAAGGAGAATGAAGACTGAAGTGTGGACACTATGCCCCTCCTTAGATTTGGGAACAAAACACCCATGGAAGGAGTTACAGAGACGGAGTTTGGAGCTGAGATGAAAGGATGGACCATGTAGAGACTGCCATAGCCAGGGATCCACCCCATAATCAGCATCCAAACGCTGACACCATTGCATACACTAGCAAGATTTTATTGAAAGGACGCAGATGTAGCTGTCTCTTGTGAGACTATGCCGGGGCCCAGCAAACACAGAAGTGGATGCTCACAGTCAGCTAATGGATGGATCATAGGGCTCCCAATGGAGGAGCTAGAGAAAGTAGCCAAGGAGCTAAAGGGATCTGCAACCCTATAGGTGGAACAACATTATGAGCTAACCAGTACCCCGGAGCTCTTGACTCTAGCTGCATATATATCAAAAGATGGCCTAGTCGGCCATCACTGGAAAGAGAGGCCCATTGGACTTGCAAACTTTATATGCCCCAGTACAGGGGAATACCAGGGCCAAAAAGGGGGAGTGGGTGGGCAGGGGAGTGGGGGTGGGTGGATATGGGGGACTTTTGGTATAGCATTGGAAATGTAAATGAGTTAAATACCTAATAAAAAATGGAAAAAAAAATAAATAAAATAAAGGCAAGAAAAAAAAAAAAAAAAAAAAGAAAGAGGAAGGGATCCAGGGGAACATTCTGATTTTGAGTGCCTACTATGTGCTGGGTCTGTGGCTTCCACTTCATTTGCCTTCCATGGCTACTACAAACAAAAGCTGTTAAGTAGTAAGCCATGATTTCCTAAGTGTGGATCTTCATAAATAAAACCTAAGCACTGACAGTCAAAGACCCATGCCCTTCACTCTCTGATAAGCCTCAATGCTTCATAGACTGTCCCATGTCCAAACTCCAAAGCTACTATGACATTTGAGAGTGGTCCATGTATGTTGGAGCTTTTCCAATGGGAAAGTGGCTACTCCCGGAGCTGTCCCATGTGGTGAGAGAATATTCTCATTTTTCTCTAAATCATATCTTAGAGGTGGAGCTTTACCCAGAAGTCCACTCAGACCTCTGTGTGGTTAGTGCCATTGGTAAATCACTAGAGCTCCATGGTTACACCAGGCAGAATAAAAACAGGGCTTTGGGGGGATTCCTTTATAGTTTCTGAGCCAGAAAATTCAATTGTCAGGTAGAAAGTAACAGCCAGGAGTCACTTTACATGGTAGTGTGGGTGCAAGTAAGAACTACCTATGCCCTAGATGTTTCCAAAGCAGGATGAGAACATCATCTTCCTCCAGGTTCTACCTACATGGATACCAAGTGTGCCACCTAAGAAGGGATAGAGAGCTGCCATTACAGGTGTCATTCATTATAGTGGACATTACTCTGTGCCAAGCAAGTCTCTCTGGAAAACTCGAACCACCACAAGCGTTTTATTTCTAACAGAGGGAATCCATTATAGGAGATGGTTACAGCTAAGAAGCTATATTAATGATTACCATAGTTACTGTCACTTTCTGTGATAAACTCTATGATCTGTTGGTTGGGTTTTGTTTTTGGTTTTTGAGGGGGGATTCTTTTTGTCAATTTGATTTTTTAAAAAAAGGTAGAGTTATGTAGGAAGATGAACCTCAACTGAGAAAACACCTTTATCAGATTTCCTATAGGCAAATCTGTAGAAAATTTTCTTGACTAAATGACTGATGTGGAATGTCTAGCCCACTGTGGGTGGTACCATTCCCTAGACAGGCAGGTCTGAGTCATAGAAGAAAGCAGGCTAAGCAAGTCAGGGAGACAAATCAGTAAGCAGAAATCCTCCATGGCCTCTACATCAGTTCCTACCTCCAAGCTCCTTTCCTGAATTCCTACCCTGACTTCCCCCTGTGGTGGGGAGTGACCTGACAGTTGTAAGCTTAAAGTTGTAAGCTTCTTCCCCAAGTTGTTTTGGTCATGGTCTTTATCAGAGCAATAGAAGACTGGGACACTCCATGAACAAAAACAACCTGGTGAGGGAAAGTGTTTTCTTGGCTTACACATCCTGATCCCAGTCCATCATTGAGGAGGCCTAGGCAAGAGAGGCAAGGCCTGGAGGTGGGACCAAAGCTGAGGATGTTTGACAATTCCATACAAACACAAAAAGGAATTGTGTGTTTATTTTTGGTTTTGTCTTTTAAGATAAAATTTGGGGGAAAATAGGAGGGTAATTGGGTAAATATAAGAAGGTCTTTTCTTCTTTTATTTTCTTCTTTTATTTTTTTTTTGAGATTATAATCTAATTGTATCACTTTCCCCTTCGTTTTCTCCTTCCAACCCCTTAAACCTTTCCTTCCTCTCTGTCACATTAATGGACTCTTTTTCAGTAATTTTTGTTAAATGCATATTTGTTATATACATACATATTCCTAAAATACAATCCCCTTGATTTATATAAAGTTACACGTATGTATATTTTTAGGGCTGGCCATTTGGTTTTGAATAACTAATTGGTGTGCTCTTCTTTGGAGAAGACTATTTCTCCCACTATCAGCATTCTGCAACTGTCTGAAGTCCTTTAAATATAGGTTTGAGGCCACATGAGCTTTCCCTCATCCACTTTGTCATATCTAACAAAGTTGTTCTTGTTCAGCATGTTTTCAGGCAGTCATGTTGGGAGAAGGCATTTAGATTGTTCTAGTTCAAGGTCCTCTGGGCCCCACATCTGAAGTGCATGGTGTCTTTAGCATTGAAGACTTACCTTTCACCTCTGGGAGTGCATCCAAATGCCATAACAATAGCCTATGCATTTTGCAACTCTCTTGGATGACCCTGACCAACAACTCAAAAATCTGGCTTCTCATGCCTGGTGTTATGAGTTTTTTCAGATGGTCTTTGACTCTTGGGGGGAACATTGCCAACCTAGATGAGAAATCTTCATTTAAACTGCATGCATGTTTATCTGCCTGCATGTTTGTGTGTGTGTGTGTGTGTGTGTGTGTGTAGATAGTTAATAGTATGACTACTTATGACTTCTTCAGACACCTTTACTAATATTTTACCCTCCTCTCTCTTATATTTGCCTCCCTCCACCCTCCCTTACTATAGACCTCCCTTTCCCATTTCCCTGATCACTTGTACCCTGTTTTTCCCCATCTCCATTCTCCTCAACCCTGCTATCCTATCAGTGTTCCCAGTTTGCATTTCTAGTTTCTGTAGTTACTATCGGATATGCACTCACACCTAAAGATTTGGAGCCAGGAGCCTCCAGTGAGAGAGAACATGTGATGGTTCTCTTTCTGGGTCTGGGTTCTATCATTAAATATGATCTTTTCTAGTTCCATCCATTTACCCACAGAGCTCAAATTTCAGTTTTTTTACATCTGAATATATATATATGTGTGTGTGTATATATATATATATATATATATACATATATATACATATATACATATATATACATATATATACATATATACACATATACATCATATACATATACATATACATATACATATACATATACATATACATATACATATACACATATCTCACAGTTTTGTCTTCCATTCATCAGTTGAGGACATTTATGTTGTCTCCATTTCTTAGGAATTTCAAATAGAGCAGCAGTTAACATGAGGATCTAAATAATACTGTTGCTTAGAAAGTGACTTTCCTCAGTTCTCGTGCCTATATGACCCCCATACCAGATGTATTTACTCAGTTTCAAGATTGATAAAGCCTGAGGACCTGGATGAGGGTATGTTGAAGTGACTTTGTCACGCAGATGGGTTTCCAAATTGATATACAGGATCATAAGCCACAAAAGAGCAGGTTGCGTAGGCCACTTCTGGCTCAATAAAGATGTGTTGATTCTGGAAAAAAAAAAAAAGTTGACCACGCTCCTTGAGCCTCACAATGTGTGTCAAATTCCAACATGATTTCTGGAGGAACAAGCCATATTCAAATCATATGATCACTAGGAGAATGAAAAAAAGCAAAGATACAATACTCAAACCTAAATCTTTTGTTATTAGGTTCAATATACATAGAGTAAAATTTAATAGGTAGAATAGGAAATTTTTTAAAAAGAAAATAAAAAAGCCAAAAGCATGCTCATCGTTTGTTTAAAGTATATACAGGAAATCGTTACTCTTTAACATAATTGCCTCTTGTAGTCATTCTGTTATCCAAGTAAAAATTTATAAATTTATAAATTCCTCCTCAGAATGCAAATTAAGCTTTTCCATCATGTGTACATAATATGGTAGGTGCTTCTATTCACAATGTTACTAAAACTGCCTCATAAGAAAGTAGAGTAACCCATTAGTTGTCATAATAAATATAAAGCAGGTATTTTGGAGTTATCTGGGATAAGCTAGAATTATATATGTATATTATATAATATATCTAATATATGAGTCTTTTTTAAAACTAAGGACCAAAGCACGTGCTGCTGTCAACTTGATAGAATATAGAATAATCTGGGAGATAAGTCTCTGGATATTCCTGTGAGGGCTTATCTTGCCTGCATTAACTAAAATGGCAAGACACTGCTACTGTGAGCAGCTTTGTTCTCTGCCTAAGATCCTGCAGCACAGAAGTGGAGAAACTTAGCTGAGTGCCAGCGATCAATGCTTCCTGCTTCCTGATTGTGGCTGCAATGTTACCAGCTGCTTCAAGCTCCGGCAACCTTGCCTGGTCACCATGATGGACTGACACTGCAGCCAAAATAAACCCATTTCCTCTGTGTTCCTTTTGTCAGAGTAGTTTATTACAGCAACAGGGAAAGGAACTAGGACCCTTTGGCAGATATACAGCTTCTGCAAAACCTGCTTTCAATTTCACCACGGGAAAGAAAGCGGGCGTGGCTCTGGCCTCTACAGCCTTCCTAGCGGTGCTTCTGATCAACAAGCTGCCCCAAAATTGATCCCCTAGATGGCTCTGATTCAGAGGACCTCAGTGTGATTGTCCTTCTGGGTCACTTGTCAGAAGTGAGTTTGCCTCTTACCACGGGAATTAAAAGGAACAGAAGAAAGTGTAGGTAGAGTCGTGGATCTACACTGCATCCTCTGACTTCACGTCAATGTTACCAATGGCTTTCACCTTCTTTTGTTCTTTTTAATTCCAGCAGTAAGACATAATCTGCTGCAAGGTAATTTTGGAGCATTAAAACTTGTGCCAGATGGCAAGCAGTTCAGCTCACTATTGAAAGGAGAAGAGGGGGGAGGCTTTTAAAAGTGCAAAGCAAGAAAATAAAGTGTTTATTTAGTTCAAGTAGAACATCTCCAGTTATGGTGTGTGACTGGGTAAGTTTAATTTTATTTTACTGTTCACCGTTTGCATTGGGTCTCAGTTTGCTTATGAAGAAACTGCCATGGTACAGAGACCATGGCAGTCCATTTTATTATTTTATTAGACCCATCCCTAGAAAATCAGCTTCGCTATGAGAAAATAAGTGCCAATGACATATACAGTAGAGAAATACATCTAGTTTTATATCATACAAAGATGCTCTGGAATGATAAGCAAGAAGTAGACTAATAAAAGTAGAGAAATGAAGAGATTGACAGAAGGAATCCTTAACAGTATGCTTTATAGTGCATCCTTTCTTTGTGTGTGTGCATGTGTGTGTGTGTGTGTGTGTGTGTGTGTGTCTGTGTGTGTCTGTGTGTGTCTGTGTGTGTCTGTGTGTGTCTCTGTGTGTGTGTGTTTCTCCCACAATACTTTTAGGGTGGCCGATATCCAATTTCATTGTCTGAAGACTAGGAAACTAATGCAGGTGCAGTATGGACAGAGATAAAGAATGGCAGGACCTCATAGCTAGCATTATTGATGCCACAAACTCAGTGACATGACATGGAAATTATTTTTGTTTCTTTCCTACTTGTGTTCCCTGGAGAGAGACCATATGGGAGTTCTGAAAAAATCAGCACACCAGAACTACCATATTGGAGTGCTGCGTACTACATGACAGAACAGAAACACACACATTAGTCTAAACATTAGACCAGAATATTAGCCCTAATAGCAAGACGGAGTGATATATATCTTTCTTGTGTAGCTAAGCACATAATGAACCAAATCCAGTTGACTAAGCTGACTAATAGTTCACCATTAGATGACCCATCTTGATGTTAGGAGTCGCTATCATGGTGAGCAAAATTTGTTTTGCTCATGAGCTAATGATAGCATCACCCTCCAGTGTTATCATTAGCTTGTGAACACAACAATTTCTTTTAATTACTCCCACTTCCCCAACTTGTGTTCACTGAATGATGTTATTAATGGACTTCACATAGCAGGCATCAGAGATTTGGTTGAATTACTAACACCTCAAAGATCATTTATGGTGGAGGCATTAAGCCTCTAATTTCATCTAATTAGAGAGCAGGTTTATTTCCCTAAATCCTCACTAATATTTTGAGTTGAAAAATAATGGTGCAATCTTGATAAGGCTGACAAATGAACTTCGCAAAGCTGCTGCTCTTTTGTTTCCTCCTCATAGGGCTAGCCCCTGAATCCCCTTTGCAAGTGGAGAAAACAGCCAAGAAAACCCCAGAGACACTCTCTGAGTCCCAAGAAGCCACCATCTGCTGAACACTGACCCTATATTCATGTTAAATCCTTAAACACTCAGAGACAGAGACAAATGTTGCTTGGTCCCTTTACTGTGAGAGTGCATAGGGTTATTAAATTGAATTTCTCCCAATAAATTATAACTCTCACTCCTAAGATGTAATTTCTAAAAGACACTAAGGAGCACTTTCAAATCATGGTTGGTAATATTTCACATGGGAGAAGTTTGAACAAGCCTGTTACAGCTTTGAGTGTGACCATTTTGTTTCATATAAGACTACACCTACAGACATAACTGTTTTATGTGTCCCTGACGATCTTAAGATAAATATAAAATTGTAAACACAGTGCTGGTGAGCATTTTACATAGAAACACAATAAGAATAATAAAGAAATGCACCGTGTAGTAGTAAAGAATAGAAATAAGAACTGAATGAGAGAAAAAAGGAAATTAGAAGAAAGAAAAGAAATACTAAAGAATGACAGGTACCCTTCTGAATTTGGCTTCACAAGTAACCTGTGACCATTTACATACTCCATGAGGGGATCTACTGGGACAGGACTAGGTATCTTGTGAAAGTCTTGAGCTTTGTCCCAAAGCTTTCAAAGCATGGTAACTCTGAATGAGCCTACAGTCTACTGAAAGTTCATTCTATACTTTGACACATAAGGTGTGTTAGTTGGCACATATCTTTGACAGTGTATTTGTGACAATAAAAAAGAACATTTGTTTGGGCTCATTATTTCAGTCCATTACAGCTTGGCTGTGTCCTGAGGCAACAGTATATTATGATGAATGTATATTATGTATGAATACATTGTATTGGAGACATCTGTTTGAAAAATAAGAGACAAGAAGGGAACTGGAGTCCCATGTCCCCTCAATAGGCATGGTACTTTAAGAAGGTTCTTAAAGAGTCCCACCACCTTTATAGTGCCAGAGAGTGGCAGGCAACTTCTTAGCATATAGGCCTTTGGAAAGTACTTCCAGGCACAGCCTTAGGCAACATTATTATTGAGGGCAAGAAAGAAACTTTATCTAACAAATAAGAAAAGGGATATCCATAGGAACAATGGGAAATTGTGTTTTCTATTCTCTCAGTGGAAGTTTAGAGAGGTCACTTCACATTTGTGCTAGACAAAATTAATTGTCACCCACTCCTGCCACGTACAGTGGTCAGAGCTGAGGGATTATTTTATGAAAACTTAAAAATATTAAAGTAGCACTGTACCATAAATATTTTAAGGCAATAACAAATGTAGTAATTTATTTTAAAGTTAATTGCTCACTTGAGATGTGAAAACTTGCATTTCCTAGAAACCTAGAAAGATAGCAAAGACTCTTTACTTTCTGAGAACTGGCAATACAGCTTATTAAGGCAAAGGCCAGTATAGCAAAAAGGTCATCCCGATGTCATACTTCTCTCCAGACATGAGTGTAACTAATGTCCCAGCTGGAGTCTGGAGACCTGTTTATTTTTCTCCTAACAGAAGTGACAACTATGGGCCCCTAATGAAGGAGCTAGAGAAAGTACCCAAGGAGCTAAAGGGGTCTGCAACCCTATAGGAGGAACAACAATATGAACTAACCAGTACCCCCAGAGCTGTGTCTCTAGTTGTATATGTAGAAGAGGATGGCCAAGTCGTCCATCAATGGGAGGAGAGGCCCTTGGT
The DNA here is from genome assembly GCF_000001635.26 of Mus musculus. Taxonomy (NCBI): domain Eukaryota; kingdom Metazoa; phylum Chordata; class Mammalia; order Rodentia; family Muridae; genus Mus; species Mus musculus. The sequence goes on along the minus strand of NC_000078.6, from coordinate 57,808,203 downwards.
CTTGCAAAGATCATATGCACCAGTACAGGGAAATGTAAGGGCCAGAAGGTAGGAGTGGGTAGGTTAGGGAGCAGGACAGTGGGAGGGTATAGGGGGCTTTGGGGATAGCATTTAAAATATAAATGAAAAAAATAGAAAATATCTAATAAAAAAAGAGGGGAAAAAGTGATGGCTTTGGAATCTGAATGCTACTATGCTTACTTATTTCCCGACCTTTACTCTACACATGAGCCATATGTTTTTTTTGTTGTTGTTGTTGGTTTTTTTTTTAGATATTTTGTTTATTTTTTTATTTTTTTTTATTAGGTATTTTCCTCGTTTACATTTTCAATGCTATCCCAAAGGTCCACCATACCCACCCCCCCAATCCCCTACCCACCCACTCCCCCTTTTTGGCCCTAGCATTCCCCTGTACTGGGGCATATAAAGTTTGCAAGTCCAATGGGCCTCTCTTTGCAGTGATGGCCAAATAGGCCATCTTTTGATACATATGCAGCTAAAGACAAGAGCTCCCGAGTACTGGTTAGTTTATATTGTTGTTCCACCTATAGGGTTACAGTTCCCTTTAGCTCCTTGGGTAATTTCTCTAGCTCCTCCATTGAGGGGCTGTGTGACCCATCCAATAGCTGACTGTGATCATCCACTTCTGTGTTTGCTAGGCCCCGGCATAGTCTCACGAGAGAGAGAGATATCTGGGTCCTTTCAGCAAAATCTTGCTAGTGTATGCAATAGTGTCAGCATTTGGAAGCTGATTATGGGATGGATCCCTGCATATGGCAATCACTAGATGGACCATCCTTTCGTCACAGCTCCAAATTTTGTCTCTGTAACTCCTTCCATGGGTGTTTTGTTCCCATTTCTAAGAAAGGGTAAAGTGTCCACACTTTGGTCTTCATTCTTCTTGAATTTCATGCGTTTGGCAAGTTGTATCTTATATCTTGGGTATCCTAAGTTTCTGGGCTAATATCCACTTATCAGTGAGTACATATTGTGCGAGTTCCTTTGTGATTGGGTTACTTCACTCGGGATGATACCCTCCAGGTCCACCCATTTGCCTAGGAATTTCATAAATTCATTCTTTTTAATAGCTGAGTAGTATTCCATTGTGTAAATGTACCACATTTTCTGTATCCATTCCTCTGTTGAGGGGCATCTGGGTTCTTTCCAGCTTCTGGCTATTATAAATAAGGCTGCTATGAGCATAGTGGAGCATGTGTTCTTCTTACCTGTTGGGACATCTTCTGGATATATGCCCAGGAGAGGTATTGCTGGATCCTCCGGTAGTACTATGTCCAATTTTCTGAGGAACCGCCAGACTGATTTCCAGAGTGGTTGTAAAAGCTTGCAATCCCACCAACAATGGAGGAGTGTTCCCCTTTCTCCACATCCTCACCAGCATCTGCTGTCACCTGAGTTTTTGATCTTTGCCATTCTGACTGGAGTGAAGTAGAATCTCAGTGTTGTTTTGATTTGCATTTACCTGATGATTAAGGATGTTGAACATTTTTTCAGGTGCTTCTCTGCCATTCGGTATTCCTTAAGTGAGAATTCTTTGTTCAGCTCTGAGCCCCATTTTTTAGTGGGGTTATTTAATTTTATGAAGTCCACCTTCTTGAGTTCTTTATATATGTTGGATATTAGTCCCCTATCTGATTTTGGATAGGTAAAAATCCTTTCCCAATCTGTTGGTGGTCTTTTTGTCTTATTGACTGTGTCTTTTGCCTTGCAGAAACTTTGCAGTTTCATTAGGTCCCATTTGTCAATTCTCGATCTTACAGCACAAGCCATTGCTGTTCTGTTCAGGAATTTTTCCCCTGTACCCATATCTTCGAGGCTTTTCCCTACTTTCTCCTCTATAAGTTTCAGTGTCTCTGGTTTTATGTGGAGTTCCTTAATCCACTTAGATTTGACCTTAGTACAAGGAGATAGAAATGGATCAAGTCGAATTCTTCTACATGATAACCGCCAGTTGTGCCAGCACCATTTGTTGAAAATGCTGTCTTTTTTCCACTGGATGGTTTTAGCTCCCTTGTCAAAGTTCAAGTGACCATAGGTGTTTGGATTCAACTCTGGGTCTTCAATTCTGTTCCATTGGTCTACTTGTCTGTCACTCTACCAGTACCATGCAGTTTTGATGACAATTGCTCTGTAGTACAGTTTTAGGTCCAGCATGGTGATTCCACCAGAGGTTCTTTTATCCTTGAGAAGAGTTTTTGCTATCCTCAGTTTTTTGTTATTCCAGATGAATCTGCCGATTGCCCTTTCTAATTCGTTGAAGAATTGAGTTGGAATTTTGATGGGGATTGCATTGAATCTGTAGATTGCTTTTGGCAAGATAGCCATTTTTACAATGTTGATCCTGCCACTCCATGAGCATGGGAGATCTTTCCATCTTCTGAGATCTTCTTTAATTTCTTTCTTTAGAGACTTGAAGTTCTTATCATACAGATCTTTCACTTCCTTAGTTAGAGTCACGCCAAGGTATTTTATATTATTTGTGACTATTGAGAAGGGTGTTGTTTCCCTAATTTCTTTCTCAGCCTGTTTATCCTTTGTGTACAGAAAGGCCATTGACTTGTGTGAGTTAATTTTATATCCAGCTACTTCATTGAAGCTGTTTATCAGGCTTAGGAGTTCTCTGGTGGAATTTTTAGGGTCACTTATATATACTATCATATCATCTGCAAAAAGTGATATTTTGACTTCTTCCTTTCCAATTTGTATCCCCTTGATCTCCTTTTGTTGTCTAATTGCTCTGGCTAGGATTTCAAGTACAATGTTGAATAGGTAGGGCGAGAGTGGAAAGCCTTGTCTAGTCCCTGATTTTAGTGGGATTGCTTCCAGCTTCTCACCATTTACTTTGATGTTGGCTATTGGTTTGCTGTAGATTGCTTTTATCATGTTTAGGTATGGGCCTTGAATTCCTGATCTTTCCAAGACTTTTATCATGAATGGGTGTTGGATTTTGTCAAATGATTTCTCAGCATCTAACGAGATGATCATGTGGTTTTTGTCTTTGAGTTTGTTTATATAATGGATTACATTGATGGATTTCCGTATATTGAACCATCCCTGCATCCCTGGGATGAAACCTACTTGGTCAGGATGGATGATTGTTTTGATGTGTTCTTTGATTCGATTAGCAAGAACTTTATTGAGGATTTTTGCATCGATATTCATAAGGGAAATTGGTCTGAAGTTCTCTATCTTTGTTGGGTCTTTTTGTGGTTTAGGTATCAGAGTAATTGTGGCTTCATAGAATGAGTTGGGTAGAGTACCTTCCGTTTCTATTTTGTGGAATAGTTGGTGAAGAACTGGAATTAGGTCTTCTTTGAAGGTCTGATGGAACTCTGCACTAAACCCATCTGGGCCTGGGCTTTTTTTGGCTGGGAGACTATTAATGACTGCTTCTCTTTCTTTAGGGGATATAGGACTGTTGAGATCATTAACCTGATCTTGATTTAGCTTTGGTACCTGGTATCTGTCTAGAAACTTGTCCATTTCATCCAGGTTTTCCAGTTTTGTTGAGTATAGCCTTTTGTAGAAGGATCTGATGGTGTTTTAGATTTCTTCAGGATCTGTTGTTATGTCTCCCTTTTCATTTCTGATTTTGTTAATTAGGATGCTGTCTCTGTGCCCTCTAGTGAGTCTGGCTAAGGGTTTATCTATCTTGTTGATTTTCTCAAAGAACCAGCTCCTTGATTGGTTGGTTCTTTGAATAGATCTTCTTGTTTCCACTTGGTTGATTTCACCCCTGAGTTTGATTATTTCCTGCCTTCTACTCCTCTTGGGTGAATTTGCTTCCTTTTCTTCTAGACCTTTTAGGTGTGTTGTCAAGCTGCTAATGTGTGTTCTCTCTAATTTCTTTTTGGAGGCACTCAGAGCTATGAGTTTTCCTCTTAGGAATGCTTTCATTGTGTCCCATAAGTTTGGGAATGTTGTGGCTTCATTTTCATTAAACTCCAAAAAGTCCTTAATTTCTTTCTTTATTCCTTCCTTCACCAAGGTATCATTGAGAAGAGTGTTGTTCAGTTTCCACATGAATGTTGGCTTTCTATTATTTATTTTGTTATTGAAGATCAGCCTTAGTCCATGGTGATCTGATAGGATGCATGGGACAATTTCAATATTTTTGTATATGTTGAGGCTTGTTTTGTGACCAGTTATGTGGTCAATTTTAGAGAAGGTACCATGAGGTGCTGAGAAGAAGGTATATCCTTTTGTTTTAGGATAAAATGTTCTGTAGATATCTGTTAAGTCCATTTGTTTCATCACTTCTGTTAGTTTCATTGTGTCCGTTTAGTTTCTGTTTCCATGATTTGTCCATTGGTGAAAGGGGTGTGTTGAAGTCTCCCACTATTATTGTGTGAGGTGCAATGTGTGCTTTGAGCTTTACTAAAGTTTCTTTAATGAATGTGGCTGCCCTTGTATTTGGAGCATAAATATTCAGAATTGAGAGTTCCTCTTGGAGGATTTTACCTTTGATGAGTATGAAGTGCCCCTCCTTGTCTTTTTTGATTATTTTGGGTTGGAAGTCGATTTTTTTAGATATTAGAATGGCTACTCCAGCTTGTTTCTTCATACCATTTGCTTGGAAAATTGTTTTCATTCTGAGGTAGTGTCTATCTTTTTCTCTGAGATGAGTTTTCTGTAAGCAGCAAAATGTTGGGTCTTGTTTGTGTAGCATTCTGTTCTTGTGGCTGTCTTCTTTTAGTTTTGTTGAGAGATTATCTTCTTGTTTTTTCTAGGGCATGGTTCCCGTCCTTGTATTGGTTTTTTTTTTTCTGTTATTATCCTTTGAAGGGCTGGATTCGTGGAGAGATAATGGGTGAATTTAGTTTTGTAGTGGAATACTTTGGTTTCTCCATCTATGGTAATTGAGAGTTTGGCTGGGTATAGTAGCCTGGGCTGGAATTTGTGTTCTCTTAGTGTCTGTATAACATCTGTCCAGGCTCTTCTGGCTTTCATAGTCTCTGGTGAAAAATCTGGTGTAATTCTGATAGGCTTGCCTTTATATGTTACTTGACCTTTTTCCCTTACTGCTTTTAGTATTCTATCTTTATTTAGTGCATTTGATGTTCTGATTATTATGTGTCGGGAGGAATTTCTTTTCTGGTCCAGTCTATTTGGAGTTCTGTAGGCTTCTTGTATGTTCATGGGCATCTCTTTCTTTAGATTTGGGAAGTTTTCTTCAATAATTTTGTTGAAGATGTTTGCTGGTCCTTTGAGTTGAAAATCTTCATTCTCATCCACTCCTATTATCCGTAGGTTTGGTCTTCTCATTGTGTCCTGGATTTCCTGGATGTTTTGAGTCAGGATCTTTTTGGGTTTTGTATTTTCTTTGATTGTTGTGCCAATGTTCTCTATGGAATCTTCTGCACCTGAGATTCTCTCTTCCATCTCTTGTATTCTGTTGCTGATGCTGGCATCTATGGTTCCAGATTTCTTTCCTAGGGTTTCTATCTCCAGCGTTGCCTCACTTTGGGTTTTCTTTATTGTGTCTACTTCCCTTTTTAGTTCTAGTATGGTTTTGTTCATTTCCATCACCTGTTTGGATGTGTTTTCCTGTTTTTCTATAAGGACTTCTACCTGTTTGGTTGTGTTTTCCTGTTTTTCTTTAAGGACTTGTAACTCTTTGCAGTGTTCTCCTGTATTTCTTTAAGTGAGTTATTAAATTCCTTCTTTATGTCCTCTACCATCATCATGAGATATGCTTTTAAATCCAGGCCTACATTTTCAGGTGTGTTAGGGTGCCCTGGACTGGGCGAAGTGGGCGTTCTGGGTTCTGATGATGGTGAGTAGTCCTGGTTTCTGTTAGTAGGATTCTTACGTTTACCTTTTGCCATCTGGCAATCTCTGGAGTTAGTTGTTATAGTTGTCTTTGTTTAGAGATTGTTCCTCTGGTGATTTTGTTACCCTCTATCAGCAGATGTGGGAGACTAGCTCTCTCCTCTGAGTTTCAGTGGTCAGAGCAGTCTCTGCAGGCAAGCTCTCCTCTTTCAGGGAAGGTGCACAGTTATCTGGTGTTTGGACCTCCTCCTGGCTGAAGATGAAGGCCCAAAACAGGATCTTTCCCAGAAGCTGTGTTGCTTTGGCCAGGAAGGTGGCCGGTTGTCTGGAGCCGAAGATGGCGCCGCCTCAGAAGCTCTGTGGCTCTCATCTGTCCCAGAAACTGCTGGCCTCTGTATTCCACACCCTCACCCGTGCAGCCTGCCCTCTGCGGAGTCCCGGAACCAAGGTGGCTCCCGCCGGAGCCTGAGGCAGAAACCTCTCGGGCCGGGCAGACCCCTGTGCTCTCACCAGGAAGGTGGCCGTTTGTCTGAAGCCAAAGATGGCACCGCCTCAGAAGTTCTGTGGCTCTCGCCTGTCCCAGAAACTGCTGGCCTCTGTATTCCCGAGCCATTTGTTTTTACTCTGATCACTAAACATCTATTTTCCAGCTTTCACAGATGTTCATGGGGTGCCAGGATGCTGAAGAGCAAGTCAAGATGTTCCACTTCTGCTGGTAAACTGCCTGCCTCATGTGGAGCCTCAGTGAAACTGGCCACCCTTTATATAACATTTGTGAAGCATTCAACTGCATCAGTGTTCTGACATCTGAATATGAATCTATACTTTTATTACCCATAATGCCATCAGATGTGCAAGCACATAGAGTGTTTAAGTTGTCTAGGAGCATTAGTAGGTATGGTATGAACTGTGCTCTGAACTGTGCTGTACTCTGCAACCATGGCCACTTCTGGCTTGTTTTCTTGCCATACTTTCTTAAAACCTGATTTCTATTTCATGTGCACAGTACCCAAATTCTTCATTTTAATTTTTATCTGCTTTATCATTATTGGCATCTCCAATTTGAGGAGGTTGTTCGTTTCTTTCATTTGTTGTTGTTTTGTTAGGATTTTGAAGTTTTGGTTCCCAGTTGGGGGTGCTGTTCTGAGAAACTGTAGAACCTTTAGGAAGTGGGGCCCAACTGAAGAAAGTTGGTATCAGAGGTGGGATTTTGAAGGCTCCACCCATCTCCTGCTAACTCTCTTGATTTGCCATGATTTGATCAGCATGTGCCACATAGCCCTGCTACTGTAATCTCAACTGCCTACCATGCCTTTCTTGCCACAAGCAACTGAACTCTTCTCAAACCAGGATCCAAAATCAATCTCATGTTGTTTTTGTCAGAATTTTTTTGTCTCTGGTACAAAAGTAAGTAATATAATGCCACCAGTATTTTATTTTGTCAATTAATCATTTCTTTTCTTTAAAAAAAAAAAACTAGGTTATATAGCATTTTATCTTCCTTCTTAATACCATGGTCTATGCAATCAACTGCAGAGACAGCCAGCATTTAGAGGTTTGGTCAGGTAAGTCTGTGTGTCTTTCCATGTGCTTAAAACACCATATTAGAAATATTCATTTATGTAAACATAGATATATTTTAGCATAAAAAGATCATACCCAAGATATATTTTAACTTGCTATTTTAAATAATGACTCTTAATGGTCTTCAAATGCATGTGATTATATTCTTCCAATATAAGCAGAGAGTCACATGTGAAGCTGTCCCTGACTATTGTATGTGAAGTGGCACCGCACCATTCTCTTTTTCTTTTATTTTGTCTCGCTTAATTTTATGCTTGGGTTTATCAACCCAGAACCTATTTTCTTATTGTTTAACTCCCTCCACTAAAAGGCAAGTTATATGAGAATAGGAATTTGGTGTTTTATTGTTATACTCCTGGTCCATTAAGCATTGCTGGTATTTGGGAGTTGTTCAAGATCCAATGGCAGCTCTGTGGCATTGTCCTTTAAAAGGTCCATCAGTGTATACAGTGCACTGGTGTATGTTGATGCTATTGACTCGTTACCATGCCAACACTGGATATTATGCCTTTTATCATATTTTTTTAACCCAATATCTCATCTCCATCTGATTTCTCTGAGACCACCTTGAGTAAATTTTCAGTTCATATACTTTGCCCTTTTGGCAGTCAGGTTTGTTTTCTTATCTATATGTGGGAGCATTTTATATGTTCTTGGCAGTCATCCTTGAGCCTTATTGCTGAAAACAGTTGGCTATATTTTAACATTTGTGTACCACTCTTTACTCATGGACGTCTGAGTGTGTTGGTCAGCTTCAGTGAGTGTGTCTATTGGTACAGACCAGACATTCTATGGATTTAATTTCACTAAAAATCACCCTGTTCCATATCATCTGGGGCTTCCAGAACCATTGGACTGTAGATATCATTCGCGTAGCTCACTCTAAACCAGGACAATTTCCCAGGAGATTCTCAGGACTGTTCTTTTCCAAAGGTCTTGCCAAGAGGACACAGTGTAGAAGCAGCTGATGCTCGTGTCCCATGAAAAGTCACGAGATACAATATCTCAGGAAGGATATTGAGCCATCCAGACTGCGCCTTGTTTTGTTCTGAGCTTTAGATCAACCCTAAGCACACATCCAAATTCTCAGAGAGATGAATCATTAACCTGTGTTGTCTTTTAGTCACACTGTCTGAACTCCCATTATCCATCTGCTGGTTAACAAATGCTCCATCTTAAAACATGCTAAGGCAGTCTCTAGATGGTCTGTCCTTTCATCTCAGCTCCAAACTTTGTCTCTGTAACTCCTCCCATGGGTGTTTTGTTCCCAATTCTAAGAAGGGGCAAAGTGTACACACTTTGGTCTTCGTTCTTCTTGAGTTTCATGAGTTTCACAAATTGTATCTTATATCTTGGGTATTCTAAGTATCTGGGCTAATATCCACTTATCAGTGAGTACATATCATGTGAGTTCTTTTGTGATTGGGTTACCTCACACGGGATGATGCCCTCCAAGTCCATCCATTTGCCTAGGAATTTCATAAATTCATTCTTTTTAATAGCTGAGTAGTACTCCATTGTGTAAATGTACCACATTTTCTGTATCCATTCCTCTGTTGAGGGACATCTGGGTTCTTTCCAGCTTCTGGCTATTATAAATAAGGTTGCTATGAATATAGTGGAGCATGTGTCCTTCTTACCAGTTGGAACATCTTCTGGATATATGCCCAAGAGAGGTATTGCGGGATCCTCCAGTAGTACTATGTCCAATTTTCTGAGGAACTGCCAGACTGATTTCCAGAGTGGTTGTACAAGCTTGCAATCCCACCAACAATGGAGGAGTGTTCCTCTTTCTCCACATCCTCGCCAGCATCTGCTGTCACATGAATTTTTGATCTTAGCCATTCTGACTGGTGTGAGGTGGAATCTCAGGGTTGTTTTGATTTGCATTTCCCTGATGATTAAGGATGCCAAACATTTTTTCAGGTGCTTCTCAGCCATTCGGTATTCCTCAGGTTGAGAATTCTTTGTTAAGCTCTGCACCCCATTTTTAATGGGGTTATTTGATTTTGGGGGGTCCACCTTCTTGAGTTCTTTATCATAATCAGCCTCCAAATGCTGACACCATTGCATATACTAGCAAGATTTTGCTGAAAGAACCCTGATATAGCTGTCTCTTGTGAGGCTCTGCCGGAGCCTAGCAAACATAGAAGTGGATGCTCACAGTCAGCTGTTGGATGGATCACAGGGCTCCCAATGGAGGAGCTAGAGAAAGTACCCAAGGAGCTAAAGGGATCTGCAACCCTATAGGAGGAACAACAATATGAACTAACCAGTACCCCGGAGCTCTTGACTCTAGCTGAATATGTATCAGAAGATGGCCTAGTCGGCCATCAGTGGAAAGAGAGGCCCAAAGGTCGTGCAAACTTTATATGCCTAAGTACAGGGGAACACTAGGGCCAAGAAGTGGGAGTTGGGAGTGGGTGGGTAGGGGAGTGGGGGGTTGGGTATGGGGGACTTTTGGGATAGCACTGGAAATGTAAATGAAGAAAATACCTAAAAAAAAATTTAAAAATGTGAAGGAAAGCCCAAGGCTAGCTGAGTGCTCAAAGCTAACAAATCTGGACAAGCCTGGTTCCCTGGTTACTTTACTCACCAAGAACTTAATATGCTTATCTTCAGACCTATTTAGACAGGATGATACGTTATGATAATTTCATAATTTGGCTAAATATTCTACGAGATTCTAATGTGGGTTAAAAGAAATACTTGCTTCTGTGAAGATTTGGTTGCTTTGCATACACTTGCTAAATTAGGTACTAAAGGTTCTGTTGTTAAAACTGGAAAAACTATAAAACCTGGAAATGTCTAGAATTGTAGAAACTTGAATGCACACTTCATTCAGATTACTTCATAAAGAAAAGATCTTGGATCTACATCAAGACTGTTAAATGTCTACACCTTCACACAAGTATCCCGTGCATCTCTTTTTATGATCTCCTGTTGTGCCAGATTTTCCCACTATCCCACTCTTTCTACTTAAAGTATGTGCTGCAGGCCAGCTGCAATACCAGAGAGCTGTCTTCATTTATTTTGTACTGCTGTAACAGAATACCTGAGATAGCAATTTATTTTAAAATAATATGTATTGAGTTTAAATTCTGAAAGTTGGAAAAACCTAAGGTCCAGTGGATGTGTCACCTGGCACACTGTGTCCTCCAAAGAGAGGGGAGCCCATGAAGCTCACATGACCAAAATCAAAAAAGCCAAGCTTTCTTATCTAAAGTATTCATATATAAGGTCTCATCTCTTAAAATAGTTACAAAGGGAATTAAATTTCAACATGAGTTTCACAAAAGCCAAAATTCTACATCAGGGATCTTGTCAGAAACGGCAGTGTTTTGAGGCCCATTCAGAAACTACTCATATTAGAAAGGTTCCAGATAACTTTACATGTTACATATCGAAAGCACTAGGGGGCTGGACCCACACATGACTACAACCCAACGTTAGAGTGGGAAGAAGAGTAAAGATGAAGCAAGGGAGCTTGTTGGTTTCCAGCCTCAATAAGAAAAGGTGATCCCCAGGGTGACACAGATTGGATGGAGACTCAGAGAGGAGAGCACTCAGCACTTGACACCCTTTTCTGACTGCTGTGTGCACTTACAGGAGTATACACCTGTGCACACACACATAAACAGACATATACATACACAAATAATAAATATTTTAATGGAAAGAAAGCACTACTTACAGGGTGTTTTCTCTCTACTCCCATGGAAAAAATATTAAAATGAATTTGTATAGGTTCAGAATTCCACCTACCCCTCCGTGGGGAAAACTTGTAGATCTCTCCTTTTTAAAAATATTATTATTATTATTATTATTATTATTATTATTATTATTATTATTATTTTATTGATTACTCATTCATTCTACATCTGACTCCCTTCCCCTCCCTCCCAGTCACCCTCTCCCACAATTCTTTCCCCAATTCCCTTCTTCTCTGAGCCAGTGGGGATCCCCTGGTACTTCAAATCTCTGCAAGGTTAGGTGCTTCCTCTTCTACTAAGGCCAGACAAGGCAGCCCATCCAGAAGAACATATCCCACATCAGGCAACATCTTTTGGGACAGCCCCCATTCTAGTTGTTGTTCGGGACCTACATGAAGACCAAGCTGCACACCTGCTACATATTTGCAGGGAGACCTAGGTCCAGCCCTTGTATATTCTTCAGTTGGTGGTTCAGACTCTAAGAGACCTAAGTGTCCAGGTTAGTTGATTCTGTCAGTCTTCCTGTGAAGTTCTTTCCCCTCCTGGCCCACAATCTTTCCTCCTATTCTTCCATAGAAGTCCCCAAGCTCCATCCACTATTAGGCTTCATCTCTGTATCAGTCTGAGTTAGCTGCTGGGTGGAGCCTCTCAGAGGTCAACATGGTTGTGTCTGCAAGCATAACAGAGCATCATTAATAATGCCAGGGGTTAGTGCTTGCCCATGGGATGGGTCTCAAGTTGGGCCGGTTATTGGTTGGCCATTCTCAGTCTCTGCTCCATCCCCCATGCCTGCATTTCTTGTAGGCAGGATAAACTTTGGGTTAAAAGTTTGGTGGGTGGGTAGGTATCTCTGTCTCTCCACTGGGGTTCCTGCCTGGCTACAGGAGGTGGCCTCTTCAGGTTCCATATCCTCATTGTTGTGAGGTCATCACTAAGGTTACCCCCATTTATTCTTGGTTCGGAACTTTCTGCACATGGTTTAGCACATGTCAGAAATTTCTTTTAAATTTGACCCTAATAAAAGCTCAGTTTATCCGACACAACCAATGTTCTTGTAAACATCTAGTAAAAAGCTTGTCAGTTTTCTCATCATAACCCTGTAGGGGGTGCTCTGTGATGTTTGTATTCAAATGTAAAATTCTGTACCCCAAGATCTGGTTGCTCCTCACATACACAAGCCTTTGTTGTGTCAAATTTGCTCCCCAATTTAAAACTATTAGTTAAAGAAAACTGGCAACAGCCAATTAATGGGGGCAGTAGAGAGAGGTGGAGTTTGAGTTACTGAGTCACAGTAGGGACCATGGGGAAGAGAGAAGAAAGAGAGAATGACACAGAGGAAGAGGAGGAGACAGAGACAGCAGATCTCCATTAATCGTGATGGAGCAGCAGCAGGGGCCAGAGTGAAATGCCTCCCCAGGACAGAGACCACTGGAGCAGAAATAATACAGAGAATCTCAAACAGCAAGTCTTTGTTATCTAAGCACAGTTAAGATAATAGCCAGACTAGAATTAGAGATTAAAATTAGGGGTCACCCCCAAGTAATTATGCAGTAAATATTGTAGCTTGAGTCTCATTTATTTGAAGCTAGATGATGGGGATAAGATTAATTGTAATATCCTACACAGCCCAGAACATATGACAAAGAACAGCTAAGAAAAGGAAAAGTTTCTTCTAACTCACAGCTTCAGGACAACATCATCGCCCATCATCCATCATCCATCATCCCTCATGGCAGAGAAGGCAGTGTGAATTGCTCCGTCATTGGTGTAAAAATGTGTGGGAGCTCCTCAAATGGTCTCTACACTACTAGGAAGCAGAGAGAACTGGCCAGAACCAGACATGGGCATGGTCCTCATATGCCTGGCATTGGTATCTGCCAGTCAGGCTCCACTTTCTTTTGTTTGTTTGGTTGTTGTTGTTGTTGTTGTTGTTGTTGTTGTTCGAGACAGGGTTTCTCTGTATAGCCCTGGCTGTCCTGGGACTCACTTTGTAGACCAGGCTGGCCTCGAACTCAGAAATCTGCCTGCCTCTGCCTCCCAAGTGCTGGAATTAAAGGCGTGTGCCACCATGCCCCGCTCAGGCTCCACTTTCTAAAAGACTAGTTGAAAGCTTTCAAACTAGTGCCACAAACCAGATACTGAGCATTAAAATTGTGTGTCTGGGGGACGAGGGGGACAGCTCTGGGTGAGGCTGTCTGTTAGCAGCAGTCTCCTTCATGATGCTTCACAAGGAAACAGAGAGAGGACGTTTACTCATCTCTGACACCTCTTCTTGCCTATTTCATTTGTGCTTCATCTACTGCGGTAGAGAGTAATTTATATTGCATTCTTTTCGCTGAGTGTGTTTGTTAAAAATCAGTTCAGTTTCGATCCCCTTAGAATGATTTGTGAAAATTAACAGCAAGAGAAAATTAGAGGCATTCGTCAGCCTAGTATTAAAAAGTCATATGCAATCTGACTACTTTTCCTGATTTCAGCCCCAGATCCTCCCTCGGGACACATTCTTGCTTGATTATTTGACCTTAATTGTGACCCAAATATCCTTTTTTGGAAAAAAAAAAACATACATTCTCTTGATCTCTCAAAATTCAGAATTATACCTCCCTTTTAACTTTCCCTGGTCAACTTGAAGCAAATGTTCTTTTGTCTCTAAAGCCCAGGGAGGATGGGGTTGGGGAAATCCCTTCCAAAGACATATTCACGCTTAGCCTCATGGTGCGCCTATTTGCATATGTGCCTCACAACAGTGCTTTGAAGGTTGTGTGTATTCCTTGGATCAACTGTAGAGCCTACTGAACGCTGATATTCTTTTGATGAGTGAAGAAATGTACAAATGAGTCAAGTACATGATGAGAATTTTACTCTGTTTAATTACAAAGACTTACAGATTTGACATAGAAAACTAGTGAGATAGGCAAAATCGCCCTTCCACCATGTTTTATTTGTTTGTTTGTTTGTTTGTTTGTTTTTACTTTACTGCTTCATTCACTATAAATGGGATTTGTTTTGATGCCTAAAGAATGCATTCAGAATATATATCAAGGTATATCAAGGAGGAGTTGGGATGAGAGGGACGATGCATGTTTCTATTTCACTGGAATGATGCTACTTGCCACAGAGCTTCTGTCTTAAAAATTCACAGAGCATTAGGCACTTGCAGACCTACAAGGAAAAAGGTAACGCTGACTTTGAGAGACAGCATGGTGGCAGGCAGACAAGCTGTTGCAGAGTTAGCCAAGAAAGTGGGATACTGCTATGCAAGCCAGCACACCTGACTGGCCTTGAGCTCAAAGGACAGACCAATGATGAAGGGTCTAGTGAATATCTTGGACTGTCTCACCAGAGTGAACTTCATAGACAAGAGCAGAGGACACCTTCCCTGGACATGGTACTAGTTAGTAGTCACTTTATTAATTTGGGAATACATACATACATACATACATACATACATACATATATGGTTACCAATTCTCTCACCTTCTTGTTTTGATCAATGCTGTCTGGCAGAAACAGAACATGAGCATAAATATAATTTTAAAACTTCCAGTAGATACATACAAAGTAAAATAAAAGCCATAAACTTAATTTTGTAACACAATTTAACCAAATATTCCTGTATGGTATCATCTTAATACTTAATTTGTACTTATAAGATTATTAATTTTTTCCATCTGATGTACTAAATCCTTGAAATCACATCTTAGTCTGGACCAATCACATGGCAAGTGTTCATCAGCCACAAGTGACTGATGGTGGTGATGCCAGACAGGGAAGGCTTTGGATAATGAAAATATGCAAAATATGCAAAATTTCTGTAAGTAATAAAAGCTTTGTAAATCAAGGAATCTATTTCTTGGATTTTTGTCTTTCTAGCTAGGTCATATCACTTCTCCTAACCTTTTCCCATCAGTCTATGTTGACAAATACCCTTCCAGATTTGGAATGAAGAGATGGAGAGAGAACGCTAGCATATTCCTGGGCATTCAATAAGTGATTTTGTACTGACTGTATATCCATAAGGAAGAACTCCTTTACCAGTATTCTGTGAGTGGGAATTCTCCATAAAGCAAATTACATCATCTCATTTTAATGTTTCTAAAATCATAATAATAAAAGAGAAAGATTTTCATTTCACTGTAAAACTTTTGCTGACTATGCAGTATGCCAGTCTAGGAGATCGTGTTACTTTTATGAAAATACAGACAGAAATATCTGCATGTTCTCACCTTCAGAGTCCATTCATGGATGGACATCATCACCATTCAGGATGGACTTCAATTACTCTATCAGCCTGGCATGTAAGAACAGACATCTTCACGGTGTTCTAATAAAAGCTGAACATGCAATGTTCTCCAGAAAGAAGATGATGTTGCAGGACAAACTGATGACACCAGTGTGAAGAATAAATGGGAAACAAAATTTTAGTGCAAGAGCCAGTACTAAGACAGGAAAGCCACAATTAATTCAGCTGGAAGTTCAGTGAGAACATTTCTAAGAGACCAGAACTCCAGAGAGACACAAAGCATATTGAAGTGGGAATTTCTGATTTTGTTGGAGACTCGATTGTGTCATGTGATTTTTTTTTTCCTGGAAACTGTCTTAGAAGAGGATGTTTTACTGTGAACAGACACCTGGTGTTTTTCTGGAAGTTGCCTAGTAAAAAGCTTGTGGTGCCTTGCTGGAGTGGATGTTTGAGAGGTGCGTGATGTTTTGAAAGGGTATAAGTATAACTTCACAGACAGTGGAGGTCACTTTTGCATTGGTTCACCTTGCTTTCTTTGCCGATCTTCACTTGTGGTTACTTGGTAGAGAGAAATACACAAAAGAACTTCTGGTGCCATTACTACAGCTACTTCTTGCCACATCTGTAGACTTGGGCCGATTGGCAGAGCCTCGCATTTTCTTCTGGATCTAGCCATTGCTAGTGATTCCTGTTTGGTGTTCTACTAGTGGACTGGACTGCTAACAATGAGGATTATAATCTCCCCAAAGAACTATTTCTAAACAGGTTCACAAAGCCTGTTTCCCATTAACCTCACTTCCCCCCTACCCCTACCTCTGGTGGGTGGTGGGCTAGAAATGAGGTTGAAGTAGTAAAGAACCATAATTAAAATAGGTTTGGGGGAACCTAAGCCTACGGCATATCTTGTGAGTTTTGCCAGGTTCTCACACTGAAGATCAGGTATAAGCTCCTATGTGCTTTCAATATGAGAAGAAAACAACTAGACATAACAACTATTTATAGACTATTGCTATTGCCCCTGATCGTTTCCCAGAAATTAAAGGCAATACCCTATTGCTGAAGACACTGCACATTTTGGATTGAAGACTTGATGGAATCAAGCTGAAATTGACCTGGAAGCCTCTTCTCTGAGGACTAGCTTTCATAGTAACAGAAGGAGCTATGCAAGCTGCTAAGGAAAAGAAGCCATTAATAGTCCTACCCAGGTGCAATACATATGAACAACAATGACCAAAACGGTAAGATATTACAAAAGGAGCATTAGAAAAAGTGTCAGAGAATCCTGTCCTTAATAAGGTCTGCCTCCAAGAGGAATGACTTTACAGAGTTGAAGCTTTGTGAGTCTCATGTTTCCAAAAGTTGTCCTCTAACCACTGTGCACATTGGCACCCATACACACATAAATAAATAGATAAATAAGTAAGTCAAGAAATATAAATGGTTTTAACTTTATGAGGAAAATCAGAGGAAAAAAATATCTTGCCTGTAGAATAACTAAGAATTATATCCAACTTCTCAGAAAACATGCAAGTAAGAATATAGAGGGAAATATTTTAATTGATCTTTGAAACTGGAAACCTGGAATTGAAAAACAAAACAAAACAAAACAAAACAAAACTTTAAAGACATTCTTCAAAAGTAAAGAACAGTTGCTTTGAATATATCTGAGGGGGAAAAGGTTACCAGGAGATGATTGCCTTCCTAGGATAAAAGGAGAACAGGGTTGATGTGTTGGGTAGAAGTGTGACTTGGAAGCTATAGGAAATCCCTGCCTACCAGAAAGATTCAAGATCGAGATAATGGTTCACAAGAACACATTATGAAATGCAAAGTGCATGTGGGAAACCGTTGTCTTATAAGCATGGAGATGCTGGTCAATGGGAAGCCAAGGAGGAATCGAGAAAAGAAACTGTGAGAAAAAATACCACACTACTTAGAGTTGTCAGAGGGCTAGAGATCAGGGGAAAGATTGAATACTGAAGAGTTAGAAATATTATTTAAGAAATAAAACAAAACTTCAGGGTTCACTGGTTAGAATCTAGGTTAAAACTGCTGCACTGTTAGGGAGTCCCAGTGAGAACTGCTCCCAACTCCTTCCAAAGGGTCGGACAACACCTGAAGTCATGAAAGCAATTCTTGTATGTATCAGATAGGAAACAAGGAAGCATAGCACTTATGGAACAGTTGTAGACAGTATTATTTCTGGATTGAGCATGTTAACTGGTAATTATTAAAATTCCTTACTTCTTCCATCTCCCAACTTCTTTATTCTCCTCCATATTTTCTTTCATGGTTGCCACTGGCAGCAGGTCAATAGCCAGTTCTTGCCTCCTAAGAATGAGGAACTTCTACAGAACCAACATACCAAATAAATTAGAAAGTGCTGCTGACAGAAGGGAAAGATGGGTTGGGGAAAATACTTTTTATTTAACACAATGAAATAGTATTTCTAAGTAAACAAAAAAGTCAATAGTGTTTCTATGGCAATGATTATTTCCTGTACGCTGCTCTATTTTCTTTAAGAAGTTAAACTGAAATGAATTTTCCAAACGACATGAAAGCTGTCAGCCAAGTCTAGAACTATTTTCACTGGTTGCTTTCTGAAAGCCAAAGCAACAAAGATGGTTCTTCCAATGGAACTCCTCTTCCCTCATGTTAATTGGCAAATAACACTGCTCATCTACAGTCCCAAAGGATACAGCCAAGATAATCTTCCTACACTGTCCCACTCTACCATGATTTAAACTCTACACAATTACTGCAATGCCATTCATGTCAAATTCCCATGGGTCTTGTTGACAGGCTTATATTGGTACATCTTGAAAGATTAGTGAAGAATATCATGTAAAACTGGTTGATATTCTTTGTCTTCGCAGCCCAAAGTAAGTGGCATACACACATATAGAACATGTCCATCACACACACACACACACACACACACACACACACACACACACACACATGGAATGGGAAGACTATACCGCATTTCTTGGTGTGTACCACAGTTACCCAATTTAAACACCCAAAATAAGTATCAGATTTTGGCACTACAAATTTTGCCATTGCCAGATGAAGAACTTTACCCCCCCCACCCCCCACCCCCCGCTGCCCCCAAAGGAGCAGCTAATGTAAACCATCTAACCTTGACATTTTTGAAGGTAAATATTAAGTTCCTTTAGAGATGATCCTGTTTTGGAAAACTTACCAGGATTTTTTAAGTCCTTCATGTAAACATTCTTTTAGGGAGTTGTGGTGGGGAGCCTGTTTTAGTTCTTTCAATGAATGTGTATATACAAATTTCACAGGTTATGTAATACGGATGGTATGTACAAAACTGCATTTCTTTCTTTTTCCAAAATATGTTATTTTAGTTCTTGCACTATGCTTCAGTGTAACTAAATTCAGTCAGTTTCTTCCCATTTAAACTCTAAGTTCTACATAACTCTCTCACCTCACACTTCACTTCCTCTTCTACTGGTATACTCTGATTCCCTAAACTCAACTCAGGCAAGAAGGGAGTAAGAAGCAGACCATAAATCCTGAAGGCCATTTTCAGCTCTGGCTTTTAATGAGGTTGTGAATATGGCTCTCAGTGGTTGGTTTGTTATAGGGTCTGCTGCAGAAATAGGGCATTTTAGACATATTCAACTTTTATATTGTCCCCAGTTCTTTGTCCCCAATCTTCTTTTCAACTTCGCCCAACTTTATTCACTCTGCAAACTCTCTGTAAGGAAGTTAAGGTTCACATAAAACCTAAAGGCAGCATGACTTGCCTTCACCACTTGTCATAACAGAAACACATTGCTTACACACACACACACACACACACACACACACACACACACACACACTGGTACAAAGAGAAATCTCACAGGACAAAGCAGTCAGAATATTTACAGAAAGTCACACATTTGACTGTATTTATTTTCTTTTCCAGGAAGTGAAAGTATTCGAGCCCTCAGATACCTGCTTCAGGGAGACAGCCATGTTCCATCGGAAGCACCCTGCTGAAGGCCACAGTGCCCAAACCTAGGTATTAGTCCCTCTGTTAAATGCTCTTTGTTCCCCAGAATGTGGATCTGCGCTTGAGCCTGTGTTTGTTGCTAGAAAGGGTGGAGCTTAGGAAAGCTCACTGAGCTAACAAGGCACTTGAAACCAAACATGGCTCCCAAAAAAAAAAAAAAAATCCCTTGTTTATTTTTGTTTTGTTTTGTTTTTCTAGAAAATGACTCAGTCTTAAGCTGAAAGATCACCTCAGACTCTGTCTGAGCTACTGGTGGATTCTCAAAAGTCCTAAGAGACTGGACACTCAACTAGTTGCTTCCGTCTTTATGACTTTCCATTGGGTAAATTCACCCCAGAATCCCATTGTCCTTATGCAGGCACAAATACAAATGTACAACTTAGTGAGGTCTTTACAGATCCCTTGGTTAATTAATTAATCTTATGTGCATGGGTGATTTTTTTTTCTGTATGTGTGTCTGTACACCACATGAGTGTCTCATCCATATGGAGACCAGACAGGGTAGATTCCCGGGAACTTAAATTACTACAGATGGTGGTGAGTTACCCTGTGAGAGTGGGGAATCGAACCCAGGTCCTCTAAAAGAGCAGCCAGTGCTCTTAACAGCTGAGCCATCTCTCCAGTCCCACTCCACACTTTTAATGTGGGTTTTTTAAGATCTCAAATGTTTACCAGTTTCTGATCTCTGTGATTTGAGATGGCTGTCTCTCTTGTGGAAAACATCTGGTCCACTTCACGGTGACCAACTAGCAGGACTGGAATGTGTACAAGAGTGGCCGCGGTAATGACTGACTGGATGAGATGGGTTTTAATTCTTTCCTAACCTTTGCTTGAGTCTGAGCTTACAACAGAGCCTCTGAGTTTGCTAAGCGTATGAATCACTGGGACCTAGTTAAAAAATACAGATTCTCCTTCACTAAACGGTGGGAGGGCTCAAGAGCTTGCATTTCGTTCTTTTTTTTTTTTTCACGGTGGACACACTTGCATTTTTAACATATAGGGCGATAGGGCTAATCAATATGGAATGTCACTAGTCTATAGATGTACTCTATGAGAAAACAAATGGCATTATTAGGAGAGATTGTGTCCAAAACATCCTTTTGTGGTCAATGGTGCCAGGGCAGGAAGGGAGAACGGAGAAGACTAGCCAGTGTCAGTAGAGGGCAGCAGAGGGCAAGACAAATTGCACTGGCTCCCACAATCAGAACTCCCCCAGTTGTCCCCAAAACCAAAGGAGTAAGGAGGTAGGGGATACAGGAGCTCAGGGGGATGCTCGTATGGACCAGATTATACTCCCGAAGACAGCCCTTTGTAGCCATAGATAGACTATCACGGGGACAGGAAAGCCAGTTCAGACAGGGAACAGTTGGTCAGCTGTGAATTTCTGCATCTGGAAAACAAAAGGACTGACCTCCATAGGTGCTCCCAAACCTTGGGAGTCAGTTCTCCTTGATCAGAACTAGAAGATCCCACGTTCATAAGCAAAGTATGAACAAAGGAAAGCTAGGGTGCCTAGAGAGGTCACCAGGCAGGTGGAGACCCACGTGTGGATGGCACTGAAACTGGTTTGGCTTGCCACTCCGTGAAAGCTTTGAGTTTTCCAAAATTTTAAGATGTGCTAGCAAAGCTTAACTGCAAAAAAAAAAAAAAATCAAAGTCAATTAAGACTTAAAGGCGCATAGCCAAAGCATCAGTTCTTCATCCAACCTTTATCGTCCTCTCCTTATGGAGAGGAAGACTTTCTGCTTCTGAAGACTGTCGCTGTATCTGCTTTGCATTCATATTCACCAGTGTATGTGGTGTAATCTCTGTGTTGGTTATTTTTCTCCTCGCTGGAAAGCATCAGATTGAGTGAGGAAGGTTTCTTTGGGTTCAGTCTAAGAATGAAGGTAGGGAAGGCATGGTGGCAGAAACCTGAAGCAGCCACCACATTCGATGTGCAGTCTGGAAGGAGAAGGGAGAGTCTGACTACCCCAAAGTTTCCACAGCCTGTCAAAACAGCACCATCAGCTGGAGACCAAATGTTTAGACCACATGAGCCAATGGCAGGCCATGCAAATGCAAACCACAACAAATGTCACGATTATTCACTAGTTACTGACTTTTTTTTTTCTATCATTAACTATTAGTTCAATTATACCATCCCTTCTATTTCATTACACCCCAAACATAATTTATTTCATTTTTGGATCATAGTTTCATTCACTGCCTCTAAATTATGACTATGTCAATATTATTCATCAATAGATCAAGTTACACATAAGTAATATCACTATGGTAATATTCAAGTCCCCGTACAACTTTCTACTTTTTCTAATAAATTATTTCACCACTTTATTAAACCAGAACAATCTCTATAGTCTAAAGGTCTCTTCTTTCTCCTTATACCCATAGATAACTTAAGTCCTCATTCCTCAATAAAGAAAACTTCTCTTTACAACAGATGAAGAGCACTACAGAGAACTACCTCAAATCGAAGTGCAGAGTTGTGGATCCCAGACTCAATAGACAAACCTACAAAACGCTCCAGCACTTAAGGCTCATTGAAAACACTGCAGAAGAGGGGCAGGAAGATTACTGGAGCACAGGGAGCGAGCTCTGAGACTGTCTCATGCTAATACCAGAAGCTACACCCATAAAGTCTCACCAGCACAACTCCCTAAACACAACGGAGCAAGAAAGACACCAATAGGCATGCCAAAGTGAACCCAAGAAAGACCATAGGTGACCTCGACCTTACACAAAGAGCTCTAGGCAACAAAGGAAGGCTAAGGGCAGGAGAAAAAGTCACCAGGAAGAGCACATCAACTGGTCATTCAATACCAAGTAACCCTGAAAACATACATGCACGTAACAGATGAAACAGGTTTTATACACACACACACACACACACACACACACACACACACACACACACACACACACACACATATATACACACACACACACACACACACACACACACACACACACATACATACATGGAGGTACATGGGAGGGTTCTGAGGGAGAAAAGCAAAAGGGGAAACTGCATAATTATAATTTCAAAAAATAAAGCTAAAAGAAAAAATGTTTCATCTTTCATTTCCTAGTTTGCTTTGAACAAATGGTGCGATTTTGCTCAGCCCCAGAATCCTCTGCAGAACATCACTAGCAAAGCAACTTTCTTCACGGAGGCGTTTGTTCTCCATGGAGGCTTTCGCCATCTCATTTCTCGGCTTTATTATTTTATATCTGGTGCCGTGTTTCCTGGAGTCACTCACTCTATGCTTGGTCTATTTACTACCGTCAGTGGATCGTGCCTCTGGCCCACCATCCTCCACCCCATGAGTGGGGCTCATCAACACGTATCTGCTGAAGTCAGGGCTTCTTCATGTCACTCTAGTCTCTCATGCACATTCTCCTGAAGACTCACAAGATCAATGCCTCCTAAGCTTTGGCCAGGCTGTTATAGACAGCACATCCAAACCCTCATATTAAAGGTGACTCTATCCTATGTTATAGACAGCACGTCCAAACTCCTCATATTGAATTGTGACTCCATCATATGTTATAGACAACACGTCCAAACTCCTCATATTTAAAGGTGACTGTCGTATGTTTGTGTTATTTCCTAATGTGTTTTAATTCTATTATACCATTAGTTGTTAGCCAGTACAAAAGCTCTTGGATCAACTGATAATGTGTTTTTTGTTTTTCTAACATAAGAGTTATTTCATTTGAGTATCCAAGGGATTGCTATGTTGAATAAAATATGCCTCAGTTTGGCTTTTTGAACCAGTTTTCCTAACTATTTCCTCTTTTAATATTAGACCTGATTTTTTTTAAAGATTTATTTATTTATTATATGTAAGTACACTGTAGCTGTCCTCAGACACTCCAGAAGAGGGAGTCAGATCTCGTGATCGGATGGTTGTGAGCCACCATGTGGTTGCTGGGATTTGAACTCCTGACCTTCGGAAGAGCAGTCGGGTGCTCTTACCCACTGAGCCATCTCACCAGCCCTAGACCTGATTTTTTAATAGAGTTTTTATGACATATATTTTAACTTCTACTGTTTGTTTATTTAGCATTCTTTGAGAGTTCCTGTGACACACTTAGAGTTGTACTTACACAGATAGTTGTCACTTTCAAATACTTTTCCCATCTTTTTCATTTCTTTTTTTGTTTTGTTTTTTGTTTGTTTGTTTGTTTTGTTTTGTTTTGTTTTTTTGAGACAGGGTTTCTCTGTGTAGCTGTCCTGGAACTCACTCTGTAGACCAAACTGGCCTCAAACTCAGAAATCTGCCTGTCTCTGCCTCCCAAGTGCTGGGATTAAAGGTGTGTGCCACCACTGCCCGGCTTCATCTCCTATTTTTAATGCCTCTTTTCCCACTTCTGTTTCTCTTGTGATAACATTCAGTTTGTTCTCTTCCCAATTTGGACATTTCTGAAAGCAGTGGGGGTGTTTGTTTGTTTTTGTTTCTTGTAACTTTCATGGCTATGTTGTCCTCTAAATGTTTCTTCCCTGTGGTCATTTCTGGGTTTTTCTATTTAGTAATACTTTCTATGGTTTTCACAAATCTATTAATTTATTTTAGCTCTCTTTGAATCATATGACTACGGGTGACATCGTTGACACAAGCATATTTTCTTGAATCACTGAATGTATTCTGCTTTTTGCTTTCCTTTTTTATTTTATTTTTTATTTTTGACTAATTTTATATGAGGCTTGCCTGTGAGCTCCACTCTTCTTTGTGTGTGTGAGGCAAAGATGAGTCTGGGCCATTGGATTAGGTCCACAAATGTAGGCTTCCTTCTCTTGTACTTTTTAAAGACAGAAACCTGTGGCCTGGAACTTCCTTCACCGCAGTCCACAAACCAGAAGAAGGTGGCTCCAGTATGATACTGCTGCTCACACTCCAGTCCTAGGGTTTCTGAAGTCTTTGTCACCTGGCAGCTACGTCTGGAGATCTTGGCAAAACTGGATATCTGATTCTACCTCATTCAAAGCTCCAGACATTAACCTTGATGCTTACATTTTTATCAGTGCTATTCTAACCCCACATGGTCCATTGGGTCTGTGGTTTAAGGTGTTGCCCTCCTAATTGCTTTGTCAGAACATTTAAGCTGGAGAGAGTCCGTGACACCAGACTTACACAACCTGTCCTGAACTTAGGCTCTGTACTTGACACAGGATAAAACACAATCTGTGCCGGTAAGCTGAGACAATGTGGAAGTTACCCACACTTGAAATCAACTCTGGTTTAAGCTGTAAAATGGCATGCCATTGTTTGTCATTTCAAAGCGGAATTATGGAATATCTGAAACTGTAATTTTATATGGTAACAGCCATGTTTTCACCTAAAAAGTTATTTCTGTTTTCTTTTCCACCAGAAAATTACTTTCAAAGACAGTTATCTTGACCTTTTTCCTTTTGATAGCAGATCCTTGCTGCCCGGTACAGAACCCGGCACATCATAGCCCCTTAATTAATACGAAATTGAGAAATGAATCAATGTGCTAACTTTGCCTTAAAGCGTATTCAGCAAAGAATAAGTCAAACGTATAATGATTAAAATTTTGATGAGATTGCCGGACCGAGCCTGTGTAACATGCTCTGCCCTGGTACTTTCCCCTCAGCACTTCCGTTTGCTTGCCTCTAGCTTGACTCCTATGCAGCGGAGAAGGGAATCCTAGGCATTCTCAATGTCCAAAACTGGTAAGAACACGGCAGAGCTGACCCACAATTCTCTGTCCTCCGGGCTAAAACAGAGAGTGCCTGCATTAGTAGGGAGAGCTCTTCAGCAGAAGGAGTTTCAGAACCAATCTCAATCTCTCTCTTTCTCTTTGTCTCTCTCTCTCTCCTTTCCTCCCTCCCTCTCTCTCCTCCCTCTCTCCCTCCCTCTCTTATTCCCTCCCTCTTCCTCTCCCCCCCCCCCCATCTCTCCAAAATTTTTAATTAAACAGATTTGTTCTGATGGAGCAATCTATCAAGTATTCTTGCTTGCTGGGGTTGGGGGCTAAAGGCACAGCCCTGCTCCTCCCCCAAGAACTATTTATTTGAAGAGGATAACAAATAAGAGAGAAGCAGGACACCATTGCACACACTAGCAAGATTTCGCTGAAAGGACCCAGTTATAGCTCTCTCTTGTGAGACTATGCCGGGGCCTAGCAAACACAGAAGTGGATGCTCACAGTCAGCTATTGGATGGATCACAGGGCCCCCAATGGAGGAGCTAGAGAAAGTAACCAAGGAGCTAAAGTGAACTGCAACCCTATAGGTGGAACAACAATATGAACTAACCAGTACCCCGGAGCTCGTGTCTCTAGCTGCATATGTATCAAAAGATGGCCTAGTCGGCCATCACTGCAAAGAGAGGCCCATTGGACTTGCAAACTTTATATGCCCCAGTACAGGGGAACGCCAGGGCCAAAAAGGGGGAGTGGGTGGGTAGGGGGTTGGGGGGTGGGTATGGGGGACCTTTGGGATAGCATTGGAAATGTAAATGAGGAAAATACCTAATTTTAAAAAATAAGAGAGAAGCGGGAGCCTGCGGTAATGATACTCAGTGCAGAAACAAATAACACTGTATGGCTTAGGATGGCCTCCTCTTGACATGGGGTGTGAATGGGCTCTGCGTGTTTAAATAGCCAGCTCTTCCTTTGCTGAGAGGCCCCTGCTTAGTGGCTTCAGTGAGAGCAGCTGGAACAAGGAGCAGATTAATGAGCACATGTTTGGCCTCTACAGGTTCTCTCCCTCTGCACTAATGGAGGGCTGTCAAAAGCTCCAGTTTGCTTCATCTCCACACAATAGTTGATAAATGAGTAACATATTTATATCATGAGCTATATGGGGTGGGGCAACGGGGGCAGGAGAGGGTGAGAAGTTACCAAATATTCACATGCAGACTCAGATTTTGGCCTTCACTCATAATATTCACGACGACACAATGGAAGGATGCAGGTGTAGTTTAACCCTTTTAGCCTGTGCCAGAGCACTGAATTCTTTGAAAAGAAGAAAGGATTTACCTTAAACTACAAAACACTTTAATCAAGTGGCTTTTTTCAGATGCCATGAAAGCATTTTGAAACATTCAAGTAAAAAAAAAAATCCTTATTTTCTGAAAATATAACCTCTCAAACACTAAAGACCTGCCAGACCAAGTCCCATCAAGTAACTAGGCATAATAAGAAGCTTATAAAAGGGCCGGGATTAAGTTACGTTCGTATGAATAAGCGCGTTTTTGTTGTTCACAACTCAATCCTTAAATGATCCTAACTCGTGTATGGAAGGTGTCTCCTCGTCAAAATACATTTGTGTTCTCAACGTGGGTCCCAAGGAAACAAAGATGGGGAGACTGGGGGCTCCCCAGTCTTCATAAACAAATAACTAATGACCAACAATAATTCAGAATTTGATGCTACTTACTCTAGCGTTCTATTGAGACCCTCTTCTTCCACTAGCCAGGTGCTTCTGAGTCTCCGTGGAAGTATCTTGTGGGAAGTGGGAAATCCTTGCCTGCTTAGACCACCCACTCACAGATGCCCCCCCCCCACTCCCCCCAACTGGCTTTTTCTAAGAAGACACCATTCCCAAATATCTTCCTTTTTGATCTCTCTACCCAGGCTCCCAAATCTGAAAGGTGTGCCAGGTGCCAAAAAGAGGCATCCCACTCAAAAAGCAAGACTCTAGATAATTCGCTTGCATAAATGCAAAAGAAGGCTCCATCCAGTACCCCGTCACAGCGCTCAATGGTCCTAACACAGTCCAGCTTGTGCCCTTCTTGAAAATGCCTGCATCTGCTCCTGTAAGTGCCTCAAATCTAAATGACAGTCATGGAAATGGAGTGTGCACCTCTCTCCGATCATCCAAACAGGTGCAGACATCCTCTTCCCAAGGAAAGTTGAAGTCCCCATTCTCCTTAACACTCCCCGAGCCTTAAGTGCATGGGTTCTCTTGTAAATGTATTAATTGGAAATGTGCATCATATGGCCAGTTATGGCTTTCTGTAATGATCTCTTTTGCAAAAAGAAGCTTATTTGACATGGAGTGAAGACCACACTTTCCTGGATCTATAAGGCTAAGTATTTAAAATACAGTTAAAACATCATACTGGTTTAGGAAACTGGCAGAGGTAGGTTCTCCTCTAGGTTCCATGGCCTTACCTACCACAGGTAGTGTGGTTACAATGTTAGGCAATAAACCCTCTCCCTAAGTCCTTAATTAGGTGACTACTGGTTACCTCTGGGTGTTAAGTGCCACAATTGCACATTCTGTTGTGATTTGTTGAGGCTACAGCTGAGTATGACTATTGATTGTTTTCCTCTATGGCAGCATTCATTGCCATCATCTTAATGAAGCTCCCTGAGGTTGCTCAGTAATTAGACCTACTCTTCGCTAATTTATCCAAAAAGCTTCTAGCAAAAGAGTAATCCTTTCCTTGAATATATGGACTTGTTTTAATAGTATATGACTTTTATTTTATCCCATGAATCAAGTTTTAGTTACTTGATAGAGCATATGACCCCATGAATTCATCAACCAGAATTCATAGGCATGCTTCTACACAATACAAAACTTTTGTGACCTTATTCTCATGACTTATTTCGATTCTAAATTTCATTGTCTGTAAAATGTGATGAGCATCTTCCTCATGAGTCTGTTATAAGAAAAAAAAAGAATAAATACAAAGTAATTTTTCAAATATATAAATGTAAGATTTCAAGAACTTCTTAGAACTCAGTACCTTCATTGTCACGGTGTCTCCACTTTCTCTGCCAATTATTTTAATTTTTAATTAATTTATCCAGTTATTCCTCCTTCCAGTTCTCCTGTTGACTCTTCAACTTGTATCTTTTTCTTAAAATAAGTCTTTCACTTCTAGATAATAATAGTTTCTTTAACATATAACTCAAAATTTCAGAGCTTAATACAAGAGAAGGTTATTTTCTTGCTGGGTATGGTGGTGAATGCCTATCACCTCCACAGTGAGGAGAAGAGAAGAGAAGAGAAGAGAAGAGAAGAGAAGAGAAGAGAAGAGAAGAGAAGAGAAGAGAAGAGAAGAGAAGAGAAGAGAAGAGAAGAGAAGAGAAGAGAAGAGAAGAGAAGAGGAGAAAAGAAGGGGTTCTGAGTTCAAGATCAGCCTGAATCATATAGTGAAGTCTAAACAAACCCACACTTAGGGAGAACCAGTCTCAAGCATTGGAGAGAGACAGAGAGACAGACGGGGAGGGGGGAGAGGAGGGGAGGGAGAGAGAAGGAGAGAGAGAGAGAGAGAGAGAGAGAGAGAGAGAGATTGAGATTCTTACTCACTTAAAATCCAGCATTAGCATTTTTACTGACAACCTCTCTTCTACAGGCTGACTAAGAAATTCATGACCTTCCAACTTATGTCTCCACTCTTATTAACATGTGGTTTTCAGGATCATTCCAAAGAAGAGAAAGATGGGCAAGGACTTATAGAAGATTAGCAGGGGTGTGGATCAGAGCTCAGATGTACAATGTAGTCTAAAGGCAAGGATGTGTTTAGTTAAAAAGCTGGATATTTTGTGCCACCAGTAAAACACATAGCCTCAATATACTCTTCGTCCAATATATCATTCAAAGATCAGAATATATCATTACCATCAGGTTATATCCTCTCATTTGTGAAGTCCTTTCAAATACACTCTGATGTTCTCTGTCTCCAAACTCCCAGTGTGTCCTGATTCCAGTACACTTGCAGTCGGCAGCTGTTCCTTTAAGTCTTAGCTCTGTTTCTTGTCAGGCTCTCTGACACATTTCAGTCTGAAAGTGCTTTTCATGAGTAAATGCACCCAGGCATTGCTAGTCCTGACTGCAGGCCCTCTTCATTCTCCTCCTGCCTCTTATAAGATCAGCTGGCTCTGTTCTTTCATCCTCTGAGTAACTGTGAGAGTCTCTCCTCTTCAAAAACAGTCTTGCTTCCATTTCAGATGTGGCATGCCTTCTACATCTAAATCCTGGATCAATCACTCACCCTCTCTCCCAAGCCATTATCCCAGGTATTTGCAGGAGTTTTGTGGTAACTTGTCTCCAAAGATCAAACACATCTATCTCCCTTCCCTCCAGGGTGAACTAGCTCTTGGAATCCACACTCTTGATAGTTGCTTCCCCATTCAATCCGGTCTGGCTTGTTACTGAGTTCACTGGAGAAGTCTCCACTGCTGCAGAATTGCCAGGGCTGAAGGTCTGAAGAATCTGGGATGCTTCCATCTTGGTTTCTGAGGACTCTCCATGTCTTGAGAAACTCAAGACTCGGGGCAATCTGCTTGACATTCCCACCTGTGCATCTAGACATCAACAATCATCAAATGCTAACTGGGTGAGGAAGGCCAGTAGTTCTGTCGGACAGTACCAGCCTCAGCTACCAACTGGCTGATATTAGTTTTGAGATCTTGTGAAAGCTGTGCATCCAAGCCCTATCAACATTTAAAACTTATGAGATAACAAGAACAACAACAATAATAACAATAACAATAATAATAATAATGGCCATTATCATGATTAACAATTTTGTTCTACATTACTATGCTTTGATATGCCTTATACCATAATGGGTATCTATAATAACGTAACTAATCATGTTGTCCTTTCAAATAGTTTTCTCAATAGATGCATTTCCTAGTTGAAGAGAAAAGAACCAAGTCCTTCTAGCTAAAGACGTTGACACCATTGTGTTTCTTTCCTTCTCTACCCAAAGTCGGCCATCAGAATACAAGCGCTATCATTCAAGAGCCTGAAACTTGAGTTCTCAGCATTACTCTCTAGATTACTAACTTAATAAATATTTAATGAGTAAATTGCTGAGTAGCAGAATTATTGTGGATTGTAAAATTAATCTAAATATATATCATAGAGTCTTAGTAATAGCTTTTGTTGGCAGTTCAACAGGAGTAGAGAAAAGGTCATCACTGAGTGCACAGGAGCAGCTATCATATTAATAACCATTTTAATCTCATGGTAACACTAAGACATGCTTTGTAATTCATTGTTTATAAAAAGAATAATCCAACCTTGAATAGTCAAATTCCTTATCAAGCAATCCATCTAGATATTTTTCCTCAAGATTCTTCTGTTTTTAAATAAAATTTTATTTTTCAAATAAAATTTGTTATCAAATTTTTCCAGTTTCTCTTCTCCTTCTCCCTCCTTCCTCCCCCTCTGGGGAAAATGTGTAGTGGGACATGCTGGGCAAAAGCAGCTGGAAGGCTCCGGTAGTCTTCAAAATCTAACCTAAACCCAAGGGGCGTTGACTAAAGAAAAGACAACCTCAGGCAGAGATCTTCCAGACCCTAAAGCTGCTTCTACTGTTAATTTTAGTTGTGACACGGGATTTAATACGGTACAGCTAGAATTTGTTTGTAACTAACAATCTGTATAATTGATGGAGTCTTCATTTAAAGAAACAATAACGATAGCAAAAACAGTTAGGAAACTAAAGTTGTAAACAGTAAAATATTTACAAAATTCTGTTCACTTTAAATCATGTTCATTAATGTCACATGGTAAATTATTTTGAAACCCATCTTGTTCCTATACAAAAATATGAATTTTGTGTGTTCTTTGTTGTTTCTAGAAATAAATGGAATAAAAATTAAAGTGTGCTTTGGAGGTATAGCAGAAAATTAAGGAACGGATTCTTTTGAAATTGTTCAAATATGTTTAAAATATTTTTAAATACTATCCAAATTCGTTAAACCTACCTTCAATTTAAAAATAAATTCTACTACCCTTTATTTTCTTCAGCCTGGGAAAACTTTAGGGGCCCAGGGCTCTAGGACAACTTGGAAACTTCTACTCTAAAACCGCTGGTGAAGCCCAAACCCTGATTCTTCCTCTACTCCCAGCCGGGGAAGCCTCCCATCACAGCAGAGCAGCCTGGCTAGCTCAGCCCATCCTTTTGAACAGGCACAAACCTCACTTTTCGTTCCGCTGCTGACAGAGTGGAACGGTGTAAACTCAAGTCTCCTTTACAGTTATTCATGCAGCTCAGCTTCTGCCCTCTAGACGTTCCCAAGCAGATGTGCGAGTGCCCAAAGACAATTAAATCATGATTCATCCCCCAGAACTCCTGCTAAGGCAGGCTGCCTGGCTGCGAGTGAAAACATTTCAGCAGTAGCTGATCTTTTCCGTTGGTAGAGGACCAAGTCAGACTAGGCATGGCTTTGAAGTTATTTCTGTCTCGGTGGATTAGAGGTATCAAAAGAAGCAGCTCCACAAACCTTTCAACAAATATTTACAGTTCTGCACTAAACAACCTCCACTATACTTTAACCTTTCCTGCCTTGTGAAATGCTTGCCAGCCTCCTCGCCAAACTCATGCACTTTGCCAGAATTAGGAAAGACGGCAGGAGCTCAAAGGAAATGGAGTGCAGAGCACTTCAGCATCCCTTCTCACTGTGGAGGAAGAACGGAGTGTTTCTGTGCTTACCTGGTCCAGACGTAATCCCCTTCCATTGTTCCCCCCAGCCCACAGGGCCTCAAGCAGACAGGCCTCTGATCCTTAGTTTATTTCACTGGCTCAGAGGGACACTGACTGCCCTGAAGCCATTGTTTCTAAAGGTGCCAAAGGGTGGCTCAGAGCCAACCAGGAAGAACAGCAAATGCCTGCAAACACTGTGTGAACACAACTTCTTCAGCCATTTGGGACACTACAACCTCTGTCCTTGGAGGTTTGTAAATGGGAATACTTATCATTGTTTGCTTCTAAAATGATGAAGGAATTAGCTGAATGGATGTCTTTGACCACTCTTTTCTATCTTTAAGATTCCACATTGTGGCTTTCAGACCATGATAGCGTGAGGACAAGATGTAATTACGATTGTCTCCTGGTTTCAATGGCGGATTCCTCAGGATTTGACTCCAGAGGATTTAGAGTCACTAAGGTTTACAGATTAGGATTTTAGTTGTTGTGCCCAGTGACTGAGTTACCATTGTTTCTGAAACAAGTCTGTGTGGTGTTTTCCTTCACACAGTGGTTCGACTGGGTTCAAGAGAGTTAAGCTGTGAAGGCTCTCAGATAAGGCAAGCTACAAAGAATACCTTCAGACCAGACCAGCTGCCGGGGAGAAGCAGAAACCATCAAAGCTTCCTAGAAGTAGTCTAGACCAGTCACTTGGAAAGGACTCTTTCCAACATGATGAGTTCCCTGCAGGCCGTGGAGTATCCTCTGGGTTCCAGGCATTTTGAGCTATTACCCATGCTGGGATGGCCCTTGGTGGTGCAGTTGGCTGAATCATTTCTGCTTCTGTAAGTAACCCCAGCTTTTTGGGATGGACTGTTACACCCACAGGTATCAATATCCCAAACTGCTCTTTCCAGACTTGATTCTTTGTACGTACTCTAACCAAGCCACTGTCTCCATAACCCAGCTCTCCAGTCCTTCACGCCCAGCCTCAAGGGCATTCAAAGGTTGCACCTGGACACAGAAACACAGAGACGCAAGTTGAGTCTGGCCCTTAGTCCTCCTTGAATAATCAGAACCCACATTATTCCCCTCTAGTCTCCTCTGTGTGCTGTATGCTCAGATAAGTGATTAACTGTGCCACTACTATAGTCAATGTTAGCATGCTGCCTCTTCTGCCCATTGTCTACCCTACCTAGGATGCCATTCCAACATGTTCATCTTTACCTTCATGACTCAAACGGCCAAAAGTTGACAACCTATTCCACCAGTTTATCTGTGTCCCTTGTAACACAATGGTAAGTATTTGGTTATTTTGTAGACTGCAAATTCCTCAAGGAAAACTTTGTTTCCATTTATTCCTGAGACTGTTGCATCTGGCCTTGGCCTTGCGCATACAGGCTGCCTATAACTTCTGTTGCTGCCAGTGGTCTGAGATAGGAAGGAAGGCAAATGACATGGGGGACAGCTAAAGAATTGCCATAGTTGCAAGTGACTACTCTTCTCCAAGCAAGAAGCGTCTATCTTATGCTTCAAAGGCTGAGGCTAGATCATGAGGCCAGCTTGGACTACATAGAGAGACCCTCAGACAAGAAGAGTGTCCAGAAAAGAATACAGAAGGTTTGCAGGGTACAAATCAAGGATGGCAGCCACATCTAAACATTTATCTTTCTAATTGTACCTAAGTATGGCCCCCTGGAAAAGATCAAACCCAGTCTTACATAGAAGGTCTAGTCCTGCTTCTATAACACTGTGCAGGCCAATTGTATGCAAGGAGGAAGCCATCTTTATTCCCCATACGAGCTATAAGACAATAGAATCTCAGACTCTATTACCTGCCACATATTGAACAATTGAGTATTACTGCACTATCCCAAGACATAAAATATTCTTGGAAATAGAAAAACAGGAACTATGAAGTCTAATACAAATGTTTCTGCCTTTGGAAAAACCAGTTGTAACATCCTGACAGACCGAGGCCCTCTTCCCCAATTTTAACTTCGTATTGCAATGACTCTGTCCTAGCTATACCATGAAAACTGGGAACACATAAACAATCTGAAGGTCTCATCTGTAGGTAGAACTCATCAGGTATCCATCGCCTTTGGAAAAGTGATCATTTTGCAACCTCACAGTGTGACATTTTGCCCAGTGGGGCCCACATAAGCAACTGATGTGTTAGTCAGGCTAATAGTGATCGAGCATATTTCATATTCTAGGCATTTTGACACCACAATCTAGTCACAACTCCAGAGGCAGCTTGTCCTCCAGTAGCAAAAAGTAATATTAACATTTATATATATATATATATATATATATATATATATATATATATATATACTTTCAAGTAGCCCAGGCTGATCTTTATCTTAGAGCAGTAGATGGAAAATGTTCTCTTAATTCATCTGTAAACCTGTTGATCACCTTAAAATCAAAATTTGCTGCCAATATCTCCAGTGTGGACAGCAAAGTCAAAAGCTAGAGAGCCATCTTGGCTCTCACTTTCACCTCAGCCCCCTCAGGACAGAAGGACTGGCCACACGGGGCCATGTGGTTCACAGTGAATTCTGTGAAGGTGCACAGGACAGCTCATCCTCTCCTCATCGAGGTCCATATCCCACACCCAACAGAGACAGACCCATGAGTATAATTCCCCTGCCGTGCCTGGTATCTGTGGTGGACAATTCTAGAGTACCCATCGGCTTTGCAGCAGGATCTTTGAGGCCTGCACTGAACTGAGCGAACTCAACATCCCTTCTGCCTGAACCTGCTTTCCTTATGCTAGGCATAAAAGCTTTAAGTCTGTGCCTTGGAATGGGTCCCAGAGAATCCAATCCAAGGTAGAATCCAATCATGTGACAGAACAAGAGATGGAAGATAAAGGGGCCAATTAATGTGGATCAATACATGACTGATGTTTTCCCTTCCCCACCACACTAGTGGCAGCAAACCAGAAGTGTCAGCAGAGGACATCAGTGACCTCAGGCCAAGGGTTCCCTAGCTCCTGCTCACTGTGATCAGCTCAGGCTGTTAGCCCCTTGCCAGGTCTGGCTAGCATTTTCATCTTAGAAAGATGACAGGAAGGAGCCGTGATGGGCCTTGTCAGGGCAGAGTCCAGTAGGAGACCAGCGTTCAAACCACAGAGACCATGTGAGGACAAGAGAAAACACTTCACAAAGTCACTTCTGACCTCCCCAAGGAGGCCATGGCACGCACGCCAGCCTCCCATCTCCACCTGGTGCACAAACATCAACAATAATAATAAATTAAAAATTATTTTAAAAAGAAAGTGTGCTCACATATACTATGACCCAGAAGGCTACCAAGAGATAGAAAAGAAAGCACGCTTAAAAGTATATTGCCAGAGAGCAGCAGGCAACTTTAAAACTTAATATGAAAAATAGAATTTGGACCTCTGATCTGGTTCCTAAACGATTTGGGAAAGAAAATATTAAGTAGGAGGCCGGTTACGAGAATTGAATCTCCAGCCTGGGTGCAGAACTGACTTTGCAATGGAGTCAGGCCAGTCTCCTGGCCAGGGGAAGATAGGTTCACCTTAAACCATGCTAATAACATAGCCCCAATAGCTGAGTCCTTCTACTGGGATCCTCACTGAGTCAGCTACTGCTAATGTGAACTCTCTTCTTACTGCAGTTTCAAGATAGGACAGAAAAGGAGTTTGAAGGAGAGAATGCTCAAAAAGATGAGAGGTTTGCAAGAAACAGTAAACATGAGCCCTTTCTACCAAATACTAAAAAACCTTGTGCTTAG
This sequence comes from Mus musculus, assembly GCF_000001635.26. Taxonomy (NCBI): domain Eukaryota; kingdom Metazoa; phylum Chordata; class Mammalia; order Rodentia; family Muridae; genus Mus; species Mus musculus. Next base: position 57,772,671 of record NC_000078.6, on the reverse strand, counting down.
GACAAGGAATTCAAATCTTTTTATCTCCCCCCACCTTGAAAGGTTTTTATGCAAATATTTTAATCCCCACCCCACCCCCAGCCAACAAAACTTTATTTACACACACACAAAAATTCCACACTTCGAGCACAAAGATCTCATAATGATATCCACAGCGAATATCCAGGAGATAAAGAATTCAGGATGTGAGCTATCACAGTCAGTGTGCTGAGAAGGATACAATCCAGTCTCTCAGGCTGTCTGTTCCAGCCCTTCAGGAGCCCTCTATACTCCCTGTAGGAACCAAGGCCCTCGCAGTCCAGTAAAGAAGACTCATAGGAGCAGGAAACATCAATGCACATCTCAGGGGCTTGGCTTAGCAACAGAGAAGTCACCAAAGTAAGGCAGAGCTAGAGAGTAACAGATGCCATCTGATGACCTAATAATCAGCAGGGCTTTTCTAGGTCCCATCACATGGTATCCATGGACCTCTGTGAGAGTCCAAATCCCCAGACCAATGACAGAGACAAGAGCCAACAGCATAATGTCATGCTGTTAACATATTATCTTCTATTACCTCTTGCTGTTAGGACTCAGAAACACAGACTAGAAGTAGAGGAACCTAGTGATTTAGTGACAATGGTCTGTGTTTCATTCATTCATTCATTCATTCATGTCTTTATTCATTAAATTCAGCCAATGTTTATATTTGCATGCATATATTTGCATAGCTTAAGTATAAAATAAATTATTTTATTATTAATATATTTACATCATTAATTATGTTAACTTAGAATAAAACTTCAGTAAAAGAAAAATAAACTGAGCATAGATCTTGCTTTTACGCAAGTATCCATAGTACAGGTTAAAAAGAGATGTTGATGGAGGTAAAGTCTGCCCTAGCCACATAGGGAAAAAGGAGATGTTTCTGTGGAAAGAATGTAAAACGCGTTCGCATGAGCAGCTCCAAACTGATAAAGTCACTGTGTGGATGGCAGTGGGGCAGGGAGAGACTGGGCATGTTCTTTTTAAAAGATGAGGCTCAGTGAGATGGCTCTGCTGTTGGGGGAGCATATGCTCACAAACCTAACACCCTGACTTCATCCCTGGCACCAAATAGTGGTAGACTCCTGCAAGTTATCCTCTGACCTCTACATGATCCACATCATCTTCCATACACCACACACACACACACACACACACACACACACACACACACACACACACCAATAAGTAAAAATCCACCCATCAATCAATCAGTCAATCAAAGTAATGGTCAGAGGAGGAACAGAGGTGTGTAGGATATTGTATAGAGTACAGTCAGAAAGTGAGACAGGTGAGAGGAAAGACTGAGAGCCCCGGTCCCAGGCTTCTAATGTTCAGGTTACAAAACTCATGAGATTCTCCTTAATTTAAGACTTCATCACGAAATACAACAGCCGCTTTAGATAGATGAGCCTAACTTAGTAGCCAAGACAACTCTTGTCTACAGAGCTACCATTACAATCAAGCATTGTAGTAACTCTAACAAGTAGAAGTATTCAGTAGGTGAACATGCAAGGTCACCTACATTGTTTTCCCCATTTTGCATGGATGAGTATTTGCCTGAATGTGTGTCTGTACACCCTTTTCTGGTTTCTGTGGACACTGCATACACATGGTGCACAGACACATTCCCCGGGGGGCTGGAATTACAGATGGTTGTGAGGTTCCATATAAGTGCTGGGAATTGAACCTAGGTTCTCTGAAAGAGCAGCCAGTGTTCTTAACTGTTGAGGCATCTCTCAGCCCCTCAATCATCTACTTTTTAATCCCAAATATATTTCCTCCTGTTGCCCAGTATCTTCTCTTGGGCTACCAGACCTGGTATATGCTCAGGGAATGAAAATTCATGTAACTATCAGCCCATGTTGTGCATACTTATTTAAGATCTCCCTTCCAGAGGGAGTAACGGAGCAGATTTCATCTCCTACAAAGAACAAGTTCCTTCAGCCTTTCTGACTGGCCAGGGTGCACCTTCACCTCGGGAGGATCTGCAGCCTTCTTTCCTAACCCACAAACCCAGTCATAGGCTCTTAGTTTACTCAAGCGTCCTGTCTGAAATTGTTTTTTTTTTCTTCCCTTAAACTCTTACTATACAGGTGTTTTCCATGTTAGCTATGTAATAATAGTTATAATAGCATACAGACATTGTGAGTTTCATTTTGAGATATAGAACATATGATAAAGTTAATATTGTCTATCTTCACACTTTGATAATATGCAGTGAGAACAATGGTCATAACTCATGATCATTGATCATGAAACAGCTGTCACACCGTAATTTGATCATTTCTAATGGTAGAAACCAGTTCTATGTCTCTGAAGCAGCTCATGACATTTTAATTTCATAATTTCAAAACCCAAAAGGACTTAAAATTAAATGCAATGTTTATGTTTTTAAATTTTTTAGAACACACATCTTTATTTTTATCAAAATTCTTTAGAAAAAAATATATGCTAGCAAAAATGAAGAAAAATGAATACATTGACCATGTCTTTCAAAGACAATACAGTTTAATAAAGAAATAACAGTTCCATATAAATATATCACATTATTTTGATTTATATCACACTTAAATTAATTTTAATATTTCAATTTTAAAAGCATGATTTTGATGCTGATATCTTATGCTTGCTTAAATTTTCTAATTTTTTCTTAGGAAATTAATTAAAGGAGGCCAATTCCTCAAAGAACATGCATATTTTAAAGGTTTTTTTATGAATATTGACAAATTTTCAAAAAATCATAAGCCAATTTGATATCCTTTCTCTAAAAATGAAAGTGATTATTTCTTTAAAACAAATATCATTATTTTATTATTTGTTAAAGGATATACCTTATTATTTCCTTTAACTTTTCCTTAATTCCTGATACTGAACATTTTATATACATATAATTTGTGTCTTTTTTCTTTTTAAATGTTTTCCCTGGTACATAAAAATTGCACACCTGTAACTTTTCACTTTTAAAATGTATATATATGATGTGTGTGTGCATGTGCACATGTGAAAAAAATTTTGCCTTCTTTAAGGTTTTTTTTTTTTGGATATTTTATTTATTTACATTTCAAATGCTATCTTCTTTCCCAGTTTCCCCTCCGCAAACCCCATATCCCGTTCCCCCCTCCTCCTGCTTCTATGAGGGTGCTCCCACTTCTACCTCCCTGCCCTGGCATCCCCTACACTGGGGCATCAAGCCTTCACAGGACCAAGGGCTTCTTCTCCCACTGATGGTGTGAATAATTTTTTGAGACAGAGTCTCATGTAGCCTGGGATAACTTTCACCTCCCAAGTGACCCCTTGCCCTACAAAATACACTTAATATCTGTTTATGTTTTCATTTGTGTAGTACATTGATGTAGGCAAAGTTCATTAACCTTTCTGTTTCCAAAATTCTGGATTTGGCGCCAATCTTTATAATGATATTGACCAAACTTTGTCATACTATGGTTAAGGGTTTGGCAGTTAGATATCCTTAGTCCTTGTGGAAGTTATTTTGGATTGTGATGGTAGACGAGTGGTTTTCTCCTGTATGATCTGCAAATAGCTACCCAGTTGTCCCAACACCACTTAGGAAAACTCCCATTTCTTTCCATTATTCCCTCCACTTAATTACACACTGATGTTTATAGGTAAAACAAATGTGGTCTAGGTTTTCTGCTTTGAGGTTTGTTGGCATTCTGTTCTTTGGCTGGTACGATGCTCCTTCCTTTCCACGCCCTCAGAGGTCGGTGCGGTGAGATCCTCCTGGTTTATTTTGTTCAGCTCTTTGTCTCATACATGTGTTTAACAGCTTTCAATATATTGTGAAAACATTCAACCACATGTACAAGCATACAGAATAACAAAATAAGCACTCATAGACCTGTCACCAGCTTATGGATTTTAATGTCAGCAAAACAGTTGCTGTCTTTGTATACGTTCCCAGTTACTCCTCAATGAAAAGAGCTGACTGCTGTCCTGTCACCTCTGCACCCTGACTACATAGGCATGCATTTCTTAACAGTATTTGCCATTAACATCTTGAAAATTTTATTGAAATCATGTTGTTTATATCATTTCTTATTTTTATTGTTGTTGCCCACCCACCGTCATGTCTGTGAAGTTCATATGATTCATACATATAGTTCTGGTTTCTCCATGCATTGCTTCAGAATGTCCCATTAAATACGGATGTGGCATTGGCATCCTCTTGTCTGTCTCTGTAAACCTGTGTAAGGGCCCATCCTCATGAGTAAAAATATCAGATGATGAACTGAACACACCTTGCACCTAGGCATTGTCTAGTTGCTCCCCAGAGCATCCAAACATTTACTTTCCTATTAAGGTTCCACCTTCCATAATCTCAACTTTCATGCACTTAAGCTCTTCAACTTTTCCCAGTCTTACTGTGGTGGTTTAAACATGCTTGACCCAGGGAGCAGCACTATTAGGAGGTGTGGCCTTGTTGAAAGAAGTATGTCTTTGTGGGCATGGGCTTTAAGACCCTTGTCCTAGCTGCCTGGAAGCCAGTCTTCTCCTATTGGCCTCTAGATGCAGATAGAGAATTCTCAGCTCCTCCTGCTCCATGCCTGCATGGATACTGCCATGCTCCATCCCTGGTGATAATGTACTCAAATTCTGAACCTGTGAGCCACCCCTAATTAAATGTTGTCCTTATAAGAGTTGCCTTGGTCATGGTGTCTGTTCACAGCAGTAAAACCCTAAGGCCCTGATCAATTCTTTCTTTCTTTCTTTCTTTCTTTCTTTCTTTCTTTCTTTCTTTCTTTCTTCCTTTCTTTCTTTCTTTTTTTTTTGTCTAAATGAATTTGAAAAATCTATCATCAAGTTCTAAAATCTTTAAATCATTGAGCTTTTCAGTAGAATTTTTAACTTCACATATTAATTTGGAAGAAGTGGCGTCTGTATGCTATGAGCTGTTCTCATTTCAGAACGCGACCTTCTAAACCTTTAGCCTCATCATAAACTTTTGCCTCTTCTCATGGTCATGAGCACTTCTTAAGCTAATTCATATGCATTGCATATTTTGTTGCTATTGCGAATGAACTTTTTTCAAAAGGGTAGTTTTTAAACCAAAAATTTACTTTATTCTTTTATTGACATTGAATTTAAGCAGATTAGTGCCCCCAAAAGATGAAAAATATGTTAAGAACAAATAACTGCACACATCCATAGCATTACCTAAAATGTCAAATGAAAGGTCAGCACTAAAATTAAATTTCAGCACCATTATAAACACTGCTGGTCTCTTTCATTTCATCAAACCCACTCTCCAGCTCTAGTTTTCTCAAAGCCTCTTTTCAGTGGCCCCTCCTGACAGATTGATCACATGAATTGATCTAGAATATAGAGCAATGTGCAAAGGGTAGGCTATCAGAACACTCCTCCCCAGGCATTTGGTATCACCTTGTAATATCTTAACACATTTCCCTAGCAGCTGGATAGCTATTGCTACACCCCCAATTTCAACCATAAGCTTAAAACTCACTCTGACTCCAGTGCTGTACTTTTATGTCTTATCATTCACCTGGATATCAGTGTAGGTTATTAACCACCTGTGATAAGCCAAGGACTGTTTTCAATATCGTTAAGTACAGGGAAGAATATGAACGGACCCCAAGATGATGTTCTCACTGTCAAGAAACATGTAGCTTTGTTGGTAAGATGGTTAATGAGCATGAATAATTAGTTTAGTAAATACAAAGAGTATTCTCATTTTTATACTTCTCCCAGTTATACCAATTGATTGATAGATATTAGATAGATGATAGATAGATGATAGATAGATAGATAGATAGATAGATAGATAGATAGATAGATAGATAGATAGATAGATATGATAGAGCTCTCTAGAAAGTACATAGGTGTGCTGATAAGCAGTGCTGGAGCTATGAGAGATATGTAAAACACTAGGGGCATTTTAGTTTCTGCTTTATTCTTTGAGTTGGGAAAACATGAAATATTCTTCATAGTCATAAAATATTATCATAACTGGTAGAAGATCTAGCACACAGGTATGTAGGATCCCATTCTGTCCCTTTAGGCTATGAGTGTTCTCTCTTGTAGTCTCTGCTCATTGTCCCTTATTTCTTCAGTACCCTGGCTGTGGTGTCCTCTGAACAGTACTTTCGCATCCCCTCACCCCACTCTCTACCCCACACCATCACCAAATATTGAGTTTTAGCCCCATTTAACCAGTCTCTGGAATGAAACTGATTCCCAGAACTTTGAAAGGAGTAAGGGGAGGGGGAGTTCTGAACTTATGAATCCTGGATACCTGGAATTATTTTCACTGTTGTTTTCTGAAATATAATAACAATAATAGTAATAATAATAATATTCCCTCAAACATACTATTTTAGGATGACACTTTGGGTAACATCCAGTAAAGAAGGATTAGTCTGTTCTTTGCCTTTCTTTGTAGACAGCATTAGTAGAGATCTAAATACAAAAGATATATACACAGTCTGGAAGATTAAAAGTGAATTGCAAGCTCTTCTGATTCTTCAGAGGGAATTAACAGTATCATGTTCCTTAATCTTCTGCAGGGGCTTTATAGAGTAGTTTCATAAATATGATCTCCCTTAACTCCCTAACAACACAGTCAAGTAGACTGAGCAGGTAATATTATTCCCACCGAATCCATAGACCTTAAGGCTAGAAGGAACCTAAAGGCCTTTCCTGAAGATAAGAAAGTAGATACAGAACAGTTAACTGAGGTCACACAGGAATGGGTTGATGGACTAGAAAGCCATGTCCTGTTGCCAGCAGTTCTGCCTTCCTCTCTATACCATCTCCACCGAAAGAGGTAAAAGTAGTCACATGGTGGAGGGTGACCATGGAGGAAGACTGATGCCTTCAAAGATCTCCATTATAAAAAGTCTCTGTTTATTACACTGTCTGAGAACCTCATACTCAAAGTTATGAGGATATGAGGTATAAATCCACTTACATTGTGGTTTGTCACAGCTTCTGACACAGCTGATGGAGTAGCCAATGCCTTTCACTCCAGCTGCTCAATTCATGCACCCAAGCAAGAATTAGTTCCCCAAGTGTCTAAATATTTTCAGATGATCGCTGGCTCTGAGTTCTTAGGCTTCTTACCACTTCCCAGCTCTGATGTCCAAAGTTCAGAAAGTTAAAAATGTTAGAAGCCCAGTATATCCAGGCATGGTGATGCAAACATACAATCCGAGTACTTCTGTGATAGCGGCAGAAGGATCAGAGGTTCAGTGATAGCATAAACTACATAGTAAGTTTGAGGACAGCCTGGGCTGCATGAGATCCTGTATCTTCATTCATTCATTCATTCATTCATTCATTCATTCATTCATTCATTCATTCAAATAAACTATTAAAATAAATTGCACCTAAAATGAAACAAAACTTTACATTTTCTCCAAAATTAAAGCCATGGGGTGCTGCCAGAACATGGAAACCTTTCCAGCCCCAGCCTCTACACACAAGTCTTTGAGCACATCAGATATAGAGCCAAGGTAAGACACAGAGAGAGAGAGAGAGAGAGAGAGAGAGAGAGAGATCCTATTAAACAGCTGGCATGGGAAATGCAAATTCGAGACAGGGCTTCTGAGGATTCCACTCTAACTTCCTTCCCCTAGCCGCCTAGCTAAGGTCTTTACTTGGCAAGCTCTAACCCATTTGGGACAGGCAACTGAGTCACCATGCCCCTGTGACATCAACACCATTCAGACACCAGAGCAAGTAAGACGGGAATTTGATCCAAGGTTGGTTTTGGAGGACCAAACTCAGACTGGAAGGCTGAGCCCCTGAAAAAGATCTGTCTCGCCAGCTGGCCAAAATAAATACGTGCAAAAATAAAAGGGACGGGAGAGAAAAGCAGATTATGAATAGTTTTTCCAGACATGCAATTCTAAACCTTAGTCCTGATACGCACTTTTTAAAAAGCCTTAGTCTTTTGAACTATTTCATCCCTAAAAACCAACCTTATCTTACTTTTAATTTACTTAGATTCAAATAATTGGCATAGTGAGATTAGTTTATTCTTCTGAACATTAAAGGAAACTAATACAAAGCTAAACTGCATATCTGCTTACTATCACAGTTATAAAACTCACATACCTCTTCTTATACCCTGGCTCTTACCACTGTGAGTCCACAGTTGAAATGTATTTCTTTTTGAAGGAATTTTTTTAAAATACTAATTTCAATAAACATAAAACAAATGCTCACTGTGGGCTATGTACAATATTCCTAACTCTAGGATTCTCTGTTTTTGTGCTCATGAAAGAAGGTGAAGTTCTTCAGGGTGAAAAGATGTTTATAAAAGGTTTCAATGCTACTCCAAGTAACTGCTAAAAGTGCTTATTGCTTTAAAACTTTTAATGTTCCAACCACAGAAGATGGGGGGCGGTTTTATTTCTGCTTCTAATGATCATCATGAGTTCATTGAATTCTGAAGCATTGGCGTCAATAGGCTGCTTTCAATTCTATAGTCCCAGAGATAAAATCAGAAAATTAAAATCATCATGAATATTAGGTTAATTATTATGTGCTACAAGTTTAACAAAAAAAAAAAGATATAGTTGGTAAGTGCTCTACTTGAAAGAAAAGTCTTCAACACTACAGAATGAATTCTTCCAAATCTGGAAACATTGCATAAAATGAAAGAAGCTATTCAGATAATTAGCTGCTAGATTCATTTGTTCTAAGTATTTCAAGGCCTCAGAGAGCAGTGTCTTTGCAGCCAGGAAAGTCATCCATATTCTATATAGCTTTTTAATGGCACCGTTCTTCTTTTGCTGAATGGAGTCACACAGAACCTCCAAGAGAAATGAAAAAGACCACAGTAATGAACAAGACAGACAAAGTTTCCAAACTCCTTCAATAGCAAGGCAGATCTGTTCTTCTCCTAACAGAACACTACCAAAGCAGCCCCTCTGACCTTTCTAATGAGCATCTTACAGGAATCCCAACTGTCATAAAAGAAAAGAGATATTATTAACCAAGAAAGTTCATATCCCATGTAAGCCTCACACATTAAATATTTCATAATCCACTCACGGGAGAGCAAGAAGGATCAATACTCTAAGTACAGTAATCTCAAATAAGCTTAAATGAATGCTTTTATATTTGTATAGTAATGACATGTGCCAAACCCTAAATTATGGGCAAACATTTTAATACAAAGCATATAAACACTTTCCCTTAGTTTGGACAATTTATTTAAACTATTAATTACACCTTTGATGCTGTATTCATTTACAAATGAGTTATGCTGTGAATGAAACTCACAGAAAAGATACCATTACTTGGTGCTACACAGCATAACTAATATTCAGTAGCAAAGGTTACTGAGTCTTCTTAGTAAATTGAGACAGATTGAAGTACTCAGAATTATAAATTTTTCTTTGTATAACTCATCCAGGCTACTTCTAAATCTTTGTAGCCAAACAGCTAGAAATGTATTGGTTGGCAAATTCTACAGGAAATGAATGAATGACTTTTAAGATATCTCCTCATATTGTACTGATGCCATATCTATGCTTCATGTATTTAATCACGTCTTACTAAATACTTACCACATCAGTAGTATCTGGCTTTATGGTAATACTGAGATTAATTATATTTCTCCAATAGTGTATAGCATGACATGATACTCCTTTAATGAAAGCCTTTGAGGTGGCTACAACCCTTCTCCTCCTAGCTATATCCCCAGTTATTAAGAGACTATCCTATAAAAAAAATTAACAAAAACAAAAACAAAAAATTCCAGTACTGAATCAGCACCACTTCTAAATCCTGTGTTTTAGTCCAAAGAAACCTCCTCTCAGTACTTTAGTGATCCTGAGAACTGGTACTGGAACTGAGTACCTTCAGAGTCTCGCTCAGGGGCTCCCAGTGGGGCCTACGAGCCCATATTTCTGTTTCTGTTCACCTCCAGGGTTAGGCCTGAGTAGAACTGCTAGTCCCAGAAACACTGTACAAACAGAGCAGAAAACTTTCCCTCTGTAATCAGCAATAGTCAGAGACTTGGTAACATGTTGCCCTTACATTCTGGGAATTCCTATATAAAAAGTTTTGCCCTTAATACTGCCTACCTCTTGAGCAACGTGAGAGAAAAGCCTATGGCTTTACTACCGTGAAGAGGGGCCTTCAAGTGGTAGGCAAGAATGTAAAGAAATTGCATGCATCCTTTACCTGCCACGGTTCACACTTATTATCCAAAATCTGATGAAGGCCAACAGAGTGCTGACCTAACCATACTTGCATAGTCTCATGTAAACAGAACTTAAAAGGCACAAGCCTTATGGCTGAGGACTTGAGAGTAGCAGGAAAGATGAGGTTCTTCCCCAAGCTCAAAGCACTGAGTGCCTAAGGAGAGAAATCGGTGTCCTTGAAGGAATGAAGAGTTGGGGCTTGCGGGCAGAGACAAGTGACTCTCAGCTGGCTACTCAAACATCCCTGCCGAATGGAGGTGGTCACCCTCTGCAGGAGAGCCTGGAAAGCAAGGTTCAGGGACGTTTTTGTTGTACCTTTGTCTTTACGAGCCCAATAATGAATGTAACTTGCATCTTGAGTTGTGTTATTTCAAGATTCAAATATGAAATTAGCACCTCTCAATGCTCAGGAGTTCTCAGAGACAGCTTTCAGAACTAGGAATAGAAACTGGATCGGAGAGCAACCGTTCAGTCTCCAGGAAGTCCTGCTGCATCAGAAACTCTGGCAAAACCACAAGCCTGTGTTGTAAAAGCTTGAAAACCCCAGAAGATCTTTAATCTCGATCAGAACTTCCTTGGCTCATTATTATGATGCAGATTCCTTTGTTTCCAGCCAGGGTCTGGTTTAAAACAGTCAAAATAAGGCATGCAATGTGTTAGAGGTTTTTGCTGTTTGTTTATGTTTGAAACAGGGTCTCACTATGTAACCCTGACTGGTCTGGAACTCACTGTGTAGACATGACTGGCCTTTAACTCACAGGAGTCTGCCTTTCTTTGCCTTCTCAGTGCTGGGATTAAAAGTGTGCACGCCAACACTGGCCAATGTGTATCCTTAATAAGCTACAGTCATGATATTCTGACACATATACTACAGACCCTTATATTGAGAAATGCTGAATTACAGTCTCAGAATAGGAGCCTTTTGCTTTGTTTCATTTTTAAGGAGGAAAAATTGAAAGAGTCCACTACAATGAGATAGGAACGGTAAGGAGAGATAAAAATAGCCTTTTGATTATCAACACAAAACCATCCAGTAAGGAAAGGGTTTAATTCTGAATGCCTTAGAAAGAAAACTAGATCCAGAGAGCTGATAACTAAGTAACTCACGCATTTCATAAAGTTTGATGGACAGTTCCACAAGGATTTTTCAATAGCCATAAACAATTCCTCTTTTATAACAGAGGTCTCCAAGTGTGACTCCTCTTGACATTACAAGTGTAAAGAAATTGCTTGAGTTCTTTCCTGCTTGATGCTCAAGAATTTGATAAGCCTTTGCCGTTTTAAGAAGACCGTCGTTTATTGCTTGTGGGTCACAGGAGAGCTTAATGGCAGAAATTACTCTTAAAGCCTTGTCCTGTTCAGAGCACAAGGTCAGTGGTAGCCATTTCTCCTAGAGATTCTCTCCTTTTTCCCATGAACTTTCAGGGAGACCTCTCAGGTTGACTTAGCATCTAAGAGAACAAAGTTCCAGCTTCAGGACTCTCCTATGGTGTGAAGCTAATTACTGGCATTAAAATAGTGGTCTAGTCTGCAAATTTTCCTCACGTAATAAACTTCCCTTGTCCGCTTGGCCTGGGTTATTCCAAACAGTTCAAAATGTTAAACTCCTGAAACATACAGTAGCCTGTAATTTCTGAGGATGCCAAAGATATTCTTTTCAGGTTATAGATGCCCTCCCTGACTGAAGACCACTGAAGAGGCCTGAGTGCCTCTACTTCTCACTTCCTGTCAGAATTATGGTAAAAAGCAGAGGTCCTGGTTCCAAAATACTTCAGTCTTTACTCTACATATACAATTTTAACAAATTTCCCAGTCTCTCTCTGCTTCAGTTTTATCTATAAAATGGGCATACTGATCACAACAATTCGTGGTGTAGCTGAATAGTTTAAAATATAAAGTCCTTGACATGTAGTATGCAATTTTTCCTCTTACTTTTTATATTTTATACAAATAGGTCCCAGGAGGCAATGATATAGAACTTTATTAATAAAATTGTGTGCATCCCTAAATGAACTTTGAGAAATGAACTACGCTGTATATACAGGCGGTCCTCAGTCTAGGATGTTTCAAATTTTATGGCTCATGGTTTCAAATTTATAAGTCATGCACATTTAGTAAAAGTGACACTATAAATTTTGTACCTTGATCTTTTCCCAAAGAAGCATATCTCTTATTTGTCATTCAAAAAAGATAAAAATCTATTCTGGCTATATGACGTACTCTCTCACTATAAAAGTCACGTGTGCTGAAGCCCTGGTTTCTGTCCTAATTTCTTTTCCTGTTGTAAATACTCTGGCAAAAGCAACTTAAGGGAGAAAGGGTATATTCTGGCTTATAGTTCAAGAAGACGGTCCATCTTGGTGAAGAAGTCAAAGTAGCAAGTGCTTACAGTAGCTGGTGACATCATATCCACAGCCAAGAAGCAGAGAACAATGAAGGATGCTAATGATTATGCCCCTTTCTGCATGTACATAGTCCAGGATCCAAACCAGTATTCTAAATTCTGTCAAACTGACAACACTAAACTCACAGTTCCATTCCTTGTCAATCTGACGCCCAAGTGCATCACTTTCAAACCATAAGCTTCCACCCTTTTGCCCCAAAGGCTTGTGGCCATCTAAACACTTGTTCAACATCAAAAGTTTGTAGAGTCATTAACAGCTCCAACACTTTACAACTCCAAAGTCTCTTACGGGAACTCCTATAAAATAATAACAAGCTACATACTTCCAACAAACAGTAGAACAGAACAAATATTCTTATTCTAAAAAGAAAGAATCAAGGCTTTACAAAGAATAATCAGAGCAAAGCAAGACCAAAATGCACTAGAAACTATCAAATCTTGCAGCAACGTGTTTAGGATCTGGAGATAATGATGAAATTGGCCGAGCTTTAAAAGGTTTGGATAGTCCCATCTCACTCCACACCCACCTGAAAAACACACGTCCTCCCTCTTTGACAATGTGTTAGTCAACACCCCCTAGAGGAACAGAGCTGATCAAATGAATCCATATTAAAAGGGAACTTATTAGAGTGGCTTACAGGCCATGATCTGCATAGTTGAGCAATGGCTGTCTCCTGACACAAGGGCTGACAGCTCAGTTGGTCTTCTGTATACATTGCCATCCCAAAGCAGTGGGTTCTAAGACCAGTGAAAGAATTTCACAGCAATGGGATGATAAACTTTCCAGTGTGAGAGAGGGCAAGTAGACAAAAAAGCAAAAGCTTCCTTCATGTCCTTTTATATAGGATACCACCACAAGGTGTGCCCTGACATAGGGTAAATCTTCCAACTTCAAATGATCCAGACTTAGGGTGAGTTTTCCCACTTCACATGATCCAATCAAGAACAATCTCTCTTGGCATCTGCAATGGTGTCTGGGTTTGGTGTCTGCATGAGGCATGGTGGATCCCCAGGTGGGGCAGTCTCTGGATGGCCTTTCCTTCAGTCTCTTTTCCACTCTGTCCCTGTATTTCCTTTAGACAGGAGCAATTCTGGGTTAAAATTTTGGAGATGGGTGGGTGGAGCAATTCTGGGTTAAAATTTTGGAGATGGGTGGGTGGCCCCATTCCTCAACGGGGGGGGGGGGAGGGGGCAATGCCTAACCTCTGGATCTGGTCTTGACAGGTTCTCCCTTCCCTTTGTGGGGTATTTCAACTAATGTCGTCCCCATGGGGTCCTGGGAGGCTCTGGCTTTCCTGGCATCTGGGACTTTCTGGTTGCCATCCCCAGTTCTCCATCCTCCATTGCTACACACCTCTGTTCAATTTCCTGACCCTCTGTACATCTCTGTCTCCTCCCATACCTGATTCCCACCCTCTTTTCCCCCTCCCCCTCCTCTCTTCCTCTCAACTTCCTCCCACCCTCTACTTTCCTTGATTATATTGTTCCCCCTTCTAAGTAGGACTGAAGCATCTACCCTTTGGTCTTCCTTCTTCTTGAGCTTCATGTGGTCTGTGAGTTGCATCATGGGTATTTGCCTAATATCCACTTATCAGTGAATACTAACCATGTGTGTTGTTTTGTGACTGAGTTACCTCACTCAGGCTGATATTTTCTACATCCATCCATTTGCCTGTGAATTTCGTGAAGTCATTGTTTTTAACAGCTGAGTAGTACTCCATTATGTAAATACACCACATTTTCTGTATCCTCTGTTGAGGGACATCTGATACAACTGTCTCCTGAGAGGCTCTACCAGATCCTGACCAGTTCAGATGCAGATGCTCATGTTTGTAGCCAATCATTGGACTGAGCACATGAACTCCGATGGAGCAGTTAGGGGAAGGACTGAAGGTGCAGAAGGGGCCTTATCTGGCATCAGTAGGAGGGGAGGCCCTTGGTCCTGTGAAGGCTTGGTGCCCCAAATATAGAGGATTGCTAGGATGGTGAGGCAGGAGCGGGTAGGTTGGGGGGGCGGGGGAGCACCCTCATAGAAGCAGGGTAAGGGGACAATGAAATAGGGGATTTGCAAAGGGGAAACTGGGAAAGGGGATAACATTTGAAATGTAAACAAATAAAATATCCAGTTATTTAAAAAAAAAAAAGAAGAAGAAGAACAATTCTTCATAGACTTACCTAGGGTTTTTGTTGATAGTTAGGTTGACAACCAAGATTAGCAATCCTAGGCATGCCCCTCTCCATGTCAACAGCCTTCCTTGGCAGACTTTGGCTCTAATATTTTCAATATCCTGGCGCCTCCACTGTAACCTACACCTTACCTTCCCGGCTTCAAGCAATAGCCTCCCAGGCCTTCTTGCCAGGACTCCAACCCTGGCATGCTTTGCCTAATCACAGCTTCTCTGAAATTATGCAAGAAGACTCTATGATACCCACTCAATCTTGTCTCTTTCATGCCTACAAAACCAGTATCATTGTGGAGGATGCTGCCAAATTATTCTCCCAGGTAGGAATGAAGCCTACCCCCCTTGGATAATGACTGCAACTGAAGTACTCTCCTAGGCTTGTGCATTGAAGAGCAAGAACCTCCTTAGGGATAATTACAGTTCAAGCTTTCTCCTTTCACATAAAATTGAATCTTTACAAGTTGGAGCCTTTTGTGGGTGGGGTCTTGCCCTTGAGGTGCATTTCCCATTGTCCTGATCACCAGGTTTCTCTTTGATGGAGCTCCTCTCTTCAACAATGACAGTGGCTCTATTATTTTCATTCTCCTGGGCTGACATTTTAAGCTTGCTCACAGCCCTCTGCCAAAGAAATTGCTTCATTATATTTTAATTCATCTTCACTCAGTACATTATTCAGAGGTGGGGCTCTGGAGAATTTGGAAAGTAATTGGACCATGAAGACTCTGCCTTCATCAGTGAGCTAATCCATTGATGGATTCATACTTTGATGGCACTGGAATGTAGTAGAAACTTTCTTGGGAGTGGGACCCAGTTGTAGGAAGCAGGTCACTGGAGCATGTTTGTAAGGGTTACATCTTGCCTAACTCCTGCTTCTTTGCCTCCTGGATAGGATGCTTGATGTTCTCTGACAGCTTGGAAGGGTTTTGTTTTTTGTTTTTTGTTTCTTGTTTTTTGTTTTTGTTTTTGTTTTTACTTTAGACCCAAAGCAATGGATCTAGAAAAAAATTTTTTTATTGAACTCTTTGAAACAATGATCCTAAATAAATCTTTCCTTCCTTTGGGGGTTATATTCTCTGCACAAGACTAAAGAACAGAAGACTCTCTAACACAATCCCCAAATTTATGCCCCAAATTTAGGAGTGGGGAATGGAATATGGAGTATGAAAAATAATTTTAAAAATAAAACAATGAATGGGTAAACAAAGAAAAAATGATGTGAATTTTTTTGAGTTTTGCTAAGGGGCATAATACTGTCTTCTAAGTCTCTTAAAAAAGAAATCAAAGAAGACCTCAGAAGATGGAAAGAGCTCCCATGCTTATGGATCTGCAGGATTAACATAGTAAAAATGGCTATCTTACCAAGAGCAATCTACAGAGTCAAAGCAATCCCTATCAAAATTCCAACTCAATTCTTCACAGAGATAGAAAGAGCAATTCTCAACTTCATCTGGAATAACAAAAAACAAAACAAAACAAAAACAAAAACATGAAAGCAAAAACAAAACAATAAAAGAATTTCTTTGGGAATCACCATCCCTGACCTCAAGCTTTACTATAGAGCAATAGTGATAAAAACTACATGGTATTATTACAGAGACAGGCATGTAGATCAACGGAATAAAATTGAAGATCCAGAAATAAACCCATACACTTAATCTTTAAAAAAAAGAAACCAAAACCATCCAGTGGAAAAAAGAAAGTATTTTCAACAAATGGTGCTGGTTCAACTGTCAGTCTGCATGTAGAAGAATGCAAATTGATCTATTTTTATCTCTTTATACAAAACTCAAGTCCAAGTGGATCAATGACCTCCACACAAGACCAGATACGCTGAATCTAATGTAAGAGAAAGTGGGAAAGAGCCTCAAACACATCAGCACAATTTTCCTGAACAAAACACCAATGGCTCAAGTTCTAAGATCAAAAATTGACACATGGGACCTCATAAAATTGTAAAACTTCTGTAAGGCAAAGGACACTGTCAATAGGACAAAACAGCAACCAACATATTTGAAAATATCTTTACCAACCCTATATCCAGTAGAGGAATAATATTCAAAATATACAAAGAACTCAAGAAGTTAGACTCCAGAGAACCAAATAATCCTATTTAAAAATGAGGTACAGAGCTAAAAATTAATTCTCAGCTGAGGAATCTCTAATGACCAAGAAGCACCTAGAGAAATATTCAACATCTTTATACATCAAGGAAAGGAAGATTAAAATGACCCTGAAATTCCACCTCACACATATCAGAATGGCTAAGCTCAAAAAATCAGGTGACAGCACATGTTGGTGAAGATGTGGAGAAAGAGGCACATTTCTCCATTGCTGGTGGGATTGCAAACTGGTACATCCACTTTGGAAAACAATCTGGTGGTTCCTCAGAATATTGGAAATAGTTCTACCCAGCTATACCATATACCCCCCCAAAAAATCCTCTAAAGTAGAACAAGGACACATGTTCCACTATGTTCATAGCAGCCTTATTTATAATAGCCAGAAGCTGGAAACAACCCAAATAGATGTCCCTCACTGGAAGAATGGATACAGAAAATGTGGTACCTTTACACAATGGAGTACTACTCAACTACTAAAAAAAAAAAAAAAAGGACTTCATGCAATTTGCAGGCAAATGGATGGAACTAGAAAATACCATCCTAAGTGAGGTAACTCAGACACACACACACACACACACACACACACACACATGGTATATACTCACTGATAAGTGGATTTTAACCCTAAAGCTCAGAATAGCCACAATACAATTCACAGAATATATGAAGCTTAACAAGAAGGAAGACCAAAGTGTGAATGCTTCAATCCTACTTAGAATGGAGAACAAAATAGTCATGGGAGGTAGAGGTGGGGGGACCTGGGAGGGAGAGAGGGGGGAAAGGGAAAAGGAGGCAGGACCAGATATGGGAAGAGACAGGTGAGAATTCCAGAGGGTCAAGAGCATAAATAGAAATATGTAGCAATGGGAGTTTGGTGACAGGGGGAACCACTAGAATGTCCTATACACAAAGGAAGTGAGAAGCTCCCAGGAACCAACAGAGATGATATTAACCAAAATACCCAAAAATGAGGAGATAGTGCCTGAAGAGACCACCTCCAGTAAATAGACATGGCCCCAGTTGAGGGATGGGGCCACCACCCATCTCAAAATTTTTAATTCAGAATTGTTCCTGCCTAAAGGAAATGCTGGGACAAAAAAAAAAAAAAAAAAAAAAAAAAAATGGAGCAGAGACTGAAGAGAAGGCCACCCAGAGATGGCCCCATCTTGGGATCCGTCCCATCTTCAGAACTAAACTCTGTCACTATTATTGATGCCAAGATGCCCTTGCTGGCAGGAGCCTTGTATAGCTGTCCTCTAAGAGACTTTGCTAGCATTTGACTAAGAGATGCAGATACAGCCAGTCATCAAACTGAGTCCGGGGATCCCAATGGAAGAGTGAGTGTAAGGACTGAAGGATCTGAAGGCGATTGCAACCTCATAGGAAAAACAATAATATCATCTAAACAACCCCCCACCCCAGAGCTCCCAGGGACTAAACCACCAACCAAAGAGTATACATGGTTTGGTCCATGGTCCCTGCTAAGTATGTAGCAGAGGATTGCTTTATCTGGCATCAGTGGGACAGGAGACCCTTGGTCCAGTTTAAGTTTGTTGCCCCAGTATAGGGGGATGCTGGAGGGGTTAGGCGGGGAGTATGTGGGTGGGTGGGTGGGTGGGGGAGCACCCTCATAAAGGCAAAGGAGAGGGAAGATGGGATAGTGTGTTTGCAGATCGGCAAGAGAGACAACATTTGAAATGTAAATAATTAAAATAACCAATTAATAAAAAAATAAAATTACTTTTCAATGTTTTTCTCTCTCCTGTCCCCTCTTCCCACACCCCTCCAACATTCAAGTAAAATTGTACAAGCTTGCAATCCCACCAACAATGGAGGAGTGTTCCTCTTTCTCCACATCTAATTTTCATAATCTCTGCTCAATCTTTTCTGTATTCTCTTTAGTCCCAGCACTTGGGAGGCAGAGGCAGGTGGATTTCTGAGTTTGAGGCCAGACTAATCTACAGAGTGAGTTCCAGGACAGCCAGGGCTACACAGAGAAACCCTGTCTCGAAAAACAAAAAAACAAACAAACAAACAAACAAACAAAAGTAAATATATTTAATATTAGTCTCCTAGTCTAATAAATTTAGAAATGTGGAGATCCAGAATAGAACCAAATACAAAAGGGAGAGAGAGAGAGAGAGAGAGAGAGAGAGAGAGAGAGAGAGAGAGAGAGAGAGAGAAATGATTCTGCTATACCTTGTCCAGCCATCATCAGAGAGGCTTCCTCCAGGATAGATGGTAGCTGATGCCAGATATTATGGAGAGAAGTTATCTAAATTTGAGACCTCCATCAGGTCCTTTCCCTCAGAAATTCAGAAGAAAGAGGGGAGGAAAGACTGTCAGAGGGAATGGAGGTCATCAGGAAACATGGCCCACTGAATTAATTAAGCAGAGCTCATATGGGCTCACAAAACCTGAAGTGGTAAGCACTGGCCTGCATGCTTCTGTACCAGGCCCTTCACACTCATACCATGGATGTTAGTTTGGTGTTTTTGTGGGACTCTTAATAGTGGAAACAGGTGTACCTCTGACTCTTGCCTGCTCCTAGGATTCTTAAACTCAGGTGTACTGCCTTGTCCAATTTAATTAAATAAATACATAATTTTTGGGAAACTATGGTTTAGATAAAAAAGCTCTCCTAAAAACTAATAAAAAAGACAAAAACAACAGCAAAAAAATAAATGAGCACTGCTCCATAAGTCAGAACTCCAATAGAACAGTGAATTAATTTCCAGTTACTTTCAGTTTCTTGAAGTATGATTTAAGTTAACTTACAGACTTATATAGATCTATAAAATTTTACAGATAAAGGGAACTAACTATTCATGCAAAACAGTAGGGTCTTTCCCATAGAAGTTAGAACCATATAAATAAAATGTATATTTCAAAGTGTGGCAGAATATGGGGCAGCTTGGTATAGACTTGTCTAAACTACTAACCTTTGGAATAAAGCGATATGTTTATATTCAGTCTATAAATGACACTTCCCACATAAATGTTATTACTTGTGGTGCTTGGCCCAGGAATTAACACTATTTGGAGGCACTATTTACCATGTTCCTGCCTTGGTGATACTGGATTGAACCTCTGAACCTGTAAGCCAGCCCCAATTAAATGCTGTCCTTACAAAAGTAGCTGTGACGAAAGGATGGACCATCTAGAGACTGCCATATCTGGGGATCCATCCTATAATCAGCTTCCAAACGCTGACACCATTGCATACACTAACAAGATTTTGCTGAAAGGACCCAGATACAGCTCTCTCTTGTGAGACTATGCCGAGGCCTAGCAAACACAGAAGTGGATGATCACAGTCAGCTATTGGATGGATCACAGGGCCCCCAATGGAGGAGCTAGAGAAAATACCCAAAGAGCTAAAGGGAACTGCAACCCTATAGGTGGAACAACATTATGAACTAACCAGTACCCCGGAGCTCGTGTCTCTAGCTGCATATGTATCAAAAGATGGCCTAGTCAGCCATCACTGGAAAGAGAGGCCCATTGGACTTGCAAACTTTATATGCCCCAGTACAGGGGAATGCCAGGGCCAAAAAGTGGGAGTGGGTGGGTAGGGGAGTAGGGGGGAGGGTATGGGGGACTTTTGGGATAGCATTGGAAATGTAAATGAGGAAAATACCTAATAAAAATATTTTAAAAAAAAGTTGCCTTGGCCATGATGTCTCTTCACAGCAATGGAAACCCTAAGACAGAAGCTGATACCGGGGACTGGGGTATTACTGTGATAGGCCATGCTTTTTGTTTGGAAGAATGTGGATTTAGGGACTTTGAATTTGGAAAGCAATAGAATGCTTTAAGTAAGGCTTAATGGGCCATCTTAGTAGGAACATGGAAGACTTTGTTGCTGAGAGTGATTTGAACTGTGCAGAAGTGACCCAAGAAGTTTCAGTGGAGAATTTCAGTATGTGGCCTAGAGTAAGTCTTGTAATATTTTGGTGAAGAATGTGGCTGGTTTTTGCCCTTGTCTGATGAGTCTACTGAAGCTAAGGTAAAGAGATTTATATTAATTGCACTAACAAAGGAAATCTCAAGAGAGTCCAGCAGAGACTTTGTTCTCTGGTTTAGTCTTATGAAGAACATTTTAATGAAAAGAAGAAAGTTGAGAAAGGAAAACTACAAAATGTATAGTTCCAGTAATAAATGGGTGGAGCCATGTTCCATCCCCAAAAAGCAGCAGAACTCAGTAGTTTCAGCCATGGGGCTCTGGCTTTAGACTCAAGAATAGAAGTTAATTCTGGGACAATTGATGCTGGTTAGCTGGAGCTAAGAAATTGGTGATGATTAAGAAGAGATCAGCATCAGTGAGGGAAAATCTTGGAAGTGTTTTCTGAGAGCACAAAGAAGCTGTCTTCCAGAGATAGCTAAGGTTGTACCTCATGCTGCAGCTGGACTTGATAATGTGTAAGAATTGCCCAGGTGGTACTGGTTTTGAAGGCATGAAGAGGTCAAGAAGAACAGCTGAGGCTTGGCACTGTGAGAGGCCATGGAAAGCCATTGGTGAAGATACAGCCTCAGTTGCAGTCGATGGCCCAGGACTGACGGGAAAATGCAAAGAGGTTGAGGCCCAGTACCATAAAGAGAGCCTATGAGAGGCTATTTGTGAACCCTATGTGCAATAGAAGACGCCAGTGTATTGGAGATGCCAGGACCTTGGGATAATCACTAAAAACAGCCACAGCTATGGAGTGGGGTCAACCAGAGACTAGAATGCTACAGAGGGCAGAGCTGCAGATGTGACCTAAGCCCTTTGTAGAGCCCAGATATTGGAACAAGAAGCTGTAACATTGAAGTTGCCTCGGAGACCCCAAGATCTTGGAGATGCCAGAGACATGGGCTATCTGCTGAGGAAAGCTGCTAACAGGGAGTGGAATCAACCCAGAAGAAAGAAGTTTGTTGCAGTCAACAAAGATGAAAAAGGAGTTGGGAGATCTGAAGAATGCTTTGACATCAGATAGGGAGATGCAGAGGTTGGAGTTTGTCCAGCTGGTTTTCTGACTTGTTTTGGGGATCGCAGTTAATTGATTGGATGAATCTCAGAAGTGACTTTGAACTTTGGACTTTTAGCATTGTTGAGATTGCTATAGGTTAAGGGGACTTTTGAAGTTGGACCAAATGTATTTTGTATTATGCTATGTTTAGGTATGCCCCCCTCCCCAATAGACTCATATGTTTGAACAAGTCTAAGGGAGCCAGAGAATGGAATGTAGTGATTTGAATATCCTTGACCCAGGGAACTGGACTATTTGGAGGTGTGTCTTTGTTGGAATAGGTGTAGCCTTGTTGGAAGAAGTGTGTCACTGTGGACATGGACATTAAGACCTTCATCCTAGATGCCCGGTCTTCTCCTAGAAGCCTTCAGATGAAGAGGTAAAACTCTCAGCTCCTCCTGCACCATGCCTGCCTGGATGCTGCCCTGCTCCCACCTTGATGATAACGTACTGAATGAACCTCTGAACCTGTAAGCCAGCCTCAATTAAATGTTGTTTTGATAAGAGTTGCCTTGGTCATAGAGTCTGTTCACAGCAGTAAAACCCTGACTAAGACATTACTTCTAAGTAATTCAAAATAATAGCTATAGAGCCATGAAGTATCTTCAGACTAAGCCATCAGTCTCCCAAAATTCTGCTATCTACTAAAATTTGTGTCATAAGGCTGATAGATATTTTGAGACATTTTCAGCAGTTTTAGTTTTTAATCAGTGGCTTTAATGATCTTTATATTTTCGGAAAAATTAAAGTTCCAAAGTAAGGTAGAACATCACATGAGTTGATGCAAGATAGTGCCCCTCCCACTGTGAATATATATATAATATATAAATATAAACTGTATTTCTAGGAAGGTTAAAAGACCTCAACAGGCCCACAGTTTTAAAGAGCAAATTATCCACATTTTCTTTACCTATGTAAGTGAAATATATCTCATCACTTTAGATTTATTTCAAGAAATTTATATAAACACACTCACACACAAACCCTCTAGTAGTTCCTAAGAGATGACCAGGGTGTAATTGGAATAGAACATACCTTGTGGCATGATCTGTGTGAATGACAAGTCTTTGCACTGTTGGTTCTAAATTGGAGTCCACTATAATTATCCATGGGAAAAGACTGGATTTTTAGCCAGGTGGTGGTGGTGCATGCCTTTAATCCCAGCACTTGGGAGGCAGAGGCAGGTGGATTTCTGAATTCAAGGCCACCTGGTCTACAAGTGAGTTTCAGGACAGCCAGGGCTACACAGAGAAATCCTGTCTCAGAAAAAAACAAAAAACAAAACAAAAAACAAACAAAAAGCCTGGATTTTTAAAAATTCACTGTTTTATTTTATTTTGAGATGATGTATGATACAATGTATCATTTCTCTCTTCTCTTTAGTCCCTCTAAACCTTCCAATATACCCTACTTGCTTTCTTTCAATTTCATAATCTTTTTCCTTAATTGTTGTTCCATGCATATATGTATTTTTATATGTGCATGTATATGTATGTGTGTATATGTATGTGTGTGTAAGTGTGTATGTGTATGTATGTGTACGTGTATGTGTACGTGTATGTGTGCATGTACGTGTACGTGTATGTATGTGTATGTGTTTCAGCACTCATGCTGTTGAGACTCTATGGGTGTATCTTCTAGTGTTACTAGGCGAGAAAAATTCACAGCAAATTCTCTAATCCTCTGGTACTAACAATGTTTCTGACCCATGTTATTTCTTTGTAATTTTCACAACTGCATTTGATTGGTTGTGGCTTTCTACAGTGGTCTCCATCTGCTACAAAGAGAAGTTTCTTTGATGAGGGGTAAGGACAACACTTTTTTGTGGGTATAAGGACAATATTTAGATTATTGCTAGGGAATTATTCCAGATTAGTAAACTAGTGGTTGTAGGATTTTCTCCAAGATCCATGACTTCATTAGCCACAAATAGTGGCTAGGTTTCCTGAATCAAGCATTCTTTCTCTCTTAAGGGGGTTTTCAGTCTAATTAGAGACTTAACTACCAAGTTATTCATGCCACTTCTGCACCCTTAGGGTTAGTGTACCATGCTAGCTGTTGATGTGTTTTGTGGGTGTCTATATGGGTAGGACTTTTTGATGGCTTCTCTCCTTTGAAAGCACTCATAGAGTCATTTGATACCATGAAAGCTAACATCCAGGTAGGAGGCGTTCAGCTCTGTTCCAGATTCATAGCCTTTGGGCTCTGTTTCTGAAGTGCATGGTATCTTCAGCAATAAGGACTTAATCTTCCACCATCTCCAGGGACAACCAAGGACAATAACAAAAGGCTGTGTGTTTTCAGAGTCTCTTGGACCTTCATGACTCAAAATGGGGGTTTGTTAGATGGTCTTTGTCTCTTTGAGGAAGAATCGTCAGCCCAGATGAGAAAAGTTCATTTAAAATGCATATGTATATTTATACACAGAATTGCATTATAGGACTTCTTTTAGCTAGTTAATAATGTTTAATTTTTTTAGACACAATTACTGTTATTTTATTCTCCTCTCTCCTTCTGTACTCACCTCCCTTCTCCCTATCTAAGGATTGGCTCTTTCCCCAATGTCTCCGTCAGATCACTTGCACCTGCTCTTCCCCTTTACCCTACTCCTTCCTCCTTCTGCATTTACCTCCCTCATCCTCCCAAAGGAGCCCTCCTTTTCTTATTTCTCTGATTAGTCCATTTCTGTCCTATTATTTCACTTTCTATTTCTCTCCAATCCCCCTACTCTGGCAATGGTTTATTTTACTTTCATGGTTTTTGCAGTTACATAGGAATATGCATTCACATCCAAAGGTTTGGAGCTAGTAGCCTCCAATGAGAGAGAGAATGAAACATTTTGTCTTTCTGGGGTCTGAGTTACCACACTCAACATAATTATTCCTGCTTCCATATTTACCTGCAAAGTTTGTGATTTCATTTTTATTATACCACATATATTAGGTATATATATATATACATATATATATATATACATATATATATAATTTATATGATATAAAAATTATATATATAATTATATATGTGATTATATATAATTTTCATTATACGTTCCTCAGTTGAAGGACATTCAGGGTATTTTCATTTCCTGGCTATTGTACCTAGAACAGAAATGGCCATGGCTGGGTCATACGGTAGATTTATATTTAGCTTTTGGAGAATTCTTCACATTGATTTCCATAGTGACAGCACCAGTTTTCAATCCTACAGTGAGTTTTCTCAATGTTATTTCTACCAAGCCATGAGTATGGGATGTCTTTCCATTTTCTAGTGTGTTTCTTTGGAATTGAAAGTTTTTGTTGTAGAGGTCCTTCACTTTTGTGAGGTTTATTCCTAGGTATTTTCTTTTATATGAGGCTATTATAAAGGGGAGTAGGGCCATGCTCTCCTTCTCTGTATGTTTGTGCCTAGTGTATACAAACGCTATTTGCTTGTATGATGATTCTGTATCTAGCCACATAGTTGAATTTTATCATTTCTGTAAGTTTTCTGTAATTTATATCATATCATTTCAAATAGAAATCTTTTGACTTTTTCTTTCCTTATCTGTATTTTTAGTCTTTTTCTTACTTGTAGTCTCCCCTCCCCCAGCCTGAAACCTGCTTGCTCAGGGGTGAAGCTTCTTGCTCATTCGTTCTGCCACGCCCACTGCTGGAACCTGCGGAGCCACACATGTGCACCTTTCTACTGGACCAGAGATTATTTGGCGGGAATCGGGTCCCCTCCCACTTCCTTCATAACTAGTGTCGCAACAATAAAATTTGAGCCTTGATCAGAGTAACTTTCTTGGCTACATTCCTTTCTCTCGCCACCTAGCCCCTCTTCTCTTCCAGGTTTCCAAAATGCCTTTCCAGGCTAGAACCCAGGTTGTGGTCTGCTGGCTGGACACAACAATTGGCGAACCAACGCGGGACTGAGAAACGGCAAAGGATTTTTGGAAGAGGCGCTGCTGGTTCGGAGCTCCATAAAATAAAGGATAAAGGAAATTCATACCGGAGAAGGTATGGGCTAAGCTGAGACAGCGTTAAACCCGAGCGCTGGTTCACTTAGGTTCAGCAGTGAGGAGCTGGGTAATAGGCCGTAGGCTGTAGCTCTCCAAAGCTACATGAGGTGTGAGAAAAGAAAGGGTTTATTAAAAGGAATAGGCGGATTGCCCCAGTTAATAAAAAATGCATCATACGGGAGGAAAATGTCCCAAAAAGCAGAGAGAAATTTCTCTCTGGGCCTTATAGCAGGAGTACTCTGTTCCCTTTTGTGTCTTGTCTAATGTCCGGTACACCAATCTGTTCTCGTGTTCGATTCATGTATGTTCGTGTCCAGTCTGTATGAATGAATGTTCTATGTTTTATGTTGGATAATAAAGATGGTATAAAAAACTTTATCTGCAAAGCCGAGAGCTGCCACGTGTTTCAGCCAGGAATCAGACACATGGCGGGAGGGCCCCTGCTGGAAAAACTGTTCGTTTTAGGAAATAAGGGCGAGTGCACAGCCTCTTAGTTTCAGAGTAAAAAAGCTAATAAATGGTTCATGATTAATGTGTTTGACAATGGTAAAGTGTTTTTTATTCTATGATTGTAGCTACAAAAATTATTATTCTCTGATTGGTCTAAATGTAACTGCTTCATTTGGTTCTTTTTTATTGGTAATGTGCTCTGAGTGTTTTCACAATCAGCTCATAAGTTGTTGGTTAAGATTAATAATTGTTACATTGCTACAGATGGTTAGTGTTAAATTTGATAACTCAAGTTTAGAGTCCTTCCAACACGTGGCATAAAGCAGGCCAAGAGGCTGGGTCTCTAAAGATATTTCTAGTTTAGGTAATAATTAATGTGGTTCGTATCCTAAATAGTAAAATTTAAGATAAGATTTAAAGCAATGCCTCTTTATTAAAGCATTAAAGCTTGCTTTAATAGGTATTCATAGGTATTAATTGACATCCAAACTTCGTAATATGATAGTAATGCTTCTAATATTGATTTTAAAGATAATAAATTGTTTTAAACTTGGGTTTTGCTTTCCCAAGGTTATAGGTATTATCCTAATCTTGCACAAAAAACTTAAAAATTATGGTTAAAACTGCCATTGTTCCATTGACTGCAGCTTGCAGTTTGATTTCAAATTTAAGATCTTTAATTCACCTGTATACTGTAATTAAGATAATTACAAGAGTAATCATCTTATGAGAGCGCTCATACAGCTCACTTCATACAAACTGTGACAAAGTTATCTAGTTATGTTTGTCTTTGTGAATAAATTAGACAAACAGTTTGGTTATAGTTGCTGCCTGGCAGGAAACTGCAGTACGGGCAATTTTTTCACAACACTAAAGTTGTGAAGAACGTTTTAACTGTAAGTCATCTTAAGAAAGAGTATCATAATTTAGAGGCGTAGACAGTTATATTGTTTCTCTAGAATCGGTCCTTATTACAGGAGGGCCAAGATGCTCAGATTAAAAAGTATTTTACGTTTGAGTCAATACATGGCTCTGGGCAGCCCCAGAGCGACTTGTGGCCTTTCTTTTGTTTTGCAAACAGTGCCTGAGAAAGTTCTTTTCCCTGTGTTCAAGAGAAATTCTTTTTAACAGTGTTACAGATCTATTCAGATGTTTAATAATGCTTAAATTCAAAGAGTTTTGCTTCTAGTGAACTGTAATCACTAGAAAATTTTGCCTCTAAGTATAGATAATATAGCTTTACATTATGTAAGAAAAATTGTTATTGTTTCTGCTTCTATACAAGAAGCCAAGATTTTTAATCTTTCAGTGTATATTGTTTCCTAAGTGAAAAGTATTTTATTAACTAATGCTTCTTGAAGTTTACCTTAAATCCTTGCTCTCACCCAAAAGATTCAGAGACAATATCCTTTTATTACTTAGGGTTTTAGTTTACTACAAAAGTTTCTACAAAAAATAAAGAAAGCTTTTATAATTGTTATTAATTGGTAATTAAAAATTGGAAATTCATACAGAGAATCTAGTGCAGCCATGAGCTGCCAGTTTTAGCAGCCTTCGGGAAAGCTTGATGCAAACCTGTGTGACTTCATAACATTTTATAACCTTACAACAAAAACGACCACATGTTATTGACAGTGCCCTTTGCCTTACAGAAGCTTTAACAATTGTATGAGGTCCCATTTGACAATTCTTGATCTTACAGCACACACCACTGGTGTTCTGTTCAGGAATTTTCCCCCTGTGCCCATATGTTTAAGGCTCTTCCCCACTGTCTCCTCTATAAGTTTCAGTGTCTCTGGGTTTTATGTGAAGGTCCTTGATCCACTTGGACTTGAGCTTTGTACAAGGAGATAAGAATGGATCAATTCACACTCTTCTGCATGATAACCTCCAGTTGAGCCAGCACCATTTGTTGAAAATGCTGTCTATTTTCCCACTGGATGGTTTTAGCTCCATTGTCAAAGATCAAGTGACCATAGGTGTGTGGGTTCATTTCTGGGTCTTCAATTCTATTCCATTGATCTACCTGTCTGTCACTGTACTAGTACCATGAAGTTTTTAATCACAATTGCTCTGTAGTACAGCTTAAGGTCAGGGATGGTGATTTCACCCTGAATCACTGGAACTGAGAAGATCTTGTATTGTTGAGAATAGTTTTTGCTATCCTGTGTTTTTTGTTATTCCAGATGAATTTGAAAATTGCCCTTTCTAACTCTGTGAAGAATTGAGTTGGAATTTTGATGGAGATTGCATTGAATCTGTAGACTGCTTTCGGCAGGATAGCCATTTTTACTATATTAATCCTGCCAATCCATGAGCATGGGAGATCTTTCCATCTTCTGAGATCTTCTTCAATTTCTTTCTTCAGAGACTTGAAGTTCTTGTTATACAGATCTTTCATTTGCTTAGTTAGAGTCACACCAAGGTATTTTATATTATTCATGACTATTGTGAAGACTGGTTTTTTTTCCTAATTTCATCCCCAGCCTGCCTATCCTTTGTGTAGAGAAAATTCACTGACTTGTTTGAGTTAATTTTATATCCAGCTACTGTGCTGAAGTTGTTATCAGGTTAGGAGTTCTCTGGTGGAATTTTTGGGGTCACTTATGTATACTATCATATCATCTGCAAATAGTGATATTTTGACTTCTTCCTTTCCAATTTGTATCACTTTGCTCTCCTTTTGTTGCCTAATTGCTCTGTCTAGGACTTCAAGTACTATACTGAGTAGGTAAAGAGAGAATGGGCAGCCTTGTCTAGTCCCTGATTTTAGTGGGATTGCTTCAAGCACTCACTGATAAATGGAATTTGCAAAACACATGAAACTCAAGAAGAAGGAAGATCAAAGTGTAGATACTTTGATCCTTCATAGAATGGGGTACAAAATACCCATGGAAGGAGCTACAGAGACAAAGTGTGGAGCATAGACTGAAGGAATGAGCATCCAGAGTCTAGGGATCCATCCCATAGACAACCACGGAACCCAGACACTATTGCAGATGCAAACAAGATTTTGCTGGCAGGAGCCTGATATAGCTGTCTCCTGAGAGGCTCTGCCAGTGCCTTGCAAATACAGAAGTGGATGCTCACAGTCATCCACTGAATGGAGCACAGGGTTCCCAATGAAGGAGTAGAGAAAGTACCCAAGGAGCTGAAGGGGTTCACAGCCCTTTAGGAGGAACAATATGACCTAACCAGTACCCCCAAGAGCTCCCTGGGCCTAAACCACCAATAAAAACAAAACAAAACAAAAAAACACATGGTGGGGCTCATGTCTCTAGCTGCATATGTAGCAGAGGATGGCCTAGTCAGTCATCAGTGGGAGGAGAGGCCCTTGGTCTTGTGAAGGTTTTATGCCCCAGTATAGGGGACTTCCAGGGTCAGGAAGCTGGAGTGGTTGAGTTGGTGAGCAGGGGGAGGAGGGAGCAGATAGGGGGTTTTTGGAAAGGGAACCAGTAAAGGGGATAGCATTTAAAGTGTAAATGAAGAAAATATCTATAAAAACAACAACAACAACAACAAGATCTGGTACTGCCAAAATCTGCTAGCAACTTGGGTCCCTTGGGTCACTGCTTCAGTGACCTCATTGTGCTTTCAAGGCTGACCCCAGAAACATCACCTTGCGAGGCAACCCATCTCTAGGAGTCCCTTTGGAGAAGGGAATACACATGGTAGCACTGCCAGTTTAGTTCTCTGCTTTCAATTGAATTTGTGTTTTCAGACATTTGAGTCTTGGTTGGGTGGAGTCTTGCCTTCAGTGTACCTTTATTACTGTGTAAGCACACAGCACAAATTGTATCTTTAAAGGTATCAATCTTTAACAATTGCTGTTGCTTTCTCCATATCTACCTTGTCTGCAGATTTAATTTTGCTTGTGTTTCTTTCTTTCCTAAACACATATTTTTTAAATTTCAATTGGATGTTTACTTTCCCCCCCAAGCTCTGGACTTAACATAGATCTGAGCAATAGCACTGAGCAGTCAGTCACCACGCCACAGTCTGAATCCTGTCCTGTCTTGAAATTTCCTCTGCCAAACAAGTTTGGTCATTGCTTTTGCATTCCTTCTGCCTCAGTCAAGTTCTTAGGAAGTAAGTTTTTTGATGGGCTGGATTACAAATTGCCTATAGCCCAGTTTCACATAGAATTCTCTGGAATCCTATGAGCTAGGTCCAATGTCTGAATCCCTCTTGGTAATTTGATTTCAAACTACAAGAATGGTTCAAAAAGCTCAGCTTACAACACTTTAGGCCTTCTCTAACCTTCATCTTTTCTACATGTCTACTGCAAAATGTTTCTAATGCCCTAAGAATTACAGGGTCAAGTTTATCATAGCAATAGCCTCAGCTCACTCCTCAGTACCAATTTTCCATGTGTGTTACTTTTCTCATTGCTGTAACAAAAAATCAGACTTAGGAAAAAAGGATTTATCTCAGACTACAATTTGAGGGAGTAGCTCACCATAGCTGGGAAGGGAAGATGGAAGATACATACAGGTCATATTGCATCTACAGGTAGAAGGCAGGAAGAGATGAACATTACAACAGTCAGGTTCCACTTGCTTTTCCCTTTTATTTGGTACAAGGCCACTAGTAATTGCAACTGATGTCATAATCTCCCAGAGCCATCTTCTATCAAGAGTTTATATAGGCCAAGTGTCTTGGGACACTGAAAAGTACCAAGAAGCAGAGATGAGATGAATCTACACTTTGTCATCTTCAAAAGTTCATGTGACAAAGACATGCAGCTCCTCCACACAGGCAGAGCACTAAGAGAATCTTGAGTAGCTAACATTTGCACTTCAGCAAAGAAACCCAGGACAGTCAGGGACATATATGTGCCACAGGAGGAAAGGGGTGTCTGTGGGTACTTAGGGTCAGTCATGCAGGGACAAAAGGACTGGGAACCAGAAGGACCAGAAGATCCCAAAAGATGATCTAAATGTGTTTTATTAAACAGCTGAAATAACTCACTGGGATGACTTGATACTCACATGGATCTGTGTATCCTGCCAGGAAAATAGTCCCTGGATGATGGAACATGTCCTCACTGTACTTACAAACTACCATCAACTTTCTATTATAACATGTTGGCTATCAAGTTAAAAGTAAAGGAATTTAAGGGGGACACTATTCCTTGCCATCAAGAAAGCAGTCCTCTAAAGTGCTGTGCTGAAGATATACTAGAATAAAACACCAAGAAGGAATATGAACTGGGTGAAGCAAATCTGAGTAAATTAGAGATCAGGAAGCCTTGAGCATTTGGAGTGCAGCAAAAAAGAAAGGACACTGGCTCACCAAAAGATCCTTCAGAAACATCCCACAACAAGCCGTTCTACAGGGTAATATAGATTTAAAACAACAACACCAACTTCATGATACTGGTACAGAAACAGACATTTTGTTGATCAATGGAATAGAATTGAACACCCAGAAATAATCACATACACCTATGGACACTTGATTTTTGATAAAGAAGCCAAAACTATACAATGGAAAAATGAAATCATCTTCAACAAATGGTGCTGGATGAATGGAATGTCTACATGTAGAAGAAGGAAAATAGATCTGCACTTATCATCCTGCACAAAACTCAAGTTCAAGTGGATCAAAGACCTCAACGTAAAACCAGACACACTAAATATCACAGAAGAGAAAGTGAAAAATACCCCTGAACTCATTGGTACAAGAGACAAGTTCCTGAACATAATACCAATGGCTCAGGCTCTAAGATTTACAACTGATAAATGAGACCTCATGAAACTGCAAAGCTTCTGGAAAGCAAAGGACACTATCAATAGGAGAAATGTGCTGTCCACAGATTGGGAAAGGATATTGACTAACACTACATCTGACAGAGGGCTAATATCGAAAATTTACAAAGAACTCAAAAAGTTAGACACCAACAACCCAAATAACTCAAATAAAAACTGGGGTACCGAACTAAACAGAATTCTCAATAGAGGAATCTTAAATGGCCAAGAAGCACTTAAAGAAATGGTCAAAGTCCTTATTCATCAGGGAAATGTAAATCAAAATAACCATGAGGTTCAATCTTATACCCATCAGAATGGCTAAAATAAAAAACTCAAGAGACAGTGCATGCTGGCATGTGGAATAAGGTGAACATTTCTTCATTTCTGGTGGAAGTGCAAACTTGTACAATTACTTTGGAAGTCAAATTGGCATTTCTACAGAAAACTGGGAATAGTTCTCCCTTAAGACCCAGCAAAACCACTCCTGGGCATGTACCTAAAAGATACTCCAACATCCCACAAAAACACTAACTCAGCTATGTTCATAGCAGCTTTATTAATACCAGAAACTGAAACAACCTAGATGTCCCCCAGTTGAAGAATGGATAAAGAATATGTGGTACATCTGCACAATGGAATACTAGTCAGCTATTAAAAACAAAGTCATTCTTAATTTTGCAGGCAACTAGATGGTGCCTGAGAATATCATCCTGAGTGAGATAACCCAGTTCCAAATGGATATCCATAGTATGTACTCACTTATAAGTGGTTATTAGCCATAAAATACAGCTACCATGTTACACTCCACAGACCTAAAGAAGCTAAACATAAAGGAAGGTCCAAGCAAGGAAGCTTGAATCTCACTTAGAAAGGGGAAAAAGTAGTCATAAGAGGTGATGGAAGAAAGGAACTGGGAAGGAGGGAGAGAGAGGGGGGAATGGAGGTTCAGGATCAGGTGTGGGGAAGGACAGGAGAGATGGCCATGAAAATGAAAGGAAATCTGCAACTGAAGGGGATGTGGAGGTGGGGGTATTTCCAGGATGAGACAGAGGCCTGGGATAATGGAGGCACCCAAGAGTCATTGGGGGTGACCTTAGCTGTGACTCACTATGATGGGGATATGGAACCTGAAAAGGCCACCTCCTGTAGCCATGCAGGAACTCGAGTGGGGTGGTAGAGACACTAACCTACATACAAAACTTTCAACCCAAAATTTATCCTTGATCTTTCACAAAGAATGCAGGCATGGGAGATGGAGCAGAGACTGAAGGAATGGCCAAATAACTGGCCTAACTTGAGACCCAACCCATGGGCAAGTATCAATCCCTGACACTATTAATGATGCTCTGTTATGCTGGCAGACAGGAGCACATTGTCTTCTGAGAGGAATCACCCAGCAGCTGACTCGGACAGATACAGATACCTACAGCCAAACAGTGGATGGAGCTTGGGGTCTCTTAGGGATGAATAGGAAGAAGGATTGCAGTCCTGAAGGAGATAATAACTTCACAGGACACCCAACAGAGTCAACTAACTGGGACCCTTGAGGCTCTCAGAGTCTGAACCACCAACCAAAGAATGTAAATGAGCTGATCCTAGGCCTCCCCACGCATATGTAGTCGATGTGCAGCTTGGTCTTCATGACGGTTTCAAGCAACTGGAACAGGGGCTATTCCAAAAGCTATTGCCTGCGTGTGGGATATGTTCTTCTAGCTGGGCTGTCTTGTCTGGCTTCAGTGAGAGATGAAATACCTAGCCCCAAGAGACTTAAAGTGCCAGGGTGGGGGGATATCCAGGGAGTCCCCGCCCACTCAGAGGAGAAGGGGGGTTAGGGGAGGATTGTTAAAGGGGGTGACCAAGAGTGAGGCAGTGAGAAGGATATAAAGTGAATAAACAAAAAAAATGGAATTTTATGTTTAAAAAAATAAACTTTTTATGCTGGCATTGTGACCCAAAACTGAAATCCTACACTTGTGAGACTGGAGCAGGATGATCATGAGTTCAAGGCCAACCAAGACTAGGTACAGAGTGAGACTTTTTTGGGAAAGAAATCAACTGTTTCAGTTTTGTTCACTGAATGTTATGAAGCATTAATAATAAGTGTATACAAATTTTTATAAATATTTATTTGTATGTTTGTGAAATCTGAATGAGAGAAAGAAGGGAGTGTATCAAGGCAATGGGGTGCTCAAAACCGTTGTGGATGTTATTCTGGAAGTCAAGTAGCACATAAAAGAAGTGTGTTCTGTGTTGGAAGAACTCCAGTATCAGGAAGAATCTAGGCTAGTATTATACCATTTAAAGGGGAGAGAGGAGGTATAATATCCATCGGCTAAAATTTATTCTTTTCAAGCTGGATACTGTTGAATATGTTTAAATAGACATTGAAGAAAAAAGTTGGTGATACTTTCTCTATCATTCTACTATGTCAGAAAATACTATAGGTATTAATATTCCTTTTTAAGACCTTTTATCCAAGAAGATATTCATCTATCCAGGTTCTGAATGGATCAGGGAACCCTTTCTTTTTACTTCACTATTGATGCAAGGAGATATTGGACATCCAATTCATGCCTGAAATCATGGAAAAGTTTTGTAGATAATGTATAACAGAAACATTTTGTTAAGGTTTATTTAACAAACTTTATTTAATACTTAATGTATTAAGATATGTTAAGTGGTTCTAAAGAATAACCACTTAATAAGTGTGATAAATACAACAACAATGGTGGCATTTCTACACAACAAATATATTTCAGCTTCAGGAAGAAAACGTACTT
This sequence comes from Mus musculus, assembly GCF_000001635.26. Taxonomy (NCBI): domain Eukaryota; kingdom Metazoa; phylum Chordata; class Mammalia; order Rodentia; family Muridae; genus Mus; species Mus musculus. The sequence continues at coordinate 57,737,749 of NC_000078.6, read as the reverse complement.
AACCTACTGCACAAACCACAAGTCTGTATTCACATAGCTGTGGAGCATTCTTCAAGATCAAGGGCTTGGTTGTAGTCACTCATAGCTTCCGCTATCAGTCCCATTTTGCCACGGACTTGTGCTCTGAGATTATACATTATAGCTTCATCAGGCTTCAAGGACAGGCCTGCAAGAGAAAACAAAATATAGATGCATTGATGTAAACTCCCCCATCATTCTCATTTTAAGTACTTTTTCTTCAACTGTAACAATGCAGTTCAATTAGAAATATCAGATGTTTTAAAGGAAACTAATACAGAAAACCACTGTACAGTCCTTGGACTGCCATTATTTGTATGTGGTTTCCTAATAATTCTAACTCATTTTACAAGTGCTTTATGATGAGATGTTATGGAAACCACTCTGTACTGGTCACATTGAGGACTTGGCACTACACCCATTGGTTCTATATAAACAAAAGGCTTGATGAAATTCTTTTTTTTTTTTTTTTTTGACCCAGAAAAGAAAGTACAATAATCCCTGCAATCATCTTGACAGGATTACAAAATACGCCTACCTATACCAAGGTCCTCTTCAGCAAGCTTATACTTCTTTAAGTAGACATAGAAACTTGCTCTATTAAAATACAGTGCAGCCCAGTGGGGACAACGTTCCATTGCACATGAAAAATCTTTTTCTGCTTCTTCATATTTCTTTAACACTGAGTTTGTAACAGCTCGATTCATGAGAGCATACTCGTTTTCTGGATTAAACTTCAAGGCTGTTGAGAAGTAGTCGCTGGCCTATAAAATGTAAGAATAATGATAATTTAATGGGTTTTAATTAGCAGTTTTCAAGAAATTTGGACTACTTTTCTTTTAATTTAAAGCTGAGGCCAACAGATTTCTAAGCAGGCCGTGATGGCATTTCATTCCAAATACAGAAACATGTTTTCTAAAAGAAAAATAAGAACTAAAAGCTGCCCTGTTTTGCTGTTGTTTGTTTTCTAGCCAATTTTCTGTAAACGTGATGAAATGTTTAAGAGAGAGAAAATTGGAGAAATTATCTGTTTAGGGCTGGCTCTCTATGAGGTTCCAAACCCTGGTCCCTGGCCTGATGCCTTGGTTTGTGTTCACACAGTAAACAGATCATAGGGGCATAAGGCAAGGGGCTGCTTACTTCATGGAAGCCTGGAAGAAAAAGAAAGGTTTCATGGATTGGTATCTCCTTCAGTGCCATGGCAAGCCTGGCTCCAGCCTCAGCTGGATACCAGGACACCAGCTCATGGCAAGGAGATACTTAGGATCTAAAACACATCACCATGTTACAGCATTCCAGACAATGCTAATGGTGAAATACTTACTTGCTAGAATGAAATATTCCCACTTCCCGAAAACCCAAATCTCATATGCCTGAATAGAACAACAAAAAAAGGAAGAAGTAAATTAGAGAAGAGCAGACAGAAAATAAAATGCAAATTTGGGGATTAACAGATAAAGAGATTGATGAGTTTTCAGAAGAAGAGTCTAAACCACACCAAAAGCAACATAAACTTCACTGTATTACGAAAAATATAAGAAGAGAGGGTGAAACCAACTTGTTGATATAAATGAAGATTAGAGTATTCAGAGTTGACATGGACTTGGAAGATACGGACATGAAGACAAAGATGACTACAGTTTAGTTAAGAGAGAAAAGAACTGCTCTGTAAGCCTCAGATTACATGTGGACTTTTTGCCCTAAAAAGCCCTCAGCTTTCTCTTTCTCCTTGGTGAAACTTTCTTAGTTTTCTCCTGAACTGGAGTCACCCACTTATAAGTCTATTCTGCTTCTCAGTGAAACCTGCCAATGCTTTTATTTTAAACCTCATTTGTGATTTGGTTTTCAAAAGTATTTGCAAGATGAGGTCTCCAGTCCTGGCCCAAGAATAAACTGTTACAAGCCTGCAAAGAGGAAGGTATCAACGTTGAGAATAAACCAGTAACTTCTGTTATCTCTGGACAAAAAAGAAGTTATGAAACAAATGGACCTGAGAGATATCTACAGAACATTTCATCCTAAAACAAAAGGATATACCTTCTTCTCAGCACCTCACAAGACCTTCTCCAAAATTGACCATATAATTAGTCACAAAACAGGCCTCAACAGATACAAAAATATTGAAATTGTCCTATGTATCCTATCAGACCACCATGACCTAAGACTGATCTTCAATAACAACATAAATAATGGAAAGCCAACATTCATGTGGAAACTGAATAATACTATTCTCAATGATACCTTGGTCAAGGAAGGAATAAAGAAAGAAATTAAAGACTTTTTAGAGTTTAATGAAAATGAAGCCACAACGTACCCAAACCTATGGGACACAATGAAAGCATTTCTAAGAGGGAAACTCATAGCTCTGAGTGCCTGCAAGAAGAAACGGGAGAGAGCACATACTAGCAGCTTGACAACACATCTAAAAGCTCTAGAAAAAAAGGAAGCAAACTCACCCAAGAGGAGTAGAAGGCAGGAAATAATCAAACTCAGGGGTGAAATCAACCAAGTGGAAACAAGAAGAACTATTCAAAGAATTAACCAAACGAGGAGTTGGTTCTTTGAGAAAATCAACAAGATACATAAACCCTTAGCTAGACTCACTAGAGGGCACAGGGACAAAATCCTAATTAACAAAATCAGAACTGAAAAGGGAAACATAACAACAGATCCTGAAGAAATCCAAAACACCATCAGATCTTTCTACAAAAGGCTATACTCAACAAAACTGGAAAACCTGGACGAAATGGACAAACTTCTGGACAGATACCAGGTACCAAAGTTGAATCAGGATCAAGTTGACCATCTAAACAGTCCCATATCCCCTAAAGAAATAGAAGTAGTTATTAATAGTCACCCAGCCAAAAAAAGCCCAGGACCAGACGGGTTTAGTGCAGAGTTCTATCAAACCTTCAAAGAAGATCTAATTCCAGTTCTGCACAAACTATTTCACAAAATAGAAGTAGAAGGTACTCTACCCAACTCATTTTATGAAGCCACTATTACTCTGATACCTAAACCACAGAAAGATCCAACAAAGATAGAGAACTTCAGACCAATTTCTCTTATGAATATCGATGCAAAAATCCTCAATAAAATTCTCGCTAACCGAATCCAAGAACACATTAAAGCAATCATCCATCCTGACCAAGTAGGTTTTATTCCAGGGATGCAGGGATGGTTTAATATACGAAAATCCATCAATGTAATCCATTATATAAACAAACTCAAAGACAAAAACCACATGATCATCTCGTTAGATGCAGAAAAAGCATTTGACAAGATCCAACACCCATTCATGATAAAAGTCTTGGAAAGATCAGGAATTCAAGGCCCATACCTAAACATGATAAAAGCAATCTACAGCAAACCAGTAGCCAACATCAAAGTAAATGGAGAGAAGCTGGAAGCAATCCCACTAAAATCAGGGACTAGACAAGGCTGCCCACTTTCTCCCTACCTTTTCAACATAGTACTTGAAGTAATAGCCAGAGCAATTTGACAACAAAAGGAGATCAAGGGGATACAAATTGGAAAAGAGGAAGTCAAAATATCACTTTTTGCAGATGATATGATAGTATATATAAGTGACCCTAAAAATTCCACCAGAGAACTCCTAAACCTGATAAACAGCTTCGGTGAAGTAGCTGGATATAAAATTAACTCAAACAAGTCAATGGCCTTTCTCTACACAAAGAATAAACAGGCTGAGAAAGAAATATGGGAACCAACACCCTTCTCAATAGTCACAAATATTATAAAATATCTTGGCGTGACTCTAACTAAGGAAGTGAAAGATCTGTATGATAAAAACTTCAAGTCTCTGAAGAAAGAAATTAAAGAAGATCTCAGAAGATGGAAAGATCTCCCATGCTCATGGATTGGCAGGATCAACATTGTAAAAATGGCTATCTTGCCAAAAGCAATCTACAGATTCAATGCAATCCCCATCGAAATTCCAACTCAATTCTTCAACGAATTAGAAGGAGTAATTTGCAAATTCATCTGGAATCACAAAAAACCTAGGATAGCAAAAAGTCTTCTCAAGGATAAAAGAACCTCTGGTGGAATCACCATGCCTGACCTAAAGCTTTACTACAGAGCAATTATGATAAAAACTGCATGGTAGTGGTATAGAGACAGACAAGTAGACCAATGGAATAGAATTGAAGACCCAGAAATGAACCCACACACCTATGGTCACTTGATCTTCGACAAGGGAGCTAAAACCATCCAGTGGAAGAAAGACAGCATTTTCAAGAATTGGTGCTGGCACGACTGGTTGTTTATCATGTAGAAGAATGCGAATCGATCCATACCTATCTCCTTGTACTAAGGTCAAATCTAAGTGGATCAAGGAACTTCACATAAAACCAGAGACACTGAAACTTATAGAGGAGAAAGTGGGGAAAAGCATTGAAGATATGGGCACAGGGGAAAAATTCCTGAACAGAACAGCAATGGCTTGTGCTGTAAGATCGAGAATTGACAAATGGGACCTAATGAAACTCCAAAGTTTCTGCAAGGCAAAAGACACCATCAATAAGACAAAAAGACCACCAACAGATTGGGAAAGGATCTTTAACTATCCAAAATCAGATAGGGGACTAATATCCAACATATATAAAGAACTCAAGAAGGTGGACTTCCGAAAATCAAATAACCCCATTAAAAGATGGGTCTCAGAACTGAACAAAGAATTCTCACCTGAGGAATACCGAATGGCAGAGAAGCACCTGAAAAAATGTTCAACATCCTTAATCATCAGGGAAATGCAAATCAAAACAACCCTGAGATTCCACCTCACACCAGTCAGAATGGCTAAGATCAAAAATTCTGGTGACAGCAGATGCTGGCATGGATGTGGAGAAAGAAGAACACTCCTCCATTGTTGGTGGGATTGCAGGCTTGTACAACCACTCTGGAAATCAGTCTGGCGGTTCCTCAGAAAATTGCACATAGTACTACCGGAGGATCCAGCAATACCTCTCCTGGGCATATATCCAGAAGATGCCCCAACTGGTAAGAAGGACACATGCTCCACTATCTTCATAGCAGCCTTATTTATAATAGCCAGAAGCTGGAAAGAACCCAGATGCCCCTCAACAGAGGAATGGATACAGAAAATGTGGTACATCTACACAATGGAGTACTACTCAGCTATTAAAAAGAATGAATTTATGAAATTCCTAGGCAAATGGATGGACCTGGAGGGCATCATCCTGAGTGAGGTAACACATTCACAAAGGAACTCACACAATATGTACTCACTGATAAGTGGATATTAGCCCAAAACCTAGGATACCCAAGATATAAGATACAATTTCCTAAACACATGAAACTCAAGAAAAATGAAGACTGAAGTGTGGACACTATGCCCCTCCTTAGAAGTGGGAACAAAACACCCATGGAAGGAGTTACAGAGACAAAGTTTGGAGCTGAGATGAAAGGATGGACTATGTAGAGACTGCCATATCCAGGGATCCACCCCATAATCAGCATCCAAACGCTGACACCATTGCATACACTAGCAAGATTTTATCGAAAGGACCCAGATGTAGCTGTCTCTTGTGAGACTATGCCTGGGCCTAGCAAACACAGAAGTGGATGCTCACAGTCAGCTAATGGATGGATCACAGGGCTCCCAATGGAGGAGCTAGAGAAAGTACCCAAGGAGCTAAAGGGATCTGCAACCCTATAGGTGGAACAACATTATGAACTAACCAGTACCCCGGAGCTCTTGACTCTAGCTGCATATGTATCAAAAGATGGCCTAGTCGGCCATCACTGGAAAGAGAGGCCCATTGGACACGCAAACTTTATATGCCCCAGTACATGGGAATGTCAGGGCCAAAAAGGGGGAGTGGGTGGATAGGGGAGTGGGGGTGGGTGGGTATGGGGGACTTTTGGTATAGCATTGGAAATGTAAATGAGCTAAATACATAATAAAAATGGAAAAAATATAGGTGTTAGCTTCAAAGACTGAAAGCTAGAAGTTAAAACAATCAGTTAACATGATTAATTCTTTTCTGCCCAGTACTCTCTGCTCGGGTTTTGTCTTGTTTCTGCAGTTCCCATATGCTAGCAAATCTTTACAGCAGCCCTAGCTGTAGGTAAATATCCCATAGATTGGATGGCATAAATGAATGTCAAAAGTCTTTCATCTCATTGTAAACCACCAGGTTTTATTGACCCATTCTCTGAGAAAAGGTGTGGGGAGAAAACCCATTAAAAGGGAAATAGAAACCAAGAGTAAGTTGTGATCACTCTAATCGAAAATCCTGGAGTACTACTCAACTATTAAAAGGAATGAATTTATGAAATTCCTAGGCAAATGGTTGGACCTGGAGGGCATCATCCCGAGTGAGGTAACACAATCACAAAAGAACTCAAATGATATGTACTCACTGATAAGTGGATATTAGCCCAGAAACTTAGTATGCCCGAGATATAAGATACAATTTGCAAAACACATGAAACTGAAGAAGAACGAAGACCAAAGTGTGGACACTTTGCCCCTTCTTAGAATTGGAAACAATCACCCATGGAAGGAGTTACAGAGACAAAGTTTGGAGCTGAGACAAAAGGATGGACTATCTAGAGACTGCCATATCCAGGGATCCATCCCATAATCAGCCTCGAAACGCTGATACCATTGCATACACTAACAAGATTTTGCTGAAAGGACCCTGATATAGCTGTCTCTTGTGAGACTATGCCTGGGCCTAGCAAACACAGAAGTGGATGCTCACAGTCAGCTATTGGATGGATCACAGGGCCCCCATTGGAGGAGCTAGAGAAAGTATCCAAGGAGCTAAAGAGATCTGCAACCCTGCAGGTGTAACAACATTATGAACTAACCAGTACCCTGGAGCTCTTGACTCTAGCTGCATATGTATCAAAAGATGGCCTAGTCGGCCATCACTGGAAAGAGAGGCCCATTGGACAGGCAAACTTTATATGCCCCAGTACAGAATGCCAGGGTCAAAAAGTGGGAATGGGTGCGTAGGGGAGTTGCGGGGGGGGGGGGACATAGGGGACTTTTGGGCTAGCATTGGAAATGTAATTGAGGAAAATATGAAATTAAAAAATTATATTAACTTTTAAAAAAAAGAAAAAAAAAAGAAATGATGGAGGTTTGTGCTACTACGTTAATGATAGGGATGTTGAAGTGTAATTTTTGCTCATAATAGAGAAAGTAAAGAAATAATGACTTAGGGTCATAAAGGAACTTTTATAGTCACTAGAGCAAAACTATAAACCTTGCTGTAAATCAGAAAAACTGAAATGTTCAAAAGGGGACACAACACTGAGTAAAATACATTTAATGTACACATAAAACATAGACAATATAAAATCCTTCCACCTGATTAAATTCCCAACTGATTTATTCTCAAGCAACAGGGAAAATTCAAACTACAGGTGCAAAATTCTAGGAAGCATTATGCTATATATTTATCATGATAGGAATATAATTTTATGGTGGTTAGGATTATAAATTCCCTACTATTTGTATCTTACTTAGTTTTTAAAAATAAAACTATATGGGATTCTGCTAAAACAACACTCAGAAAATAGACACAGCATTAGTAAATTATTGTAATGTAAATTAATAAGTGATGGTAAAAATTCAGTCAAACGTAAAATTGTAAAGGACAGGATAAACTGGGGGAAAGCATTAAAACCGTGATTTTACCTTGAAAGACAGAGAATTAAGAGAAACAAGAGGTTTCATCCTGTAGGTACATTCCAAGTACAATAAATCTAAATATATCTTATCTAAAAGTCTAGCAAGCCTTTTTTAGACAGTGTGAGCTGAAATGGATACAGGGTAAATGGTCACATAAAACCAGAACTAAACATGTCTTCTTATTTCCTGTACTCGGATGAGTGATGATGAGAAACCGTACATTATGATGGGTTAGATGCCCCCAGCATAAAGAGGACCTTGAGGGAAGCACGGAGTGCAGTAAAGGGCAGGATTCTGGCCTAGAAACTGGTGAGGCCAAGGGAAGGGCCAAGCACTGGGAAATTAAAATCAGCATTTACTACACCAGTACTGAATGGTCAGAAACACGGAGGAGCATAAATCTACACACGTATACACGTGCAACCACTGAACATCATAAGCATCCTTATGGAACGTAGCATTGTGGATTAGCCTGAGGTATCAAGGATGCACTTCAAGACTCTGAATAACAAAGAAGCATACAGTGCCCAAAGAACACGTTCAGGAAAATGTGCGTTGCCTGAGAAAACTGCCGGTGGTGAAGGTAGATGTTTCCCGCGTTAAAGTAAGCAAGTGAGTAGCTGGGGTTCAGAGAAATTGCTGCTTGATAGTCCGCCATTGCGCTCTGTTGTTGGCCCATAAACTCATGAATCACACCACGATTTGTTAGGAATTCTGCTGTCGAATTGATCTGCAACATAATCATAGGTGGATTTGGCCTCTGGGAATAGTATTAACCTCCAGTATCACGTCTGTGAAACGAATGTTCTGAAATCCACATGAGTGAACAAGTATTTTTACAGTGTAGGTGAAAAAAAAAAAAACAATTAGAGCAAATATTTTCAGAAAGGGCATGGTATGAAATTGGTTTCTTGTCAATGGTTTATTGAGTGGCTGTCATAAAAAAATAATTTTAGAGCTTTTTCTTAAGTCCTTTCCAAGAAATGGGCATGGGGACATTTATCTATTTGTTAAATGAGAGAAGCCATTAAATTGAACAGTTACCATGCTTTACTGCTCTATATAGAAACAATTACTTTAATTCTTTTACCTTCTTTACACCTTATATCACCCTAGTAATATCTTAAAGTTACAGAAATAAAACTGAAAAGCTAGACAATAATTCAAAGCATGAGAAGCTACAGGGAGAAGCCAAACATCTAGGTTATTCTCCAATTGCTTCAAACATAAGACAGCACCATTACAATTTGACAATTTTGTATTGTAAAATACTATTATGGTTCCATGAAATACACTACAAGTTACACTTGGTAAGAGGGACCAGTACTTATTAAGAATTTGCTTTTAATTTTTAAATGCAATTAGACTGCAAAATAAGCATTTTGGTTTTGGGGAAAAAAAACAATATTCCTCTACATATCACCTTAAATAGGTAACAAAGAATATATTTTATTAACAATATCATTAATATAGATTATTTACCTTTATGGCACAATTGATATCCTGCATTGCAGCGAAATAATTACTCATTTGAAGACAAACCACAGCTCTTCCTTCATAGGCTAGATAGCTCTTTGGATTAGATTCTATGCCAACAGTAAAGTGTATCCAAGCTTTCTGGAATTTTCCTTGAGCCTAAAATAGTTATTCAATATCATGAAACAAGAAACAGTATTTAATGTGACAAACCAGGCTATATTATGAGTATCTTCAATTGATTAATTACCTCTAAGTATTTATAATCAAATTATATTCAAATATAATTGTATTGTCATCTACTATACTAATCTTAAACAACTTAAAGCCATGGCTGTTACATGTCAACTATTCTTCTGTTAACTCACAAAACTTACATCGATATCCACAGATAGCTAGAAGTGATGGCACAAACCTTTGAATCCAGTACTCAGGAGGCAGAAGTAGGCAGATTTCTGTGGGTTTGAGGCCAGGCTGGTCTGTACAGTGAGACACTGTCTCAAGTAAGGGTGTGTGTGTGTGTGTGTGTGTGTGTAGATTGTAGATTGTAGATAGATAGATGATAGATAGATAGATAGATAGATAGATAGATAGATAGATAGATAGATAGACAGACAGATAGAGATAAGTATCTCCAGATGTGGTGGTTTGAATAGGAATGGCCCCTATAGAATCATGTGTTTGAATGCTTGGCCCATAGGGAGTGGCATTATTAGTAGGTGTGGCCTTTTTGTAGTAGATGTGCACTTGTTGGAGGAAGTATGTCACTGTAGGGGGTGGGCCTTGAGGTCTCCTATGCTCAAACTATTCCAAGTGTGGCTCACAGTCTCTCCCTGATAACTATGAGTCAAGATATAAATCCCTCAGCTTGTCTCCAGCACCATGTTTGCCTGTATGTTGCCAGTTGCCATGTTTCTGTGCCATGATGATAATGGACTAAACCTCTGTAGCCAGCCTCAACTAAGTGTTATTACTTATAAGAGTTGCAGTGGTCACGGTCTCTTCACAGCAATAGAAACCCTAACTAAAACACCAAATAGCTATAATATATGCATAACACACAAAGTAAAAATAGTGTGTGCTACATAAATAAATGAAGTAACAGTGCAAATGAATTCTTCCTGCATCTGGAATTTTAGGAACACTACATATATGCCACAAAAGATGCATGTAAATCTACCAAGCATCTGTTTGTAACAGTTTTTGTGCCAACTGGAAAAAGAAAAAGAAAAAGAAAGATCAGGAGACGGGAACCATTAATAGAAGATGTCAAACTATTTCCCAGAGCAGGCCATCTGGCAACTAAACACCTCCCCACAGGCAGGCAGGGAGTTAATTAATTCATGATGGTCCAGCTTCTGTTCTCCCCCCCCTCCCCCCCCCCCACACACACACAGAGGCTCAAAAACTCAACTTGCCAGGATATCAGAGGCTGGCATATTCTAACTAACCTGAACCTAGTGACTCTCACATAAAGCTATAAGGAAAGGTATCTACTAAGGGAACTAGATTCTGATTTCTAACTAGCAAAGTCTGTAAGTAAAGTATTTAGACATCTGCAGGGCTATCACGAGTTGACTTAATAAACAAAGAAGTAGGCAAACTGAGGTTGCACTGTAAGATTATTAAATGGCAAACCACCTCATGAAAGGATTTAATTTATCAGTTGCTCTTGATATATCTGCTGTGCTCACTGTGATAACGCCAGTCCTTGGCAAACAGCAAGGAATCTATACGTATCTGTAGAAAAGACTGATATACTTTCCCCTGAATGGCACTTAGATGGCCTAACTCTTCTTTATTGTTCCCTCCCTTTCCTGGTTCACTTCTACATACTGATGTGCTTTCAATGGCCCTTCCTGGTTATATACCCAATAGGATTTTCACAAGATACAAACTTGATGTCATGTCTTTGATCGGTGATATTCCTATTTTAACTGGACTTCAAGGCTTTATTCCAGCTTGTGACTAATTACCTAGTCTCATCACAAATACTCTCTCACCACTCCAGTCTGCTTATACTGGCCCCCTGCCTCTTATAACAATGTTTCCTAAAGGATTGTTTCCTCTGTCACCAAGACTAAATAACTCCTAGCCTCTGTCCCGTCCTCTACCTAAATACTAGTCTTTCATATCTCAACATAATTTATCAGTAAATTCTCTTATCCCTTGGCTGTGCTTCTTTATACTAAAAACTCCTTGGGGTTAGTTTTTTATTTTGTTTTTGTTACATTTATCACAACTATCACCAAATAATTACTGTGCATGTAACAATGCCTCTCTCTCCAAACTAGGAGTTTAACGACCCAAAAGAAACTGTGTTTCTTATAGGCTTCGGTCTCTGGGGGCTGGTATGCAAGTGTTCATCAATATCAGGTGCTGATCCTGTAAGTGGTGTGAGCATTGCATTGGCTGCCAGTCAGCTAGAGCTCTTTTAAAGTCATCCAATCCATTCTTTAAATGGACCATGCATTGTTTATATTGTGATCATAATGCTAATTTTAGGCTTAATTCTAGCAAGGCAATCTTTTTTCTCTTACTAACACATTCTTGGGCATTCATGATGATAGCAACCATCACTTGCTGCGTTATCATATGAGTCTTCAGTGAGCTCAGGCTCATCAAAGCCTTGCTCTCCATTCCTAACTTCCATAACTAGAGTAAAGGAAAACTAAATGTTCACCTGAGAAATAATATTTGACCACATCACCAGTAAATAACCAAATATCTCTTTCTCCTGTCCAAACAAGGTTCTCAGTGTAGAAAATGTTGTCACATTTTACCTGCAAATTATAGCCTAGACTAATTCTGGCTTTTAAACATGATGGGTCAAGATGAAGTGCTTTCAGAAAGTCCTTCTGGGCTTGTATCATAGCATCTTCCTGACTATACTCCATGTAAGAATTCCCCCGTCCAATATAAGCATCCACGTAATGTGGGTTGATTTTGATAGCCCTGGTAAAGAATTCAACAGCTCCTTCAAACTCTTTAATTCTGAAAAGAAAAAGAGAGAAAGAAAATGAGGTGCCTTCCAGTGGGCTGATGTTTGCTAGCAACCTATTCAATGGTTCCTCTATATGACTTCACCAAAAAGGTTTGTGGTAAATTTTTAAAAAAATCTTTTACTTTTATTATATAAGAATTATGTAAATTATATGATTTTAAAAAGTCAAGAAGAATCTCCAGAGATTTTGGTGAGAAACAGGAGGAAAGTGAAAACCATTTTCAAGGGCTGCAAGATGGCTTAACGGGTAAAGGCACGTGCTGCCAAGTCAGATGACCCGGGTTTGATCCCAGTGACCCATGTGGTAGAAGAAAAGCCATCTAACATCCTTATGTGTGTATGTGCATGCGTGCGCGCGCGCACGCACACACACACACACATACACCATACACTACATATATACAGACATACATACCATTTTCACAGAAGAATGTGGAATATTATTTTGGAATTTTATTTTCCAAAAATATAGAAGTCTAAATTGCAGTCCTAAACTTTGATTTAACCTTATGTTTTCAACATAGAAAAACATGTAATGATATTGATAATGTATGATATTTAAATTACAGTCTCAATACACCTAATAATGCTTCAGTTTACAGATGACCATTTATACAGTGATAATCCCATAATCTTATATGACCTACAAATGCAATAACAACATTAGCTTATATAAGAATACCTCGGGTTCCGGGACTCAGCAGAACTTAGGAAATTAGTCTGATCAGGTGAGAGGGTGCTCCAGAGAACCGGACAGCTTCTGGGACAGGCGGAAGCACAGAGCCGCTGAGGCAGCACCCTTGGCGGGCCGCAGACAGCCGGCCACCGTCCGGACCAGAGGACAGGTGTCCGCCTGGCTTGGGAGGCGGCCTCAGCCTCAGCAGCAGCGGTCGCCATCTTGATTCTGGGACTCCCTGGAACTTAGGAATTTAGTCTGCACAGGTGAGAGTCTGCACCACAGAAGCTGACAGCTTCTGGGAACTGCCAAAGCAACACAGCTTCTGAGAAAGGCCCTGTTTTGGGCCTTCTTCTTCGGCCAGGAGGAGGTCCAAAAACAAGATATCTGCGCACCTTCCCTGTAAGAGAGCTTGCCAGCATAGAGTGCTCTGAGCAATGAAACTCAGAGGAGAGAATCTGTCTCCCAGGTCTGCTGATAGACGATAACAGAATCACCAGAAGAACAATCTCTAAACAGAGTCAACTATAATTACTAACTCCAGAGATTACCAGATGGCAAAAGGTAAACGTAGGAATCTTACTAACAGGAACCAAGACCACTCACCATCATCAGAACCCAGCACTCCCACTTCGTCCAGTCCAGGACACCCCAACACACTTGAAAACCTAGACCTAGATTTAAAAGCATATCTCATGATGATGGTAGAGGACATCAAGAAGGACTTTAATAAATCACTTAAAGAAATACAGGAGAACACTGCTAAAGAGTTACAAGTCCTTAGAGAAAAACAGGAAAACACAATCAAACAGGTAGAAGTCCTTACAGAAAAAGAGGAAAAAACATACAAACAGGTGATGGAAATGAACAAAACCATACTAGACCTAAAAAGGGAAGTAGACACAATAAAGAAAACTCAAAGTGAGGCAACACTGGAGATAGAAACCCTAGGAAAGAAATCTGGAACCATAGATTTGAGCATCAGCAACAGAATACAAGAGATGGAAGAGAGAATCTCAGGTGCAGAAGATGCCATACAGAACATCGGCACAACAATCAAAGAAAATGGAAAATGCAAAATGATCCTAACTCAAAATATCCAGGAAATCCAGGACACAATGAGAAGACCAAACCTACGGATAATAGGAGTGGATGAGAATGAAGATTTTCAACTCAAAGGACCAGCAAACATCTTCAACAAAATTATTGAAGAAAACTTCCCAAATCTAAAGAAAGAGATGCCTATGAACATACAAGAAGCCTACAGAACTCCAGATAGACTGGACCAGAAAAGAAATTCCTCCCAACACATAATAATCAGAACAACAAATGCACTAAATAAAGATAGAATACTAAAAGCAGTAAGGGAAAAAGGTCAAGTAACATATAAAGGCAAGCCTATCAGAATTACACCAGATTTTTCACCAGAGACTATGAAAGCCAGAAGAGCCTGGACAGATGTTATACAGACACTAAGAGAACACAAATTCCAGCCCAGGCTACTATACCCAGCCAAACTCTCAATTACCATAGATGGAGAAACCAAAGTATTCCACGACAAAACCAAATTCACACATTATCTCTCCACGAATCCAGCCCTTCAAAGGATAATAACAGAAAAAAACCAATACAAGAACAGGAACAACGCCCTAGAAAAAACAGGAAGGTAATCCCTCAACAAACCTAAAAGAAGACAGCCACAAGAACAGAATGCCAACTTTAACAACAAAAATAACAGGAAGCAACAATTACTTTTCCGTAATATCTCTTAACATCAATGGTCTCAACTCCCCAATAAAAAGACATAGACTAACAAACTGGCTACACAAACAAGACCCAACATTTTGCTGCTTACAGGAAACACATCTCAGAGAAAACGATAGACACTACCTCAGAATGAAAGGCTGGAAAACAATTTTCCAAGCAAATGGTATGAAGAAACAAGCTGGAGTAGCCATCCTAATATATGATAATATTGACTTCGAACCCAAAGTCATCAAAAAAGACAAGGACAGGCACTTCGTTCTCATCAAAGGTAAAATCCTCCAAGAGGAACTCTCAATTCTGAATATCTATGCTCCAAATACAAGGGCAGCCACATTCATTAAAGAAACTTTAGTAAAGCTCAAAGCACACATTGCACCTCACACAATAATAGTGGGAGACTTCAACACACCACTTTCACCAATGGACAGATCATGGAAACAGAAACTAAACAGGGACACAGTGAAACTAACAGAAGTGATGAAACAAATGGATCTGACAGATATCTACAGAACATTTTATCCTAAAACAAAAGGATATACCTTCTTCTCAGCACCTCATGGTACCTTCTCCAAAATTGACCACATAATAGGTCACAAAACAGGACTCAACAGATTCAAAAATATTGAAATTATCCCATGTATCCTATCAGATCACCATGCACTAAGACTGATCTTCAATAACAAAAAAAATAATAGAAAGCCAACACTCACGTGGAAACTGAACAACACTCTTCTCAATGATACCTTGGTCAAGGAAGGAATAAAGAAAGAAATTAAAGACTTTTTAGAGTTTAATGAAAATGAAGCCACAACGTACCCAAACCTTTGGGACACAATGAAAGCATTTCTAAGAGGGAAACTCATAGCTCTGAGTGTCTCCAAGAAGAAACGGGAGAGAGCACACACTAGCAGCTTGACAACACATCTAAAAGCTCTAGAAAAAAAGGAAGCAAATTCACCCAAGAGGAGTAGACGGCAGGAAATAATCAAACTCAGGGGTGAAATCAACCAAGTGGAAACAAGAAGAACTATTCAAAGAATTAACCAAACAAGGAGTTGGTTCTTTGAGAAAATCAACAAGATAGATAAACCATTAGCTAGACTCACTAGAGGGCACAGGGACAAAATCCTAATTAACAAAATCAGAACTGAAAAGGGAGACATAACAACAGATCCTGAAGAAATCCAAAACAGCATCAGATCCTTCTACAAAAGGCTATACTCAACAAAACTGGAAAACCTGGACGAAATGGACAAATTTCTGGACAGATACCAGGTACCAAAGTTGAATCAGGATCAAGTTGACCTTCTAAACAGTCCCATATCCCCTAAAGAAATAGAAGCAGTTATAAATAGTCTCCCAGCCAAAAAAAGCCCAGGACCAGACGGGTTTAGTGCAGAGTTCTATCAGACCTTCAAAGAAGATCTAATTCCAGTTCTGAACAAACTTTTTCACAAGATAGAAGTAGAAGGTACTCTACCCAACTCATTTTATGAAGCCACTATTACTCTGATACCTAAACCACAGAAAGATCCAACAAAGATAGAGAACTTCAGACCAATTTCTCTTATGAATATCGATGCAAAAATCCTCAATAAAATTCTCGCTAACCGAATCCAAGAACACATTAAAGCAATCATCCATCCTGACCAAGTAGGTTTTATTCCAGGGATGCAGGGATGGTTTAATATACGAAAATCCATCAATGTAATCCATTATATAAACAAACTCAAAGACAAAAACCACATGAGCATCTCGTTAGATGCAGAAAAAGCATTTGACAAGATCCAACACCCATTCATGATAAAAGTCTTGGAAAGATCAGGAATTCAAGGCCCATACCTAAACATGATAAAAGCAATCTACAGCAAACCAGTAGCCAACATCAAAGTAAATGGAGAGAAGCTGGAAGCAATCCCACTAAAATCAGGGACTAGACAAGGCTGCCCACTTTTTCCCTACCTTTTCAACATAGTATTTGAAGTATTAGCCAGAGCAATTTGACAACAAAAGGAGATCAAGGGGATACAAATTGGAAAAGAGGAAGTCAAAATGTCACTTTCTGCAGATGATATGATAGTATATATAAGTGACCCCAAAAATTCCACCAGAGAACTCCTAAACCTGATAAACAGCTTCGGTGAAGTAGCTGGATATAAAATAAACTCAAACAAGTCAATGGCCTTTCTCTACACAAAGAATAAACAGGCTGAGAAAGAAATTAGGGAAACAACACCCTTCTCAATCGTCACAAATAATATAAAATATCTCAGCGTGACTCTAACTAAGGAAGTGAAAGATCTGTATGATAAAAACTTCAAGTCTCTGAAGAAAGAAATTAAAGAAGATCTCAGAAGATGGAAGGATCTCCCATGCTCATGGATTGGCAGGATCAACATTGTAAAAATGGCTATCTTGCCAAAAGCAATCTACAGATTCAATGCAATCCCCATCAAAATTCCAACTCAATTCTTCAACGAATTAGAAGGAGCAATTTGCAAATTCATCTGGAATAACAAAAAACCTAGGATAGCAAAAAGTCTTCTCAAGGATAAAAGAACCTCTGGTGGAATCACCATGCCTGACCTAAAGCTTTACTACAGAGCAATTGTGATAAAAACTGCATGGTACTGGTATAGAGACAGACAAGTAGACCAATGGAATAGAATTGAAGACCCAGAAATGAACCCACACACCTATGGTCACTTGATCTTCGACAAGGGAGCTAAAACCATCCAGTGGAAGAAAGACAGCATTTTCAAGAATTGGTGCTGGCACAACTGGTTGTTATCATGTAGAAGAATGTGAATTGATCCATACTTATCTCCTGGTACTAAGGTCAAATCTAAGTGGATCAAGGAACTTCACTTAAAACCAGAGACACTGAAACTTATAGAGGAGAAAGTGGGGAAAAGCCTTGAAGATATGGGCACAGGGGAAAAAATTCCTGAACAGAACAGCAATGGCTTGTGCTGTAAGATCGAGAATTGACAAATGGGACCTAATGAAACTCCAAAGTTTCTGCAAGGCAAAAGACACCGTCAATAAGACAAAAAGACCACCAACAGATTAGGAAAGGATCTTTACCTATCCTAAATCAGATAGGGGACTAATATCCAACATATATAAAGAACTCAAGAAGGTGGGCTTCAGAAAATCAAATAACCCCATTAAAAAAATGGGGCTCAGAACTGAACAAAGAATTCTCACCTGAGGAATACCGAATGGCAGAGAAGCACCTGAAAAAATGTTCAACATCCTTAATCATCAGGGAAATGCAAATCAAAACAACCCTGAGATTCCACCTCACACCAGTCAGAATGGCTAAGATCAAAAATTCAGGTGACAGCAGGTGGCGTGGATGTGGAGAAAGAGGAACACTCCTCCATTGTTGGTGGGAGTGCAGGCTTGTACAACCACTCTGGAAATCAGTCTGGCGGTTCCTCAGAGAATTGGACATAGTACTACCGGAGGATTCAGCAATACCTCTCCTGGGCATATATCCAGAAGATGCCCCAACTGGTAAGAAGGACACATGCTCCACTATCTTCATAGCAGCCTTATTTATAATAGCCAGAAGCTGGAAAGAACCCAGATGCCCCTCAACAGAGGAATGGATACAGAAAATGTGGTACATCTACACAATGGAGTACTACTCAGCTATTAAAAAGAATGAATTTATGAAATTCCTAGGCAAATGGATGGACCTGGAGGGCATCATCCTGAGTGAGGTAACACATTCACAAAGGAACTCACACAATATGTACTCACTGATAAGTGGATATTAGCCCAAAACCTAGGATACCCAAGATATAAGATACAATTTCCTAAACACATGAAACTCAAGAAAAATGAAGACTGAAGTGTGGACACTATGCCCCTCCTTAGAAGTGGGAACAAAACACCCATGGAAGGAGTTACAGAGACAAAGTTTGGAGCTGAGATGAAAGGATGGACTATGTAGAGACTGCCATATCCAGGGATCCACCCCATAATCAGCATCCAAACGCTGACACCATTGCATACACTAGCAAGATTTTATCAAAAGGACCCAGATGTAGCTGTCTCTTGTGAGACTATGCCTGGGCCTAGCAAACACAGAAGTGGATGCTCACAGTCAGCTAATGGATGGATCACAGGGCTCCCAATGGAGGAGCTAGAGAAAGTACCCAAGGAGCTAAAGGGATCTGCAACCCTATAGGTGGATCAACATTATGAACTAACCAGTACTCCGGAGCTCTTGACTCTAGCTGCATATGTATCAAAAGATGGCCTAGTTGGACATCACTGGAAAGAGAGGCCCATTGGACACGCAAACTTTATATGCCCCAGAACAGGGGAACGCCAGGGCCAAAAAGGGGGAGTGGGCGGGTAGGGGAGTGGGGGTGGGTGGGTATGGGGGACTTTTGGTATAGCATTGGAAATGTAAATGAGCTAAATACCTAATAAAAAATGGAAAGAAAAAAAAAGAAATAAGTAAAAAAAAAAAAAAAAGATACAATTTCCTAAACACATGAAACTCAAGAAAAATGAAGACTGAAGTGTGGACACTATGCCCCTCCTTAGGAGTGGGAACAAAACACCCTTGGAAGGAGTTACAGAGACAAAGTTTGGAGCTGAGATGAAAGGATGGACCATGTAGAGTCTGCCATATCCAGGGATCCACCCCATAATCAGCATCCAAACGCTGACACCATTGCATACACTAACAAGATTTTATCGAAAGGACCCAGATGTAGCTGTCTCTTGTGAGACTATGCCGGGGCCTAGCAAACACAGAAGTGGATGCTCACAGTCAGCTAATGGATGGATCACCTGGCTCCCAATGGAGGAGCTAGAGAAAGTACCTAAGGAGCTAAAGGGATCTGCAACCCTGTAGGTGGAACAACAATATGAACTAACCAGTACCCCGGAGCTCTTGACTCTAGCTGCATATGTATCAAAAGATGGCCTAGTCGGCCATCACTGGAAAGAGAGGCCCATTGGACACGCAAAATTTATATGCCCCAGTACAGGGGAACGCCAGGGCCAAAAAGGGGAAGTGGGTGGGTAGGGGAGTGGGGGTGGGTGGGTATGGGGGACTTTTGGTATAGCATTAGAAATGTAAATGAGCTAAATACCTAATAAAAAATTAAAAAAAAAAAGAATACCTCAATGACTATCACATCAAAACAAACTTGTCTAATAGTGGCTCCTATAGAATTTATCCCACCATTGACTGAATCATGGCATACAGTAAAAATAAATTTATATATATTTCATATTACCTTTTTTAAGGGCTACCCCAATTTCATTGAAATGAAATCAGAGGCCTCACATATTGTTTAATAAGTATGTTTTTCAATGTTTGTCCACAATAGCAACACAAACAATTGAGAACTTGAGAGATGCTTCCGTGGTTAAGAATGTCTACTTCTGTTGCAGAAGGCCCAGGTTCGGTTCCCAGCCACCTGTTTCAGGCACCTCACAAACATTCATAGCTGTAGTTCCAGAGAACTGATGGCCTCCATAGACACTCTGCACACTTGTGAGGCACATAAACTCATACAAGCACACACACATACCTATAAATACAGATAATAAACCTTAGAAAAAACTATCTTCTGTCACCACAGTTTGTTCGTTTGTTTGTTTTGTTTTTTGTCAAGCACTACCCAAAGGCATGTATTGTGGATCATCTAGAAGACCACACAAGGATCAACACTAAAGTAGTAAGAAAACATGGCTTCTGATGTTCCAGACAGGCAAGGGTTGACAATGGCCTTCTTGAGCCATGTGGTAACTTCTGAGTTCCTTCTTTGTATGGTTGATCAGAAATCACAGAGTCATCTCTCTGGTAGTTTACAATGGAACTGCACCACTTTCACAGTAACTGCCATAATTAAAGGTGCCAGTTCATTTGAATGTGGAGCCACAGTGCCTTTCCAGGTGCCTTTTTGGTGAATTACATCAGCAATTCTACACAGGGACTAACCCTATTTAACAAGATTAAAGATGGCATAGTACTTCCTTGTAAAATACATTTGTTGGTAGGTTTTCTTATACTCAGTATTTCCACCAATGCATAGAGAAGTATTTACTTACAATATGTACCTATGTGTTCTGGATTTTCCAAGTAATCATCATATATTCATTATAAATTTGGGGGGTATTCCTATTTCATTGGCATTCAGTTTGCATCATATCCACTGCCCTTCTCGTCCATCAAGGATTAAAAACTGTCAGTGACTGTGTACTCTGCTACAGGGCTTATAAAATATAATATCTCCTTCTGTGTGGCCCAACCAATGACAAAAGTATACAATAGCAAATCAGACAGTGAACCAAAGCTCATTTCTCTGTAGTGCAAGTTGTGTATTATGAAGGGCGGTTACATTATGTAGCTATCAACACTAACTGATGTGCACTTAGTCCATCCAGCTGAGTAAACAACCTAAAAGCTAAAATGGATCTAGAAAGCCATCTGACAAGCACCTGAAAATTATCCCTGAATGACAGTCACAACCACACCAGGAGGCAGAGCCTAAGACAAGGTCTCCTCAGTTTCCTATACCAATAGACAAAGGAAAATGAGCCAGGATGCTCTGTAGAAGGAACGCTTTCACTTTCCTGGAGACTGGTCTGCCACAACATCCTATGGTCTAAAGCTCTTGCTAAGCCCCAGCATGGCACTTGTCCAGTCGGAAGATTTAGCAGAATATCTACATTGCTTTTGGGCTATAAGTCGTTAAGAATCAGCTGTCATCTATGTCCCAGTATAGGGGAATGCCAGGGCCAGGAAGCAGGAGTAGATGGGTTGTGAAGCAGTGTAGGAGGAGGATATAGGGAATTTTCGAAGAGGAAACTAGGAAAGAGGATAGCATTTGAAATGTAAATGAAGAAAATATCTAATAAAAAAAGGTTGTTTGAAACAAACAAAAGAATCAGCTGTCATGTACATAAAGAGCATTAATAATTTTCCTGAAATAAATGTTAGCATATGAATAAAACGTTATGTGACCACTCTCTGGAGGTGCTCGGTGTAGTGTCTGCTGAAGCGCAGACACAGAGGCCCATTGCATTTGCAGTAATCACACACGTGACCAGATACAGACGAATCACTAATACTTCCAAACACTGAAAACTGTGGTTTGCAGAGTTAAAGACTTAAAAAATAGCTTACGCAAATATCAAAATAGTATAATAAATGTATCCTGGTAGTAAGCGTTTGTGACATATAGCCAAGTAATAAATACAAAATACAAAGGTGGCTTTCTCATTAAGATCTAAAAGTTCACATTAGTGCAACACTCTTGCTGATTAAATTGGGTAATAAGTAGGAGATTCAGCCCAAGGAATGCTGTCTCCTGGCAACCACGAGTGTGAAAGCTGGAAATATGCAAAGGATGCTTCAAACGTCTTCAACTTGAGTTCAAAGGTCAATGTACTAACATTTAAAGGTTTATTACTTTTATAAAATGCTCTGAGCATATATATATATATATATATATATATATATATGCTACCAAAAATGTCAAAGTAAGTCCCATATTTATAAGCCATGCTTCTAAAGTGTAAGTATGTTACCAAAATGGTCTTTCTAAAAATATATAATCATTAAACATCCCTTGTTGTTAAAGCTCAGTCAAACTGTGAAAACTCAATACATGGTGATTAAAACTCTGGGCTATCCGGTCTTTACTCCTGATTTAAATTCCACTTTTACTAGAGAACAATGGAGGGCCTAGAGAGCTGATGAAAGCTGTGTATTTGGAACTGCAGAGCAGTATCAGCTTTAGGAGGGCTTTGCTGTTCTATCTCAACATTACACTTTATAAAGACATGACATGATTCTAACACAGGGAGACTGGCTGATTCTAATGGCTGTTAAACAGAAACGGGTTTGAGAGAAGTTATGCATGTTTCAGATGTTGACTGAATGCAATGATCTCAGACATTTTGGTCTACACATGTCCACCAAAGTAAACCCATCAGTCACTGTTCCATTTCTTCTTAAGAATGACAAGTACTTAAGAAGATGGATTGCACAAAGATCGGTGCATCAAAATAGAGAAAACTGTGACTGCATACAATGAAAGGTCCGAGACCAGGTCGTTAACCCTAAGGCATCTGCAGAATTTATAACTACTATAGTACTTTCTTCTTACAATAAAGAACTTAACTTCTCATGAGGAGGTGTAACTATGCCTCTACACCCAAAGGAGGAATATAAGTATGTCAGTTTTCCTACTAATTCAAACTCTATTCTAGTCTCTTAAACTGTGTGTTTGCACAGACTTGCCTTTATAGTTTACAAACCATCCCAATTTAAGCCTCCAAAGGAACTGTAATTCTTTCCCTTACCAAAAGTGATGTTATAAACTATTATTAAGCCGTAACATTGTGCTCATATTAAAATCTGTGCAGTTTTTCTGAAGGTTGTGCATTACTGTTGTTACTTCCAACTGTGTCTATAATATGTTGTACAGAAATCTCAGAAAGAGCTAACTCTGAAGTATTGTATTTTTATACATTTTAATAAATTTTGTAGACATTTTCTTGGATTGTTTTCGGTAGTTTTAGATATACAAATATGTTTTCTTGGTGCAAAATTTTCTTGAAAATATTTTTAAAACACTGTCCTTCCCAGGAAATGAGCTTTCTGAACAAATTATTTTCTGCCTAGATATGTCAAGCTATGCATATATTTGTCATTTTGTGTATACTCTTGAATCAGATGTACATCTTCAAAGCCATGATATAAATATGTACTTGTGAATTGGTACAAATAATTTTTTAGAAGGTACAGGAGAGCTACTGATACAGTCCCCAGAACTATGCAAGGAATTCTTTCTATGCCTACCCACATTTTGTAACCTATCACAGGTACCCTTCCCCCCACCCTCCCCATTCCCTTCTGCCTTCAGTTTTGGGGCTATAACTGGCTATGTCTGCTGACTCCTCTTGCCTCCTCTTTGACAATAATGGTGCTCCATACCTGTGGTGGCACGTGGCAGTAGCTTGACAAAGGCTCACACTAGTCCCGCTCATCAGTGCGGCTTGTTTAAAATCCTGAAACAGTTTTATAAGACCTTGTTATTTTTGTCATGGGTTTCTCTTAAAACTTCCTTCTAACTTTGATTCCACGTAAGTATACATAAGCATTAAAACCGATCTCTTCCTAAAGCTTTGCCTTTTAATCACATCCAATGAGAGTGGATAGAGCAAGTAATGAGATCATTATTAACACCCCGAGTTTATGGCACTCGCACCTACCTTAAGAACCGGGACTTTTCCTGCGGTGCTGCCCTGTGCTATGCAGAATCTCCTGTACTTCCTTTTGCTGCGTATACCACTAGAAACTTCCCTTCTCAGACAGAAGAGGAAATTCCCCTGGAAAGAACCCTTGGAATTATATGACTTGTGAACAGTTAGGCACCAGGCCAGTAAGTGCTAACAAAGCACTGTATGTTGATTAGTTTTGTCTGAACCTACCTTTGGAATACACACTTCTTGAAGAGGGTATATGCTCTGGTAAGGATCCAGATGCCATTGTAAAGTTAACCAAAAAAAAAAAAAAAATCCAGAATCTCTAACTCTAGGATGTAAAATTTGAAGGACTTAGGGAAAAGGTTGCTTCAAAGAATTGAAAGTGCTGAGTCTGCAGCATGAAGATCTGAAGGGAAAGGCACTGGAAATGTTCCTGGTGCATCATAAAGTATCATTTGCCTCTCAAGCATTCCAGCCTGGATGCTTCCTGATCAAGCTGTCCCTGGGAAGGTGAGACAGCCACCGCTATCTCTCTAGTGAGATCCCACAGAATATCAGTTCTCAGAATATCAGTTCTCGGTTCTCACAGAAGCTTTCAGTCAATTGATCCTTCCACAAATCATTTTTCCCTGTGGATAAGTTTTATGACTTTGTCTTGCTTCTCTCTCTCTCTCTCTCTCTCTCTCTCTCTCTCTCTCTCTCTCTCTCTCTCTTTTGTCTTGCTTCTCTTATCACTCACTATTATAACCTTTATTGTTTCTTTCTCTGCATCATGTATATGTTTAATTTTTAATTTTTAGTGGCTTGTTTTCCGTACACAAAGGAAGGATCACTATTTTGTGTTTTTGTGTGTTTTATTATATATTTTTGTTATCCATATCATTATATTTGAAGTATGTTTCTTCATCAGAACCTATTCCATCTAGTATATTCTATGTCAGAATATACTAGATATTTTTCAAAATTCCCAAATGATATTCTATTCTTTTATTTGTTTTATCTTTTTTGACCATTCCTAGTTAATATGACTGTCGACATCTTTGGATTGGAGTCTAATAATTTATTACTTATTTTGCTAGTATGTTTCTTTAACCCACTTCCAAATTTATTTTGAGGTCTTTTAATATTTTTAATATCCTATTTCAATTATTCAGTTTATTTTTGACTGAAAGATCATATTCAGTCAGAAATTCGGATTAAAGAAGGTACAGGTATGTTATGTGCATAGGGACAGCATGTGTATTGGCCCTGGGCAGGAAGGGAGGTAGGTAGTACCAGGGAATAGCAAAAGGCCAAAGTGGAATGGCTTCAGTGTAGAAAAGAAGACTGAAGGTAAAGTCTGAAGTGAGCATCAGTCACATCAAGTTGGGCTTTGGTTTTAGTGGTGAAGAGTTCAGGTTTTATTGTGTGGGATGGGTCATTTCAGGCTTGGAGCAGAGGACTCACTTCATCTCCTTTATGTTTCAACATGGTCTTTTGGTACTGTGTGGAGAACGTTGGTACAGGGGTAAGATGTAACCTACTTCCACACACCAGGAGACAGTGTACTGAATAATCCTATTCTGATATCTGAGTTCAGATCTGACTTCCTGGTTGAAGAGGAAACAGCAATTAGGAAAACTGGCTTAGTTCAAAATTTATTTCAGTGATAGAATGAGCTAGACTTGTTAATGGGTGAAGTGTATATAAGGAAAGAAATGAGTCAAGAGTAATTCTTTCTTGACTCTCCCAAACATTAAAACTGTCTGTAGTGCTTCAGCCTCATCTGAAAGAACATGGCATTTATAATCTAATGAGACCTGAGTTCAGATATTGCCATTCAAAGATCTTATTTAACCTCTTTTGGATAGTTGTTTTCTTATCTCTAAGTTAAAATTGTAAATTTTACACCACTGTTTAAGCTGGTGTATAGCAAAGAATGAGTTCATTCTATAAAGTTCTATGGACGTAACAAATATATAAACCGTCACTTAACTGCAAAGGAATATTCTATCTTTGTCTTGTTTCTACATTTTAATTACAAAAATTACTGTCAAGTTGTACTAATGGTTAAAAGTGAGATCTATAAACCATATCGATTCTGAAATGGAATCATTTGAAAACTACCTGTTTCTTTCCAAGATGTCTTCATAAATTCCAGCTCTAAGGCCTATCCTTAAAGACCTAGAAGGCTATTCTCAGTAGCCCATTCTGCACAGCTATGTCCTGTCCTGTTTGAAACGTATTTAATTTGACAAATTTCAACAAAAGGAAAAACTGAGAGTAAGAAAGAACATTGCAGAGCAGAGTAAATTATGTACAAATAGTTTTACCAAACAATTGGATTTTCTATGTACTTCTTTGGGGAGGTAAGAGCCTTAATTAAAAAAACCATTAACCATCAGCTGTAACCAAAGTCAAGTGGAAAGTACTTAGGTCTTATAAAGATTCTTACTAACACTGTCACTCATTGATACTGCCCTTCTGTAGCAAGGAACACTAATGTTTTAAAGATGCATGAGATCAAACAGCTCATCCAGCCACAGGCACAGGAAGGCTCACCTCTAGTGCAAAGCCATACTGCTTCAGTTCAGTATAGATGAGTCCACGGTTAATGAGGGTATTTAATGCTATGTTTTCTCCAGCATCAAGAAGCAGCACAATTCCATAATCTCTTAAAGCCTAAAACAGAAAACATGCACTTATAGCCAAGGTACAACTCTCTACAGCCTTGCATAGCCCACTGCCCTGGACCACATGTGCTTCCACCCAGAGCGGGGTCTCAGAATCCACTCTGGAATGTGACATGGCCTATGTATGCTAGATCTGATATGGCTGGTGCTGCTTTTAAGTAAGTACTCACTGTGCCTGTGGTTCATATGCCATCTGCTTGCCACCCATGAATACTCCTATGCATTGCATAATTTAGAAGGAAAGGACACCCCCAGCCCAGCCCCCACAATGAATACTTTCTCCAAATAACATACTCACATGAATACAAATTGGAGATCACCTTTGAAATTTAAATTCTTTTTAGCATGTTACTGCCTTCCTCACTGAAGTCTAAACTGCAGGAGGCAAGTGTTTAATCTTTTCACCACCTTGAATTGAGAGACAAGCATTCTGCTTTCACATGCAGGCACTTGGTAAGTTTTAATCAAATGAATGAACCAGAGACCAATGAAAGGGATCACAATAAGACTGAAGAGGGAAACAGGGAAATCCAACATATGTTGGTAAGCATATTGATTGTTTTTACAGCTCTAACTAAGCTCAAAGAATTAATCTAGTGAGAATGCATCTTCTACTCTTATTGTTTTCCACTGACTGAATAGACAGAGCTTCATTGATCTCTCCTCTGCCCTAAGTATTAAGGAGCCAAATTCTTCTAAATCATTATAGTGGCTATTTTGTTCAAAAGAGCCATATGGTTGGTCAGACAAGGATCAATTCGTGTATGACTTTAGTGTTGGCTGACTCAAAAATGACAAATAAATAAAATCTAACTTTCTGCTCATCTGCCCTTCTCTCCTGTTTCCTGGCACAGGTGTCTAAAGAATATGTATGGCTAAAAATTGTATATATATATACATATATACATATATACACTGTGGCATAAATATAAATAATGCTAGGCCTATTTAAATATTTAGTAATACTTGAAGAACCACCACACTGTTGACCACACCTTATCTGACTCATTCTTTCCAAAGAACCACAGAATGCAAGATGGCCTAGCAATCTGTCAGGCAGTTGAACACAAGGATAGATTTCACAGAAGCCAAGCATGGGTGGTGGAGATGGAAACACTGAAGGTGCTTTCTGCTGCGCTCTACTTTTTTGGTTTTCCTTTTGTTTTATTGCTCCTTGAGAGAGTGTCATACCATGTACTATCTGGTCAGAATGTGCTTTGATAGCACATTGGTCTTGAATTCCTGATCCTTGTGCCTCAGATCTCTAGATTCTGAAATGACTGATATTTTCCAGAATGTCTAACCTAAAAGTTTGGTTAAGAATGAGAGAGCCACAGCCGTCTCTGAATTTATGTCATCAGTGGCTATTACTAGATCCTGAGTTTAAGAAAAGTTTCCTAACTTGAAGTCTGTCTCCTCAGCCACCAAACTGAAGTATTAAAATTTTAATACATATTTTAGACTCCACTGACAAATACAGCAGGAGTGTGAGGTCAAATGTGCATATAAAAACACCATTGAAATTTATTGTAGAACTTCTGAATCAGCTAGCTTGACAGATTGCCAGGGATATAGCTCAGTGGTTAAAAGGACTGGCTGCTCTTCCAGAGAACCCTGGTTCAATTCCCAGTACCCACATGACAGTTCACAGCCACCTGTAACTCCAGCCTCAGGGAATCGAATTCTTCTTACTGTGGGCACTGCATGAACATAGTGCTCAGACTTACTTACATACAGGCGAGACACTCAAACTACTTACAATAATAATAACAACAAAAGAAAGGCTGAAGGCAGTCTAAAAAAACCCTTTGCCACATGTTCACAAGGCCAACATACCAGAGCACTTGTAAAAGCAGGTGTGCATAATACAAATTCTCCACTCTCTGCTTCCAGCACTGTAGCAACCTTGACCTTTCTCTACCCTTGGCCCACTAGCACCCTTCCAAGTGCCTTTTATTCCCTTAATAAGCCCACTCTTTTCCTTCTGTTATCTACACGTGTGTCTGCCCAGTCCTTGTCCAGGGACACAGAAACCTGGAAACCCCAGTGGTACTCACCTTCCCTCAATCTCTGCCTAGAATTGAAATGCCTTGCTTATGTATCGGTAAGAATTTAGCCCAGCGCTTGTCATACAATAAGCCATAAGTAAGAGGTAAGGGTTACTGTTTTCATGATTATAGAATAGTAGAGTCAAAATCCACCATGCTGTTCTAAGGCTATGTGAACACCTGCTGAAAGGGGGAAACTGAAACTCTGAAAGCCAGCCTGGTAGGACCATTGCATGTATAAAGCCCTCCTCTATGGGCGCTGAAGAAAGAAAACAAGCATGTAGCTTGTCCTCTGCCTGTCTAACTTCATGATCCACTGGCTGGATGAATCAATCTGACAAGCCAGTTGATTCAGAAATTCCAAAATAGATTCCAATGTCTATTTTTGTCCAAATATAATTTTGTAACTTTTCAGAGGGGGTAAAATATAGCAAACATGAAAAGAAAAATCCCTTTAGAGATTTTAGTTGATTCAAATTCATTGTATTGCTTCATCTTTGTGTTTCAATAATACATATTTCAATTTTGGTGTTGTTTAAGTACCTGTACTTGAAAATGACAGTGACTGCTTTTTAAGTTATTAAAATTTCAAAAAAAAAAAAAAAAACCCAAAACAAAACAGAAAACCAATTCACCATGCTTAGATTTTAGGAAACTCTATCCATAAAGAATGCACATGCACGTTACCTCAGTGATGGAAGGAATGTTGAGAGGCAGGTGAAGGAAAGCAAGGGGGAGGAGGTGACACTTTGAAATGACATAGTATTCAATCCAGACTCAGAGGGCTTCACAAAGCTACCTAAGGACTGTGAACCCAGAAACAAACAAATGTGTGACTGCCAGGGCAGGTTTCTAATTCCAGGTGTGACTTGGATGAGTTCTGTGGCCTCTCCCTCCTGACATTTCATTGTCTGCAAAATGAGCAGATGAAATGCTATGGGGTGCAGGCACCTTGAAAATCACCAATATTTGCAACTCCGTTTTGTTCTTATTTATTCAGGTTGTTTTGCAAGTTCTTCATCAACCAGGAATTGGTTTTTCCACACAACTGAGATAACATACGGGAGTTCCTTCCTTCCTTGCCCAGCCCACTGTTTGGCAGGCATTGGGGGGGGGGGGGCAAGGTATCCTCAAAGACACATGTTTTGTAGGTCCCTTCTAATGATCCTTTAATTGACTGCTCAATCTTAACAATTGCCTTGTTAAAATTAATTATGCATTTGTCTACATTTCTAGAGGAAGACGAACTTGCTGGGCTAGCTCTTAGGAATGTTGCATTCTTCTGTGTGGATCATTTTTCTCAACCTCTGTCTCCTCTGTGACTTCTAAATCCACGGATGCTCTAAGCAGATTTGGATAAGTTTCACAGAGACTGAGGAGTGTGTCTGCTTAGGACAATGGGAATGTGGAGTCTACAAGAGCACCCGCCCTTGCAGAAGTGAGGAGGGGAAGACCAGAAGATACAGAGGAGAAGAAACAAAAGTAAGAGACAGAACACAAAGAGCTTACAGGTGGGTGATCGATCACAGAGCTAATTCTCATTGAAACCAACCATACTGATGAAGGGTGAGACAATGAACATGAAGATTAGAAAATACAAGATTTTGATGGAGAAATAGGGCTGTTGCAGCACCATATTTTTTAAGACATGGTTAGGCCTATAAAACACAAGTGCAAATCAACAAATTTCTGTCAACAGCCCCTGCTGGTGGATCCCATTACTCTGTACTCTTCACTATCTATAGAGTAGTCTCAGAATTCTACAACAAACACCATCGTGAACTGCTCTAGCTTGGGTCCAAGTTTTAAGAGAGTATTGCCAGTGATCACTTCTATAAAATCCTGTATAGTAGTGTTATCAGTAAAACATTTATTCAGATGATACTGACAGAATGGATCCTAATTTATGCGGGCATTTAAATAGTTATACAAGTATTATAGAAGGAATTGATGGTGCAGAAACTGTGTAAGGTAATTTTGCACTAGGAAAAAAGTCAATGGTATTTGAAATGGTTCTTTGTAGTTTCTTGAGTCTTATGTGTGTATTTCCATAGATGTTATTTTTCAAGACGATAGCTGAGATAAAGAAGAAAGTACAAGTGCTTTGAATACACTTAAAAGTGCTTAACCATGTTGCTTATAAAATATTGCTTATTGATTGCTTTTCTAGTTTAAGAAGCCACTGAATTCATGTTGTTTTAAATCTCTCATTGACTAAAATGGCTACTTACCATCTGATGCTCCCCTATCTTGGTGTAACACAGGGCTCTGTTATAATATGCTGTGTAATTGTTCTTGTCCATCTTGATAGCTGTAGATAAATCTGTAATACCTAGCTTGTAAGTCTACAAGGAGAAAGAAAGTGTGAGCAGGATAAATCATAACAGGCAAGTTGAGCCATAAAATAAGTATGCAATTCTATTAGTATTTGAAGCATTTAAGATTTAATGTGTCTTCTTTCTAAATTAATACTATGAAGCTAATCTTCCACATAGTTCATTAAGAAGATCTTGGTAGGGGTTCTGACAGTTCGTTCAACTACAGATAAAATTAAGGAAGTCAGCAACTTAAATTGAAGCAATTATGGGCTAGAGGGTTGGCTCAACTGTTGAGAGCACTGGGCTACTATGCCAAAGGACCCAGGTTCAATTTCCAGCACCCACAACTGACAACTGCCTGTAAGTTGTTATCTAGTTCCATCAGATCAAGCACCCTCTTCTTGTGTACACAGGCACTGTACTCAGATGGCACACACACATAAATGTGGGCAAACATTCATACAAATAAGTTAAAAACAAATAAAATCTTGAAAAATCGACTTAAGTAACTGTTACTAGTGTTGCTATATGGCCTGGAGAAATGATACTGGTTGCATGAGAGTTCACATTCCTCTGGTGAACACTAAGGGCCTGACTGCCTTCTGCCACTCATACTGCTACATGGTCACATTCTCCACCCACACTTCTGCATCTCTTCCATTCTTCTCTAATATCTCACATCATCACCTGAACATGAACTTTCACGAAATTGATACATAATTGGTACATGCCTTTGCTTTAGGTGATAAAAGTATCCCATGTACGGAAGTAATAAAGAAATGTCAAAGATAAAATCAGGGAGAAATAAATCATTTCACACAGCATCAGTTATAATTTTTTTGCCCAGGAATTTCCATTTAGGAAACTCAAACAATTAATTTGGTCCCAGAATATATAAGTATGTTACTCAAATGAATAGTAAAATATAGAAACATCCCAAATATCCAACCATCAAGTAATTAAATATAAGTAATGCTGGAGTATTATATATCGTATAGCCAAAGATTATGTCCAGAGAACAGGGTACAGCATGATTATATAAATACCATAATCTCACTTCATGTGGTTGAGGGAAAGTAGAAAGTGAGTGAGCTCTTAACAACCCTAAAAGCTTCCACTCTACACCCTTAGTAACCCAGGCAGGAGCGGCTCACTCTGTTGTAGTATTTCAGAACTCCTCTGCAGATGTAGGCACGCACACTCTCAGGGTAAAGTTTGATGGCCTCGTTACAGTTCAGAATGGCTTTGGAGTATCTGCCCTTTAAACCATAATAGGCTACTCGGCTTAAATATGCCTGTTCAGAGAAGGGAGAAAGCAAGATACACAATTCAGTAAACTCTTCAGTTCTACCATAATATGTAGAACCTCAAACAAATCTATGGTACCTAAAGACAATATTAAAATATAGCTTTTCCAATTTTTTTCATTAAAAAGTTAAACATGGAGCATGACTGAAATAATTTAATCGAGATGAGGCTTATGGCTACCACTTGGATTCAGTGATTGTTAGTGTGTGGCCCACTGTTTGCTTTCTCTATTTTTTTCCCTAAGCTATCAGAAAGCCAGTTACATTCACCATATTTCTTCACTACATTTCCTCAAGTATGACGCTCCTGTGAAAAAATACCTCACCCTACATAAACACACCACCATTATTTACCTAGAAGGGTTACTAATATTTCCCTAAAATTATCTAGTATTTAGTCAACTCAAATTTAATTGAAAATCAAGAGCAAGTTAAATTTCATGTACTGAATTTTGTGTCCCTGAAGTGTATTAGGAGGCAAAATCCATGTGATATGAAAGCAAGAAACTTATAAATTTTATAGCATATCATTGAAATTAAGTCTCAAAATATTTTACAAATGTAATATTGATGTTAAAATATATGAATATTTTTGTTCCAAAGAATAAAAAAATGTGGGCTATCAAAATATACTTAATTGGTATCAGATATGACAACATGTATCTGTAATCTCTTGAGAGGCAGGGGCAGAAAAATCAGGAGTTCAGGGCCATTTTTTGCTACATAACATGAAGAAGAGAAAGAAGAGGAGAGAGGGAAATAGGGAGTAAGGAGGGAGGAGGGAGGAAGAACTGAGAAAAGGAGAGAGGGGGGTGTGAGGGAGGGAAGAAGGGAGATAAAGATGGGGAGAAAGATATAGACAGAGACAGAGAGACAGAATCAACTGCTTTTATTAGAAATTACATATAAACTATTTAATAGTTTCACCCAAACTAACATATCCCCCAAATTACTGATATCATTTCTTTAAATACCTGGTAATGTTTGGGATTTAGTGTAAGTGCCCGATTAAAGTCCAGAATTGAGTTTTGCTTGTTGAGTTTTACTTTACAAAGTCCCCGATGATAAAAGGCTTCTGCAAATTCGGGATTTGCTTTCACGGCTTTTGTAAATGATTCAAAAGCCTGGAAGAATATGTTTATGCACATACACTTAGTGACAGAATACATGAATTTAGAAGATTAGCAAAGTATGGTACTGTTATTGAAAAGCTTCACTTGAATTTTTAGGGGTTGGGGATAGTATTTAAAATTAATTTTCCCAAAGATCTTTGTGGAACAAACAAGTATAATCTTTAGAAATAAGGCAGACTTATAATTAAAAGTCTCGTTATTTTCAGACAAATATCTACATAGTTAATGTTGTTAAGCACAGTACTTTGAAGTACTTTGAATCATTAATTCAGTGATTTCATTAATTAAAAAAATCACAGGCATCAGTGTTCAGTTCTCCATGATTGTCCAAGAACTATAGCAGATACATAATTATGAAGTTTCAGGATAAAAGGATGCCACAATTCTCCAATGTATGTAGTCACCTTAACCAACTTAAATCTGATTTGAATTCTTCAGTTATCAATAAGGAATGTCAAAGAACATTCTAAGCATTAACCATTTCATCTATAGCACATTGAAACACTCAATTTAATGATTTATAATTTAATAAATCAAGTTATTGAGGTGATGTTATTTTGCTACAATAATTTCTTACAGTTAGACTTATTATTTTGGTGAGAAATAGGTATTATCTTTAAAATGTTATTGACAAGTTAGTATCAAATAAAATGTTCTGATATTTAATTTAAAACAATTCATGGGAAGCAGGAGTGCAGACTTCCTGTTACAAGCTAAGCTTTAGAAGTAGTGTTAGTCGGTTCACCTCTTACATTACTGAGGGCTGTCCTCAGAAACAGAACTCAATGCAAGCAATCAGCTTGGAGAGTTCCAAATGATCTCTGCTTCTAAACATATAGACACCATTGGTTCCTACATCCCTTCCTCCTTTTCTTCTGTGGGGGCGGGCAGAGGGTTCTCCTGGCTCCACCTAGTGTTTGGCTGTGACTCTCTACAACTACTTCCTTTAGTTGCTGCCTGGTTCCTTTAGTACTGTTTGGTTCTATCGTGGGTCTATAAGCTGTCCTGCCTCTGGTTCCTGACCATCCAGACAGTGTCAGGTGTGGATTCCCTCTTATGGCATGGGCCTTAAGTTGAATCAGTCACTGGTTGGTCACTTCCACAAGTTCTGTGTCACCATTACCCTAGCAAATCTTGCAGGCAGGACATACTATAGCGTGAAGGTCTTGTGTCTGGGTTGATGTCCCAGTCATACTGCTAGGAGTCTGCCATGGTTTGGGAAGATGGCTAGTTCAGGCTCCATATCTCTCATTACTAGCAGACTTTGCTAGGGTCACTCTTGTAGATCCAGAGAGTTTCCACTGCACTAAGTTTCTATATTGTCTACCAAATATCCCCCAATTCCAGTCATCTTTCCCAGTATTCTGTCCCTACATCCTTTCTACCAACCCCTCCCTCCCTGATCCCTCCTGTTTCCATCTCCACCTCTCCCAAGCCACCTGCAAAATTTATGCTATTTCACCTTCCCTGGGAGACTGTGTTCCATCTCCTTATTCCTTACCCTCGATGAGTCTATGGATTGTAGCATGGTCATCTTTTACCTAATAGCTAATATCTACTTATAAGTGAGTATATAGCATGTTTGTTTTTCTGTGTCTGCACTACCTCATTCAGGATGTGTCCCACCACCGAATCAACTAAGCAAGAGACTGAAGCAACACAGACCCTATACGGATCTCAACTAGGTCCTCTGCATACACATTATGGTTATGCAGCTTGGTGTTCTTGAAGGATTCCCAACAGTAGGTTGAGGGCTTCCTCTGATTCTTTTGCCTGCCTTGGGGGCCCATTTCTTCCTATTGATTACCTTGTCTAGCTTTGATATAAGGGTTGTGTCTAGTCCTATTGCAACTTGATGTGCTATAATTGGCTGCTATTCCTAGGAGACCTGATTTTTTTTTTTTTCTGAATTGGAGGAGGAGTGGGTCTTGGGAAGAGAGGAGAGGTTCTGAGAGGAGAGAAGGGAAATTGTAGTGGGGATGTAACATACAAGAGAATTACAAAGAAAAACAGAGCTAAACACATAGATACCATTTGAAAATTGCCTTCCTCCATGTAACAAAGACCCAGGTTATACAGACACTCTGCTGAAACACTAGTGGCAACTGGTCCTTTGTCAGAAAATGTGTACAGTTCCAATGCCTTCTTAAATAGTCTCACAGACTCCTATAAGAATAAAAACAAAGACAAGGGATGAAGCAAGTAGATTTTTACTGATTATCTGTTCAACATCATAACCTTAAAGGTAAAGAAAACTCAGAGCACACAAAAGCTCTGCCCTCATGTCATACAAATGCACACAGATCTGGTAAGGTCACAGATGTTGTCCTTATACAACTGGAGGGCCCATCCCTCAGAGGATGAACCCAACAAGTTCCCCCCAGGGGCCATCAGGTCTGAAGCAGACTTACAAGTATGGATTTTAGAAACTAGAACTTCTAAATTCAAACACCAGACTTAAACTTGTAGGCTCTTTACTAACAATCACCTTGTTATTTCTCTGAATGGACTACTAGAAAGTGAGTAGTTAATAGAAGTATTGATGATATCTGATACTATTTCATTCACCCCCTTTTGTCTGTTTGTTTTACTCTTAATGGGGTTCATCTAGTTCTAGGAAAAAAAGCTTTCATCAAATGTTACCCACATAAATTTAAAAAAATAGCTTCATTTTCCAGATGTTATTTACTGATTGGCAGATCATCATATGCATCTAACATGAAGGTCAGGTTCAAACACTGTTATCCTACTTTCTAAACTAGAGTGAACTGTTAAAGAGGCCATGGGATTTATTAACTTGGATATGCTGTCTTCATGACTCCTCTTTAGCATTTCCTGCGTGTTTGTTTACAAGCCATCTCAACGTCCAGTCTTCCATCCCCACCAGAGAACTCCCCCAGTTCTCTATACCCAACACAGGGCAGCACAGAGATTCACCCTTCTATCTCCATCTTTCTATCTCTATCTGTCCCTCTATCTCTATCTCTGTATCTCAATCTCCTGTCTATCTCTCTATCGATACCTATCTGTCTCTCTATCTCTCTGTCTCTCTATTACTAATCTAAGCCACTGCCCTATTTTTATCTATTTGTTACAATGATAATATAATTCTAGATGATAAAATTTGTATTATTTTCCTATTTCTAAAAAGGAAACATAGTGCCTTTGAAACAGCATACATTTGACATGATTCCACAGTGAGGGGCCTGTGAATACATTAACTGAGTCTTCTGACCTATGCTCCTTAGGCCAAAAAGTGCTAGTTGGGTGTTATTGCCATCTGATAGCTTAAATAGGGAAGTCTCTTCTTCCAAGATCATTTGGGGTTGTTGAAAACCTTTTATTTCCCTATGACTACGTGGCAGAGAGTATTGACTTCTAGTTGGGAGATCCTGAGCTCCTATAGCCCATAACATTTCCAGGTCTTGGGACCATCTCCATAGTCAGTTACTGACGAATACAGCTCTTTGCTCTGTCAAGGCTAGCAGAACAAATCTCTCTCCAGACTTCTACTCATAAACATTATATAATGTAACATGATTATGGGCAGCATAGCATCCTATCACCTTTGCAGAGGGGGGGTGGGGGGGTGTCTACTAGTAAGAGCAAATGACAGGTTCCACTTACACTATGGTCCCAGAATGGCACAGTATGTTGGGCATGCAATATGTCTGCCACAAGAAGATAGATGACACATTTATCTGGTGTCAAGTGAGGAAGTGAAGGAAATTAGCATATAAAAATGTCCAAGATTTGATACTTTTAATGATAACAAAAAAGGTTAATTGGAGAAATAACAAAGTGACAAAAAAACAAAGAGGCGTGATTCTAATTGAATGACAGATGTTAGAAGACATGCCTTGTTTAGCATTGAGACATTATGCATTATACAGATGAATCAAAATACTACATGGTGTCCATTAATATGTATATCCCTGATGGCTTATGTGTGCTAAACTGAATTTTTAAATTTTAGTAACCTTTTTAAAGCTTATCATAGAAAAAGTAGAGGAAGGAAGGTCCAAGTGAGGAAGCTTGAATCTCACATGGAAGGGGGAATAAAATATTCATAAGAGGTGGATGGAGGGAGGGAACTGGGAGGAAGCAGGAATGGAGAAGGGAATGAGGGATTCAGAATTGGGTATGGGGAGGGACAGGAGAGATGGCTAGATGACCATGAGAATGATGGGAATCTGCAACTGACAGGGGTGAGGAGGTGAGGGGCATCTCCAGGATGAGACAGAGACCTGGGATAAGGGAGGCACCCAAGAATCAATGGGGGTGACCTTAGCTGTGACTCACTATATTGAGGATATAGAACCTGAAGAGGTCACCTTCTATAGCTAGACAGGAACCCCAGTGGAGTGAGAGAGACACCAACCCATCCACATAACTTTCAACCCAAAATTTATCCTGTCTACAAGGAATGCAGGCACAGGGATGGAGCAGAGACTGGAGGAATGACCAACCAATAACCAGCTCATCTTGAGGCCTATCCCATGGGCAAACACCAATCCCTGACACTATTAATGAAACTCTGTTATGCTTACAAACAGGTACATGTTGTCCTCTGGGAGGCTCTACCCAGCAGCTGACTCAGACAGACACAGACACCTACAGCCAGGCAGTGTATAGAATGTAAAGACTCTTATCAAAGAATAAAGAGGAAGGATTGAAGCCCCAAAGAGGATACAGACTCCACAGGAAGACCAACAGAATCAACTCTCCTGGATCCTTGGGGCTCTCTGAGCTTAACCACCAACCAAAAAACATGCATACATGGGCTGGATCTAAATGTGCAGCTTAGTCTTCATGTGGTCCTGAAAAACTAGGACTATCCCAAAGCTGTTGCCTGTGTAGGGGATACATTCTTCTAGCTGGGCTGTCTTGTCTGGTCTCAGTGAGAGAGGAAGAGCCTAGCCTTGCAAAGACTTGAAGTGCCATGGTTGGTGACCTCAGTTTTCTCAGAAGAGAAGGAGGGAGGGGGAATGACTGTGGGAGGGGGTGACCAGGAGTTCGGCAGTAACCAGGATGTAAAATGAATTAAGTAAAAAAAAAAAAAAAAAAAAAAAAAAATTTAATTTAATTTAATGTAAAACAACATTTAAAAACAAAACAAAACAAAACTAATCACCTGAAAGTAACTCCAGAAGTAGATACACCCAAACACACCAAGGATGACTGGTCATCAAAAGGTGTTATAGAACAAGCCTCAGATGATGAGACTATGCAGCACACAGGTTAGGATCAATGCAACTGATTTTCAAAACATATAAAGCATCTTCCGGTCCGAGGCGCTGTGGGAGCCGCGGGTTACCATGCAGACGTGGCCAAGTCCAAGATCCACACCACACACAACCAGTCCCGCAAATGGCACAGAAATGGCATCAAGAAACCCCGGTCGCAAAGATACGAATCTCTTGAGGGGGTTGACCCCAAGTTCCTGAGGAACATTGCGTTTTGCCAAGAAGCACAACAAGAAAGGCCTGAAGAAGATGCAGGCCAACAACGCAAAGGCAGTGAGTGCGCGCGCAGAGGCCATCAAGGCCCTGGTGAAGCCTCAGGCCATCAAGCCCAAGATGCCAAAGGGTCCCAGCCACAAACTCAGCCATCTGGCTTTTATTACTCACCCCAAGCTTCGAAAGTAGATTTGAAGCCACATGGCCAAGGGGTATAGGCTCTGCCAAACAAAGCCCAAAGATCAAGCCAAGGCAGAGGCCAAAACTCCAGCTAAGGCCTGGTTTCAGCTCTAGCTCAGGCTCCCAAAGATGCCCTGGCCCCTGTGAAGGCCCTATGGAAAATGCTTCTATCTGCCAATGTGAAGACAGATGGACTGCTGTGACACACCTACCCACACACTATTTGCAGATGGCCAGTGTCCCATGCTGTTGTTACAAATAAACTTGAGGCAAGAGAAAAACAAAAATAAATAAATAAATAAACAAACAAACATAAAGCAGTAGGAAGAAGATGACAAAGGCTAGTGTAGGAAACTCTGACAGAGAAGAAAGTACAAATGACTGATAGACATAAAATAAATGATGCTCATCCTGACACTCAAGCCCAGAGGCATGGACGGAGCACAGAAGGCATCAGTTCCCGTCCACAAGGCTGCCAAACAGAAAGGCCTGGAAAATCCATTTCCATTTAAGTCAGCAGAAGTGGATAGAAGAGTAACCTGGCATAACATTAGAGAACAGGTTCACAAGCCAGCAGCCCACTCCCGAGACTATATCCTGAAACAGGACATGCAAAAAAAAAACTATTTTCAGCAGCTCTGTTTTGGAAGAAAGGAAGGAAGGAAGGAATCCAATCTGTTGGTTAATAGATAGATAGCATAAGTACAGTATATGAATAATTCATAAATAAATGCTACCATTTCATTCTGTAAAAATAACTAAATGCAATCTATGGTGGTTTGAGTAGGTGTGGCCTCCATAACTCACCTGTTTGAATATTTGACCTATAGGGAGTGGCACTATCACGAGTGGCCTTGTTGAAGTAGGTGTGGCCTTGTTGGAGGAAGTGAGTCATCGGGTGAGTAGGCTTTGAGGTCTCCTATGTTCAAGCTATGCCTAGTATGGCACACAGTCACCTTCTATTATTCAGGATATAGAATTCTCAACTCCTTCTCCAGCACCATGTCTGCCTGCACACTGCCATGCTTCCCACCATGATGATAATGGACTGAACCCCTGAAACTCTAAGCCAGTCCCAATTAAATGTTTTCTTTTTTAAGAGTTGCCTTGGTCATGGTGTCTTTTCACAGCAATAGAACTGTAACCAAGACACCATCCTTAAGTATAAGCATGAATTCTATTACAAAGTTTAATAAACATCAATCCATCAATTGTCAGACTTTTTACCTTGATTCTCTTGGCCTTCATCTGGGCTTTTGCCAAGAGTGCATAAGTGGAGATGTCTGGTTTACTGGCTATGACCCCTTCCAAGATGTGAATGGCCTTGTCATGGTTTTCACAAAATGAGTAAATGAGTGCTTCCTGTATCGGGGACATCTCAATGATACCTAAAAGCAAAGGAAAAATTAATGATACCCTTGCCGGGAATGATATATCAACTAAAACCTCTTATTACCATAAAATAAAACATCACTACAGTCACAAACCCAAAAAAGTAAAATTATAAGCTGCTATATCATATAATGAGCTTTCTCACAAAATTTATTAGTTAACTATGTAGATGGGAAAACTGAAGTTTCAAATTCTACCTTTCAAGTGAATTGTTCATCATCTCAATATCTATATATACATTAATATACATATATATATATATATATATATATATATATATATATACATTAATATATATAACAAATAGTACCAAAACATGGGGAAGTATTTCTTTAATGTTTTTTATTTTGAATTAGTGTTATTTACCTTTGTTCATTTCTGCTACTTGATAAATAGTGAATTTTGCAAGATCATAACTCTTCATCATAAGAAGAAACTGTCCTCTGGAAGAAATAATAGCTTTTACTCTAAGCAAGTAAAAGGTAACTATTTTGTTGGATTTTAAAACTTGTATTTGATTTGTTCCTTGACAATTTCATGCATGTATAAAACACATTCTGATTACTGTTCCCCCACATTTTTCTCATCTCCTTCTGCCCCTATTTTACACATCTCCTTCTGCCCCTATTTTACACATCTCCTTCTGCCCCTGCTTTACACATACCCCTCCATTCCTGAAGCCTGTCTCACACTCAGTCTTTCTTTGCTTTGTTGTTGTTGCTGCTGCTGCTGTTGTTTTAAGGCTCACAGACTTTAACTCTATGTGACCATGAGTTTAGAACTCATGGAAATGTGGGCTCCTAGGTTGTGTACCCAACTGAACGAAATGACCGTTCTTTACCCTGCCCCCAGATCATGATTGACTGTCAATAGGCCCAGTCTTATGTGGCTCATTGCAGGCAACCACATCTGCTATGTCATACTCAGAAGACAGCATGACACAGACCTTCTCCTTACCTCCCAGATCTTAAATTCTTTCCACCTAGCTCTTCCGTGATAATCCCTGAATCCTAGAGGGATTGATGTGAATGTCTGCTCAGAGTTAAGCACTCACTCATCAA